>NC_087157.1:10885000-10935000 GCF_035594125.1 Scylla paramamosain | reverse complement strand
TCATTCACATCTCCAAGCTCAAGCTCAGCCTAACCCTAACCCTTCCATTACTGATCTCAACTCTTCTCCCGTAATGTGTGCCTTGAGATAATTGGAATATCGTGTCGTATATCTAACATTATTATTACATCTTATTTGCCTGAGCCCGTGATATCAAGTTAACATTGCTTGTCAGATATTAGTAAGCAGGCGTCATAGAGCAAAGGGAACGTGATAAAAGTGTAACTCTTGATTGAGCTGAATGTGAGTTGAAATAAAGGAATCTGAGTTGAAATAAGGTAAGGAAATTCATATCTCTAGTGTACAATAGTAGCAAATATTAGACATTTTAATGCGGTACTGTCAAAGAGTTCAAGTTTACAATACTGTATAATATAGGTAAAGGCCAATATTATCGTTTGATGTACTGATGGTAAATATGATAAATGTAGAGAATAATGAAAAAGAAAGTAGTGATTTTCGCAATGTAATACAATCTCGTAGATCCTTTTGTAAAATTAGAGGCCAGTTTTGTTTTACTGGCATCATGATAACAGCAACACACGAGAAGACAAGTAAACTTTGAACTCAAACATTACATCCTCACCGTTCATTATCCTAAACCTGTACAGCCCAACAACCCAACATGCATATCCACCCAGTCACTATTTGCCCCACAGCCACGCCTACCTGGCATTTGGCGAACAGGTAGATCACAAGGCCGTTGCCAATGATGGAGATGACGCAAAGGAACAGGTAGATGACACCAAGGAGGTAGTGCCACATGGGGTTGACAGGGGGGTAGTTGTACCAGTGTTCGTGGACGTACGGCTTGATTTCAGGCCTTACTAAGTCCACGATGCTCACTCCCTCGGGATATCCATAGGACATGTCACGAGACCTGTGGAGAGAGAAGGGTGGAGGGTGAGGGTGTGAGATGAGGTGGGATGGTAAGATAGTTGGCGTGATGAGAGAGAGGAACGGTGTGTGTGTGTGTGTGTGTGTGTGTGTGTGTGTGTGTGTGTGTGTTTGTTGGAGGAATGGTGCCTACAAACAGAGAGGTGGAAGAGAGACTAAGAGGAGTAAGAGAGATATACGAAACAAACAAAAAAAAAAAAAATAAATAAATAAAATAAAATAAATAAATAAATAAATGAATAAAAAGAAAAGAAAAAAGATGAAAAAAAGAGACCGAAAAAAGGCATAATATTGATTGAAGAAGATATGCAGACAAGTAGGAAGAACAGACTGACAGAAAGGAGTAAGAGGGACATAGATAATAAGAGAGAGATACATGGAAAGAGAGACAGAGCCGATGGAAAGAGAGACAGAGCCGAAGAAAAAAGACAAGAATGATTGAAGATGATGTACAGACAGAGAAGAAGAGGGAGATAGAAAAGAATAAGAAAGATGAAAACGGACACAGAAAGAGAAAGAAAAAAAAAACAGGATAGAAGCAAAAACAAAAGGTAGAAAAGGAAGAGTTCATGAGAGAGAGAGAGAGAGAGAGAGAGAGAGAGAGAGAGAGAGAGAGAGAGAGAGAGAGAGAGAGAGAGAGAGAGAGAGAGAGAGTAAAAATCTCCCATCGCAAGATATCAACACAATAAATGAAATAAATGGGTTTCGAAAAGTAACTTGAATGAAGTAAGACAAAGAACACTAAAATATTTTGTTGCACAATAATATGAACTATATATATATGAACTATTACAGGAGGAGAATAAGTAGAACGAAGTAGGAGGAGAGGAGGAGGAGAAGGATATGTAGGAAAAGACAAAGGAAAAAAAAATAAGGCAACACTCCTGTAAGAGAAGGAGTAATAGTAGGAGGAAGAGCTGTAGGAAATAAAGAAACACTGCTATAGGAGATGAAGGAGTAGGAGGAGGGGGGTGAGGCGGAGGAGGAGGTGGTGTCGAAGAAGTCAAGAAACACTAGTCAAGGAGGAGGAGGTGTAAGAACTAGAGAAACACTGTTGCAGGAGGGAAAGGTGAAGAACGTGAAGGAGTAGCAGGAGGAGGAGGAGGAGGTGGAGGTGGTGTCCAAGAGTTGAAGAAACACTGCTGCAGGAGGAGGAGGATGTGAAGGAGTAGTAGGAGAAGGAGATGTAAAAACTAGAGAAATACAGCAGGAGGAAAAGGTGAAGATGGAGGAGAAGGAGGTGATGGTGGTGTGTTGTCCAAGAGTCAAGAAACACTGCTGCAGGAGGAGGTGAAGGAGTTGGAGGAGGAGGTATAGAAAGTAAAGGAAAGCTACTGTTGGTAGAGGAGCAGAGGGGGTTGGAGGAGTTATACCCGTAGAAAGCCATCTGTGGTCCAGTGGAGTTAGCCATGGTGATGGAAGGGTGATCGTAAGGTCAGCCTCTGTCCAGAACTCCTGACGAAACGGAATGAATTTCCTTCGTACCGTGTCTGTCTTTTACCCGCTTTATATACCTCCCGCTGCCTGAGGAAGAAGAAGAAAACTTGCTAAATGTATTACGTTTGCGCAGAGGAAGCCCCCACCATCTTAAACTTCGCTGTGTTTGCACTTTTATCTGTTCATTATTGTATCTGTTTATCTATATGTCTATTTGCTTTTGATTGTCTGTATCTATCTGTGTCTCAATTTGTCTATGTCTTACCTTTTTTTTTATGTCTGCCTGTCTGTTTTTGTCTATCTATCTGGCTGTGTCTTTCTGTCTATCCATCTATCTATCGCTCTGTCTGTCTGTGCATGTATGTATACATGTATGTATTTATATATGTATGAATGTATGTATGTATCTATCTGTCTATTTATATATCAATCTATTGTATCTATCTTTCTATCTGTGTGTTTATTTATATATTTGGTATCTAAAAATAACTTAACAAGGACCTTGCCCCATCAGTGGGAAGAACACACATGAAACTAATGATCCCAGTAATCTTTGAAAATAGTACACATTAGAGAACAAAGCGTTTCGGAGTGCAGGCCCAACTGGAGATGTACTGTGCTTGACACTGTTGCCACTGTGGAGGCAGCTGGATGAAAACCTCTTTTTCTATTGAACTTGGCTTGTAGAGCGACATTTTTTTTAATAGTACTTGCTCTGTATCTTTAGTAGCTCTGTATCTTTAGTAGTAATAGTGATATTATTATTATTATTATTATTATTATTATTATTAATAGTAGTAATAGTAGCAGAAGAAAGAGAAGGTGGAAGAGAAAAGAATAAGAACAAGAAATAACAGCAGCAACGGCAGTAGTAGTTGTAGTAGTAGTTGTAGTAGTAAAATAAAGAGAAGGCGAAGAACAAGAAATAAGAACAGCGCTAGAAAAAGTAAAGGAGGAAAAGGAAGACAAAAGATAATAAGTAGGACAAGAACAGGAACAAGTAACAGCAACACCATCAGCAGTAGACGAAAAAGGAGAAGCAGCAGCAAATATTTTACAGTCCTGCTGAAGAACCTCGCGCTGCACTACACTTGTATGGCCGCAAGGTGTGACTAAGAAGCCGGTGTTCCAGTCGTGATGCTTGTAGACACCTATGTTTACTAGCTAAACTCTTATAAATATCGGTGCTGATAGTATTGGTGATGGTGATGCAATGGTGGTGGTGGCGGTGGTGACTATGGTGGCTGTATAGTGATAAAAATAGTGCAAGTTGGTTTTGGTTCCGAGTGTGATGGGGTAGAAAGGGAGGGAAGGGGAGAACTCTTTTACATTAGTCTCACCTTGTATGTTTGTTTCTCTAACTCGCATGTCTTTATCTTCCTTTTCTCTTTTTCCAAAGTAATGTGAATATAATATAATGTTCATTCCACTTCTACATTGTTCATTATCCGCCTTTTTCGAATATTAGTTATGTTTTACCTTTTTTTTTTTTTCCATAAGGTATTGAAAATGGGCTACTTACAATTCTTGTGTTGGCAAAGAGCGCATTCTAATATAATATTATCAAGGTTTTCATTATCTATAAGTTTGTTAATGTGATGTGTGCATTTTCTACACACACACACACACACACACACACACACACACACACACTGCGAAGGTGATGACTGGTAGCCGTTCATTATCGCCAAACACTGCATGGCTTTAAACAGATGAGGTGAATAATGGTACCTGTGAAAGGGTAAGGCAAAAATAACGTTATTACACACACACACACACACACACACACACACACACACACACACACACACACACACACACACACACACACACACACACACACACACACACACCTTTGTATAAATCAAAATAGTTGAGTTAGGGAAGTAAAGTGTCGAAGAAAATGGTGAGAGGTGGAGGAGGTAGTTTTCTTTGAGGGTAAATTTTGTTCAAAGAAAATTTTGTCGCGTGGTAATCCCGCGTGGTAATATACCACCATTCTGCAGGGTGTGGAAGACGAAGAAGGGAACAAACGATATTAAGTTGAAAATAGTAGTAATACCGAATAGATTAATGATAATAATAATAATGATGATGATAAACGAATGAATAAATGTATCTGAGGAAGAAATGGAGGAGCGATAAGTAAAGCTTAAAGCAGCAGCTGAATCAGCTATTAGAAGACAAAAAATATAGTCTGCATTTTCCTCTACCTCTCCCTAAAAGAAATATATATATATATATATATATATATATATATATATATATATATATATATATATATATATATATATATATATATATATATATATATATATATAAGTAAATAAATAAAAAATAGATAAATAAATGAGTAAATAAAATGAAATAAAATAAAATAAAAACTGCAAGATTTTATAATTGTATTGTTACAAGCACGGGTAGAAGTTGGTTGACTAGGGGTGTGTTGTACCCTTTCTTGTAGCACAGGGTAGAGAAACGAGTATGAAATAAAACTTAATCATTATTAAACTAAATATCCACTACCTGAAGCGGGCATAGCGCGTGCAACTTATCTAGGACATATTGATCCCGCTTGGGTTCAAGTATGTACAGTTAACATAACATATACAAACTAATGAGTAATAAAGGAAACCAAGCTAATGAGTAATAAAGGAAACCAAAAGTGACGAAATATATCCATATTAATAAGGAACAAAGTGAACGTAACAAATTAATAAGCAACAAAGTGAACATGTACCAAATAATAAGCAATAAAGGAAAAAAAAATTATACCCAAAATACAATACAAATATAAGTAGCTCAGACGTGTACGTAATGAAGAGTGTGAGCGTACGTTGTGTGTGTGATCGTGTTCGTCACGTCTTTCCTAACTCACGAGGATGTACCCGAATCCATGCAGCAGGAGGGAGGATGGTTCCAACTGCGAGAAGCGAGTGAGACTTTAGACTGATGAGGTGGGGAGGTAGAAGTCAATCATCAGCTCAGCTCGATCAAGACGCGAGTCGAAACGTGTTTCTAAAGCTTCGTCTTTATGATACCGCCACGGTGTGGTCGAGACGGTATTCGAAGCCGATGGTCAGTTGAAGATATTAGTAGTTGGCGAGGCGGGTACGAGGGCCGTAATAGTATCAATACCCTTGGCCATGGTTCGTGGAATTCCAGTGTTGTTATGATCTGAAAACTTATCTGTATGTGTTGTTTTCACGAGGCAGAATCAGAGGGGATTTCAAACTGTACCACGACCGTGACCTGAATTCAGATCATCATTGGTGCAAAAAGAAGAGGCCAGAGAGAGAGAGAGAGAGAGAGAGAGAGAGAGAGAGAGAGAGAGAGAGAGAGAGGTACCAATTTTGCTCCCTTGTGCTAGAGGAGTCTTAAACCTTTCAGCATCACGAGAGAGTTTAATTTTATTCTCGATGCCATTACAAAATTTCATTATATTTAAGATTATTTGCGGTGATGGAGGCGTTAAAAATCACCTCCAGCTACTCGTCCACTGATATTGCAGCTCTAGTAACTTCGTTCTGCTTTGGCAAATTTTATGAAACCTGGAATTGTCTTTAGTACTGAAAGGGAAAAGTGGAATCTTCATATCTTGCAGCCCTCGCTTTCTTAACACTTTTAGGAACATATTCTAAGACACTTCTGTGTCACACCACTACCTCCAAAAGACTCTAGTTGAAGTGACCCGGCTTTAATAGTGTTATTACGGTTCTGGTGATAGATTAACAGAAGAAATATTTTTGAGATCCCGGCTTATCATTTCTGTGGTCTTTTAAAATAGTCGTGGTGAGAGAGCAGAGCGTTTCCGAATACAGGCTTTGCTGCTTTGATCATGCTTTGGTAACATTAACATTATTATTGTTTGCACAGACAAACTGAGTACAGAGAGAATAAAAAAAATAATTTTGTATTTTCTGTGCCGCAGGAGTGTTTGACAATGATTTAATATAACAATAAATGTCAGAAAAGCTGTAAGGGGTTGTGGGGAAAGAATATATAACAGCAAAAGAATGAATGTACAATTGAGTAATTTCCAATTTGGTATAAGCCTGAGTGACGCAAAAGCAAAACGGTGGCTTTTTTTTTTTTTTTACCTAAAAAATAACAATTTTCTATGCTGTCAGAATAGTTCACAATTTTTTTTCTTATTTAATGCATTTTTTATACCACGTGAGAGTTTTTCCAATAATACCATACTTTGCGGAAGCCCCTCAGGAAAGCACTCGTGTTAGCTTGCCTCACAGTTTGCGGTGGCTGGAGGATGACATGATGATGATGTATGTTGGCAGTCATTTCGAATTATTTGTGTTCTACCGTGTGCCTAGATTAGAATCTCCACTTGACATTAATCATTACTCTGGTGTACGCCACGACCATAATACGACCATAAAAAAACAATCAAGCAGTAGGCATTGGTCGTTAGTGTGTGTGTGTATGTGTGTGTGTGTGTGTGTGTGTGTGTGTGCGATGCGAATAGTTAATAATTATCGTGTCCGGGAAAGGAAAGTTGTGAGTTGTAAGTAGTTTATATGTTCTTTGTCTTGAGAGGAAAGTGTGAGGATTGATGAGTGTCATTGAGGTACTGAACTGTGTGGTGTTCTTAGGTCTTTTGGTCACCTGTGTTTTCAGAGCCGTGATAAGCTATTTATATTTTTTATCCTTGATTTATGCTTGCTTATATATATATATATATATATATATATATATATATATATATATATATATATATATATATATATATATATATATATATATATATATATATATATTTCTTGAGTTTCCTTCTTCTGTTGGCTTTTGTCGTAAATATTTTCTTCACTCACCCTTCATTTTTTCTTCCTTCTATCTTGCCTCTTCGTTTCTCCTTATCATTTTATTACTCTCTCTCTCTCTCTCTCTCTCTCTCTCTCTCTCTCTCTCTCTCTCTCTCTCTCTCTCTCTCTCTCTCTCTCTCTCTCTCTCTCTCTCTCTCTCTCTTTGTACCAGTATGCGCCAGTTCCTCTGCCATTTATTCCATCTCCTTTTCTGTTGACTATTTCCCTACAACCTGATCCACCTTCTTTCCCATCAATTTTCCATTCCTTAACTGTTCACTGTTTTCTCTTACCCTTCCTATTCCACCATTATTTACACTACTTATTTTCCCATTTCCTTCCCCTCAACCACCTTCACCGACTCGCCACGCCACTCCTCGTGACGTTAAGTAGCGTCACCACGACCACAATCCCAGGAGCTTCCTTGTCGGTACTGCTGTCTCAGTGTCGCTCATATCCACCACTGCCTTCCTAAAGGTCATACCTTGCTTCTTGTATTTGTAGCAATGTTCACTTCTCCCTGCCCTGTTCATGTCCTGTCCTATGTTTATGTTTTTGTCTTCTTTTCCGTGTTTACTCTCATTCCCAGCCAGTTATTCCATCCTTGCTAGATGTATCCGCAATGTGAGGTGTGGCAGTAGTGTTAAAATTCCACTGTTTTTGTTTTTGTTCATCTCTCTTATTTATCTTTGTGTTCATCTCATATGTATCCTCTCCCCCTTCTCAGTTTGCACTGTTTTGCACTTGTTACTGCTTTCTGTGTGATGTGTTTACATCTGTAAACATCAGTGTGTGTAGACATCCGTTTTTCTTTGTTTTACATATGAACTCCATTTAGCTTGTAGTTTGTTTATCATGTGTTTACCATTTCGTCTCCTAGTTTATGATTATTTATTTTTTGATTATGTGTTCCTTCTCTCCTATTAACACCTTTTCATATCTCATCTTTATCTTTACTAACTATTTCTCCCTCTGCTTCTTGGTATTTCTCTGCTATTTCCAATTCCATGTTTGCCTTTCCCTTTCGTTCTTTACATTTGTTAATTTCCGTATGGTGTGATTTTTCTCTTATATTAACACATTTTTTCTTTAAATTTCACTCCTTATTTTCCCTTGCGTTGTGTAGTATTTCTCTGTTAATTTCCACCTACAGTGTCATGTATCCCTGCTGGCTTCAGAGTAACAGGATAGATAAGACAGTGAAGAATTGCTAGGATTTATTGGTATTGAAGGATACCAAGAGGCCTCTTGTTTATGTGGGATTTAAGGACGTAGGGTTCGATGAGGCGTCGTGCGCATTGTCGGATGATCGAAGGTTTCAGTCGTATCGTGTCAGGAGTCTGTGGAGGAAACAAAGCAGCGCGTTATTAATTCTAAACATTGCAGCAAAGAAGGAAGTCAAGGTTTTAGTGATTATAATTTCATGTGGGACTTGTGCGAGGTGAGAAGATAACAAAGAGGGGACAAGAAGTAGTTAATTCATGACTCACTCGTCTTCGTGTCTTGTGGCGCTTCGGTCGGTATCCTTCCGCTTAGGCCTTGTCTTGAGCTACGGTGGAGTTGGACTGGGAGTCGTCGTTACTCTTCGTTTCCGTCTCGTGCACACAGAACCAAGGGATGTACTGGGTGATGGCCTGCAGAGGAAGAGAGAGAGAGAGAGAGAGAGAGAGAGAGAGAGAGACAGAGAGAGAGAGAGAGTGTGGTGAGTAAAGACGAAGGACAAAACAACTTAATATTATGGCGCAGTAGAGCATTAAAGGGAACAGAGGACAAGATGGTATGTGGTTTATGAGTGTGACTGGGGGAGTAGTTATTGTTAAGGGAAGACTTGTGTGTTTGTGGTCATTGCTACTCACCAGACGATACTTGGGGTGGCTGATGGCGTACACGAAGGGGTTGTAGCAGGAGCAAGACTTGGCCAGCAGAGCGGGGAGCGTGGTGACGAGGGGACTGATACCACTCACGTCGCCCATCACACCCTGGAGGAGAATGGCGTAGTTGTGTTCATGGGTGTTCTCTGTCACCTATCGTTCCCACACCTAAGCCTATATTCGCCCCTATATCCACGTACTAGTAGGAAATAGAAGTGAAGTCCTAAATGTTTCAAATATAAATTCATCAGTATTGTTATTGGTTACGTTCAAAACTGCTAACTGCCCGTAAATGTCAACATTTTCATGGAGTGGCTTCCGTTAAATTTTACCCCCCCCCTATTCGTCAGTGTGTTGGCATGGTATCAGGGAGGCGAGGAGGCGAGGACGCACCTGCAGACTAATGATAGCGTAAGGAGTCCAGCAGATGAACCACAGAGAAACGTTGACAAGGGCTGTCTTAGCTATACGGATCTCTGCACGCTGAGATTCGGCTTCCTGCAACACATTCAACAGAAGAATGTAGATTAGGAGGGGAATTTCTTCTGTTTTAAGTCCCTGTGCAAACAAGGTCGACAGGGGTCATTCAGTGAATTTTGAGCGTTATAAGCGTACTGATGGGGCAGTCTCAAAGATGGAAGACTTACGCCGGAGCGGAGGGTTGTCACGTTCATCTTCTTGGCCTGCGCGCGCATAGCGGCCTCGTGAGCAAAGATGGCCTTCACTATGAACACGTAGGAGAAGATGATGATAGCGGCCGGGAGGAAATAGTCTACGACGAAGATGACAATGTTGTAGCTCCTGGTCTGTTGTTGGGAAGAGAAACATTAAATGAGGACGTGAAGACATCGGTGAGGTTATCATAATGATGTCACGTATAGCAGAGGGTAAGTGCCGTGCTGTGGGTGCAGGTAGACTCACGTTGAAGTCCTGAGTGAGGTAGTCGTAGCTGCAGGAGTCCAGGATGCCCTCCAGGATGTACTTGCCCCAGCCGAAGAAGGGAGCAATGGCAAAGCCAATGGAGATAGCCCAGCTAACAATGGCTAGGAAGATGGCCTTGCCGTTGGTCATCTTGGGTCCGTTGAAACCATTGCAGATAATATTGTACCTGTCGAAGGAGATCATGCACAGCAGCCAGATGCTGGTTACGCCAGTAATAGCACCTGTGGGAGGAGAGGGAAGGCGTGAGTCGCGATGAGGAGATGATTGTCATGGCAACATGGCCACGTTGCTTTACTGATGTGAAAATCATTTGATCATATACGGTTTTATGCATTTTGTTTTGATTAACAGCTGTGTGTGTGTGTGTGTGTGTGTGTGTGTGTGTGTGTGTGTGTGTGTGTGTGTGTTGAAATCTCCATGATGCTCGTTATTGTGACATAACTTTGTGTGATTGGCGCTTTCCTTAGTGTGTTGGCATGATTGTCTTAAGAGTGACTTTTATTTATGTGCATCATATAAGAATCTTGTAATGTTTGTATTTTGATGAGGTGTCATGTCTCCATAGAGTGGGAGGCGAGGGTAGTGTGCCAGGAGAACGTAGCCAGGTTAGATGAAGACTAATTATTTGAATCAAGTGTCATGAGCGCGGAGTGGTGTGTGGGTGTGTGAAGTGCGTGAATGCAATAGCAGCGGAAGACTCACCCAGACAACCGTAGATCTCACAATAGGTAGGACTGAACATCCAGACACCACCGTTGAAACAGTTGTAGGTGAAGAAGGGAACGTTGGTGGTCAACATGATGAGGTCAGACAGAGCGAGGTTAACCACGAGGATGTTAGCGGGAGTCCTAAGAGCCTGGGTGGAAGGGAGGGAGGAAGGAA
Organism: Scylla paramamosain; assembly: GCF_035594125.1. NCBI lineage: Eukaryota > Metazoa > Arthropoda > Malacostraca > Decapoda > Portunidae > Scylla > Scylla paramamosain. The sequence continues at coordinate 10,924,151 of NC_087157.1, read as the reverse complement.
GGGAGGTGAGGGAAGAGGCAAACACCAAGTCTTGCTTCACCCTTCCACTATTGCATACAGCACATCCTGTCATTCACATCTCCAAGCTCAGCCTCACCCTCCCATTACTGATCCTCATCTCTTCTCCCGTAATGTGTGCCTTGAGCTAACTGGAATATCGTGTTGCATATCTAACATTATTATTACATCTTATTTAACTGAGCCCCAGATATTAAGTTAGCATTAATAAGTAGATATCATGGAGCAAAGGGAACATCATAAAGGTGGAACTCTTGATTGAGCTGAATGTGAGTTGAAATAAAGGAATCTGAGTTGAAATAAGGTAAAGAAATTCATATCTATAGTGTACAATTGTAGAAAATATTAGTAATTTTAATACGGTACTGTCAAAGAGTTCAAGTTCACAATACTGTATAATATAGGTAAAGGCCAATATTATCGTTTAATGTACTGATGGTAAATATAATAAATGTAAAGAATAATGAAAAAGTAAGTAGTGATTTTCGCAATATAATACAAACTCGTAGATCCTTCTGTAAAATTAAAGACCAGTTTTCTTTTACTGGCATCATAACAACAACATCACACGAGAAGACAAGCAAACTATGAAAAACATTACATCCCCACCATTCATTATCCTAAACCTGTTCAGCCCAATAAGCCATCATGCATATCAACCCAGGCACTCTTTGCCCCACACCCACACCTACCTGGCATTTGGCGAACAGGTAGATCACCATGCCGTTGCCAATGATGGAGATGACGCAAAGGAACAGGTAGATGACACCAAGGAGGTAGTGCCACATGGGGTTGACGGGGGGGTAGTTGTACCAGTGCGGGTGAACGTACGGCTTGATTTCAGGCCTTACAAAGTCCACGATGCTCACTCCCTCGGGATATCCATAGGACATATCATTAGACCTGTGGAGAGATCAGGGTGGAGGGTATGGGTGTGAGATGAGGTTGGGTGGTAAGATAGTTGGCGTGATGAGAGAGAGGAACGGTGTGTTTGTGTGTGTGTGTGTGTGTGTGTGTGTGTGTGTGTGTGTGTGTGTGTGTGTGTGTGTGTGTGTGTGTGTGTGTATATATATATATATATATATATATATATATATATATATATATATATATATATATATATATATATATATATGTATGTATGTGCGTGTGTGCGCGCGCGTGCGCGCGCGTAGGAGGAAGGGTGCCCACAAAAAAAGAGGTGAAAGGGAGACTTAAAGGAATAAGAGGGATATAGGAAATGAAAAAAAATAAAATAAAAAAGAAAGCAAAAAAGAATAAAATAAAGAAAAAAAGTGACCGAAAAAAGGCAAAATATTGACTGAAGAAGATATGCAGACAAAGAGGAAGAAGAGACAGACAGAAAGGAGTAAGAGGGACATAGAGAATAAGAGAGAAATAAATGGAAAGAGAGACAGAGCCAAAGAAAAGACAAGAATGATCGAAGATGATGTACAGAAACAGAAAAGCTTAAAAGAGACATGAGAATAAAGATGAAAAGGGAGACACAGAGAGAGAGAGAGAGAGAGAGAGAGAGAGAGAGAGAGAGAGAGAGAGAGAGAGAGAGAGAGAGAGAGAGAGAGAGAGAGAATAAAAAATCTCCCATTGCAATATATCAACACAATAATTGAAATAAGATGGGTTTTGAAAAGTAACGAGTGAACAAAGACAAAAAACAAAGACAAAAAAACAAAATATTTTGTTGCTTAATAATAAGAGCATAATTTTTTACAGGAAGAGAATAAGTAGAAGGGAAAGTAGATGGAGAAGTAGGAGGAGAAGGAAAAACTGCTGTAGGAAGAGAAGTAGTAGTAGGGGGAAGAGCTGTAAGGAATAAAGAAACACTGCTATAGGAGAAGGAATAGGAGGAGGGGAGGAAGAGAAGAAGGTGGTATCCAAGAATTCAAGGAACACTACTGCAGAAGGAGGTGGTGTAAGAACTAGAGAAACACTGTTGCAGAGGGAAAGGTGAAGAAGGTGAAGGAGTAGCAGGAGGAGGAGGAGGAGGAGGATGTGGTGTCCAAGAGTTGAAGAAACACTGCTATAGGAGGAGGAGGTGAAGGAGTAGTAGGAGAAGGAGGAGATGTAAAAACTAGAGGAATACTGCAGGAGAAAAAGGTGAAGATGGAGGAGGAGGAGGAAGAGGAGGAGGTGAAGGTGGTGGTGGTGGTGGTGGTGGTGGTGGTGGTATCCAAGAGTCAAGAAACACTGCTGCAAGAGGAGGTGAAGGAGTTGAAGGAGGTGTAAAAAATAAGGGAAAGCTGCTGTTGGTGGAGGCGCAGAAGGCGTTGGAGGAGTTATACCCGTAGAAAGCCATCTGTGGTCCGGTGGAGTTAGCCATGGTGATGGAAGGGTGATCGTAAGGTTAGCCTCTGTCCAGAACTCCTGACGAAACGGAATGAAGCTCCTTCGTGCCGTGTCTGTCTTTTACCCGCTATATATACCTCTCGCTGCCTGAGGAAGAAGAAGAAAACTTGCTAAATGTATTACGTTTGCGCAGAAGAAGCCCCCACCATCTTAAACTTCGCTGTGTATGCACTTTTATCTATCCATTATTGTATCTATCTATTAATCTATATGTTTATTTGCTTTTGACTCTGCCTGTATATATCTGTCTCTATCAATTTGTCTGTGTCTATCTATCTCTTTATTTTTCTGTCTGCCTGTCTGTTTTTGCCTCTATCTATCTGGCTGTCTGTCTCTGTTTATTTCTTTTTATCCATCTATCTATCGCTTTGTCTGTCTGTCTGTCTGTGCATGTATGTATACATATATGATGTATATATGTATGTATGTATGAATGTATGTATCTAAATTTCTGTCTCTATTTATCTATCAATCTATTGTATCTATCTTTTTATCTGTGTGTTTATTTATATGTTTGGTATCTAAAAATAACTTAACAAGGAACCTATCCTATCATTGGGAAGAACACACATGAAACTAATCATTCCAGCATCCTTTGAAAATGTACACATTAGAGAACAAAGCGTTTCGGAGTGCAGACCCAGCTGGAGATGAACTTTGCCTGACTCACTGTTAACACTGTGGAGGCAGCTTGATGAAAACCTCTTTTCTATTGAACTTTCTCTTGAAGAGTGACATTTTTTAATAGTCCTTGGCCTCCACTTCTAGTGGTAGTAGTGGGGGTGATGATGATATAATAATAATAATAATAATAATAATAATAATAATAATAATAATTATTATTATTATTATTATTATTATTATTATTATTATTATTATTATTATTATAATAATAATAATAATAATAATAATAATAATAATAATTATTATTATTATTATTATTATTATTATTATTATTATTATTATTATTATTATTATTATTATTATTATTATTATTACTACCTATTATTATTATTAACTAGTAGTAGTAGTAGTAGTAGTAAAAAGAGAAGATGGAAGAGAAAAGAACAAGAACAAGAAATAACATCAGCACTAGAAAAAGTAAAGGAGGAAAAGAAAGATGAAGAATAATAAGCAGATCAAGAACAGGAACAAGTAACAGCAACACCAGTAGTAATAGACGAATAAAGAGAAGCAGCTGGAAATCCCTCACTGTCCTGCTGGACAGCCTCGCGCCTCGCCACACTTGTATGGCTGCGAGGTGTTACTAAAAAGCCGGTGTTCCTGTCGTGGTGTTTGTAGACACCTACGTTCACTTACTAAATTCTCCTAGACAACGGTGCTGATAGTATTGGTGATGGTGATGCAGTGGTGGTGGTGATGATGGTGACTTTGGAGGCTGTGTAGTGATGAGAATAGTGGAAGATTATGGTTTTGCTTCTCATTGTGATGTGGTAGAGAGGGCGGGAAGGGAAGACAGCTTTTACATTGGTCTCCCCTTATATGTGTCTGTTTCTCTAACTTTTGCATGTCTTTCTATCTTTCTTTTCTCTCTTTCCAAAGTAATGTGAATATGATACTTCTACATTGTCCGTCTTTTCTGAATATTAGTTATGCTTTACTTTTTTAAATTTTTCATAAGATATTAATAATGGGCTACTTACAATTCTTGTGTTGGCAAAGAGCGCATTCTAATATAATATGATGTAGGTTTTCATTATAAGTTTATTGATGTGCTGTGTGCATTTTCTAGACACACACACACACACACACACACACACACACACACACACACACACTACAAAGGTGATGACTTGTAGCCGTTCATTGTCGCCAAACACTGAATGGTTTTTGAACAATTGAGGTGAATAATGGTATTTGTGAAAGTGTAAGGCAGGAGTAACATTATGACAGATTCTCTCTCTCTCTCTCTCTCTCTCTCTCTCTCTCTCTCTCTGCTTAAATCAAAATAGTTGAGTTAGTAAGTAAAAAGTCAAAGAAAATGGTGAGAGGTGGAGGGGGTAGCTTTCTTTGAGGGTAAAATTTGTTAGGCAGTCTTTGCGCGGCTATATACCACTATTCTGCAGGGTGCGGATGGCGAAGAATGGAACGGACGGATATTAAGTTGAAAATAGTAGTAATACTGAATAGATTAATGATAATGATAATTAATAAACGAATAAATAAATGTAATGGAGGAGGAAATGGAGGAGTTATTAGAGTAAAGCTTAAAGGAGCAGCTAGATTTTGGCGGAAAAGAAAAAGATAGATTGAATCATAACTTCGTACAACTTTTAGAACACATAAAACAAAACTATAGTCTGCATTTCCATCTATCTCTCCCTAAAAAAAAAGATATATAAAAATAAATAAATAAAATAAATAAATAAATAATAAATAATAATAAATTAATAAAATAAAATAAATTAATAAATTAATAAATAAAATGAAATAAAATAAAATATAAAACTGCAAGACTGGATGATTGTGTCTATACCCCTGGCCATGGTTCGTGGAATTCCATTGTTGTTATGATCTGAAAACTTATCTATAGGTGATTTTTTCATAAGGCAAAATCAGAGGGGACCTGAAACAACACCACGGATGTGACCTGGATTCGGATCATTGGTGCAAATAGAAGCCAGAGAGAGAGAGAGAGAGAGAGAGAGAGAGAGAGAGAGAGAGAGAGAGAGAGAGAGTACTAAAAGGATAAGAAGAAACGAAGAGGGAAGATAGAAGGAAGAAGTGTCGAAGGATGAAAGAAGAAAATATTTAAGACAAAAACCAACAGAAGAAGGAAACTGAACTCTCTCTCTCTCTCTCTCTCTCTCTCTCTCTCTCTCTCTCTCTCTCTCTCTCTCTCTCTCTCTCTCTCTCTCTCTCTCTCTCTCTCTCTCTCTTTGTTTGGTACCAGTATGCGCCAGTTCCTCTGCCATTTATTCCATCTCCTTTTCTGTTGACTTTCTATTTCCCTACAATCTGATCCACCTTCTTTCCTATCAGTTTTCCATTCCTTACATATTCACTATTTTCTCCTACCCTTTCCTATTCCACCATTATTTACACTATTTCTTCTCCCATTTCCTTCCCCTTCACCACCTTTGTCACGTCGCCATGCCCATCTTCGTAACGTCACCACCTCGCAGCATCACCACCACCATCCAATCACAGGAGCTTCCTTGTCGGTACTGCTGTCTCAGTGTCACTCATTGCCACCACTGCCCTCCTCTCCGCTGTGTGAGGTTTATCAGCAGTGTTATTATTCCACTGTTTGTGCTGGTGTTCATCTCTTATATTTATGTTTGTGTTCATCTGATATTTCTCTTCTCCCATTTTCAGTTTGCATTGTTTTCCACTTGTTACTGCATTCTCTATGATGTGTTTATGTCTGTAAACATCAGTGTGTGTATACATCCGTTTTTCTTTGTTTTATTTATAAACTGCTTTTAGCTTATAGGGTGTTTATCATGCGTTTACCATATCGGCTCTTAGTTATTTATTTATTTATGGCGTGTTCCTTTTCTCTTATTAACACCTTTTTCTCTCTCATCTTTACTAACTTTTCCCTTTGTTGCTTGGTATTTCTCTCCTATTTCTAGTTCCATGTTTCCTTTTCCTTTTTTGTTTACTCTTGTTAATTTCCATATGGTGTGTTTTTTCCCTCATATTAACACATTTTTTCTTTAAATTTAACTCCTTATTTTTCCTTGTCTTGAATAATCTTTCTCTGCTAATTTCCACCTACAGTGTAATATATCCCTGGTGGCTTCAGAGTAACAGGAAGATAAGATAGAGAAGACAGTGAAAATTTGCTGGGATTTATTGGTATTGAAAGGTACCAAGAGGCCTCTTGTTTATGTGGGATTTAAGGACGTAAGGTTCGATGAGGCGTCCTGTGCATTGTCGTATAATTGTCAGGAGTCTGTGGAGGAAACAAAGCAGCCCGCTATTAATTGTAAACATTGCAGCAAAGAAGGAAGTGAAGGTTTGAGTAATTAAAATTTAATGTGGGACTTGTGCGAGGCGAGAAGAAAACAAAGATGGGACAAGAAGTGGTAGTTAATTCATGACTCACTCGTCTTCGTGTCTTGTGGAGATTCGGTCTGTATCCTGCCGCTTAAGCCTTATCCTGAGCTACGGTGGAGTTGGACTGGGAGTCGACATTACTCTTCGTTTCCGTCTCGTGCACACAGAACCAAGGCATATACTGGGTGATGGCCTGCAGAGGAAGGCAGAGAAAGAGAGAGAGAGAGAGAGTGTGTGGTGAGTAAAGACGAAGGACAAAACAACATAATATTATGGCGCAGTAGAGCATTAAAGGGAACAGAGGACAAGATGGTATGTGGTTCATGAGTGTAATTGTGGAAGTACTTACTGTTGAGGGAAGACTTGTGTGTTCGAGGTTGTTGCTACTCACCAGACGATACTTGGGGTGGCTGATGGCGTACACGAAGGGGTTGTAGCAGGAGCAGGACTTGGCCAGCAGAGCGGGAAGCGTGGTGACGAGGGGAGTGATGCCACTCACGTCGCCCATCACACCCTGGAGGAGAATGGCTTAGTTGTGTTCATGGGTGCTCTCTGTCACCCATCGTTTCCACACCTAAGGCTATACCCGCACCTATATCCATGTAGTAGTAGGAAGTAGAAGTGAAGTCCTAAATGTTTCAAGAATAAATTTATCAGTATTGTTGTTTGTTATGTTCAAAACTGCTAACTGCTCGTAAATGTCAACATTTTCATGGAGTGGCTTTCGTTAAATGTTACCGCTCTATTCGTCAGTGTGTTGGCATGGTATCAGGGAGGTGGGCAGGCGAGGACGCACCTGCAGACTAATGATAGCGTAAGGAGTCCAGCAGATGAACCACATAAAAACGTTGACAAGGGCTGTCTTAGCGATACGGATCTCTGCACGCTGAGATTCGGCTTCCTGCAACACATTCAACAGAAGAATGTAGATTAGGTGGGGAATTTCTACTGTATTAAGTCTCTATGCAAACAAGGTCGACAACGTGCATTCCGTGAACTATGAATGTTATAAGCGTACTGATGGGACAGTCTCAAAGATAGAAGACTTACGCCGGAGCGAAGGGTTGTCACGTTCATCTTCTTGGCCTGTGCACGCATAGCGGCCTCTTGAGCGAAGATGGCCTTCACGATGAACGCGTAGGAGATGGTGATAGCGGCCGGGAGGAAATAGTCTACGACAAACATGACAATGTTGTAGCTCCTGGTCTGTTGTTGGGAAGAGAAACATTAAATGAGGACGTGAAGACATCGGTGATGTTATCATAATGATGTCACGTATAGCAGAGGGTAAGTGCCGTGCTGTGGGTGCAGGTGGACTCACGTTGAAGTCCTGAGTGAGGTAGTCGTAGCTGCAGGAGTCCAGGATGCCCTCCAGGGTGTACTTGCCCCAGCCGAAGAAGGGAGCAATGGCAAAGCCGATGGAGATGGCCCAGCTGAAAATGGCTAGGAAGAGGGCCTTGCCGTTGTCATCTTGGGTCCATTGAAACCATTACAGATAATATTGTACCTGTCGAAGGAGATCATGCACAGCAGCCAGATGCTGGTTACGCCAGTGATAGCACCTGTGGGAGGAGAGGGAAGGCGTGAGTCGCGATGAGGAGATGGTTGTCATAGCAACATGGCCACGCTGCTTTATTGATGTGAAAAACATTTGATTATATACGGTTTTATGCATTTTGTTTTGATTAACAGCTGTGTGTGTGTGTGTGTGTGTGTGTGTGTGTGTGTGTGTGTGTGTGTGTGTGTGTGTGTGTGTGTGTGTGTGTGTGCGCGCCTTTTGGATTGTGGAAATCTCCATGATGCTCGTTATTGTGACATAACTTTGTGTGATTGGTGCTTTCCTTACTGTGTTGGCATGATTGTGTAGGTGTGACTTTTATTTATGTGCAGCATATAAAAATCTTGTAATGTTTGTATTTTGATGAGGTGTCATGTCTCCATAGAGTGGAAGGCGATGGTCATGGGTGCGGAGTGGTGTGTGGGTGTGTGAAGTACGTGAGGGTAGTAATAGCAGAAGACTTACCCAGACAACCGTAGATCTCACAGTAGGTAGGACTGAACATCCAGACACCACCGTTGAAACAGTTGTAGGTGAAGAAGGGAACGTTGGTGGTCAACATGATGAGGTCAGACAGAGCGAGGTTCACCACAAGGATGTTAGCGGGAGTCCTAAGAGCCTGGAAGGGAGGGATGGAGGGAGGTGAGGGAACAGGCATCCACCTCACCAAGTCTTGCTTCACCCTTTCACTATTGCATATAGCACACCTTGTCATTCATATCTCCAAGCTCATCCTCAACTCTTCTCCCCTAATGTGTGCCTTGAGATAACTTAAATATCGTGTCGTATATCTAACATTACTATTACATCTTATTTGCCTCAGCCCGTGATATTAAGTTAGCATTGCTTGTCAGATATTAATAAGCAGGTATCATAGAGCAAAGGGAACGTTATAAAGGTTGAGCACTTGAATGAGCTGAATGTGAGTTGAAATAAAGAAATCTGAGTTGAAATAAGGTAAGGAAATTCATATCTTGTGTACAGTAATAGCAAATATTACTAATTTTTACACGGAGAGTTCAAGTTCACAATAGTGTATAATATAGGTAAAAACCAGTATTATCGTCTGATGTACTGATGGTAAATACAATAAATGTAGAGAATAATAAAAAAAAGTAAATATTGAGTTTCTGCAATATAAACTCATAGATCCTTTTATACAATTAGAGACCAGTTTTGTTTTACTGGCATCATGATAACAGCAACACACGAGAAGACAAGCAAACTATGAACTCAAACATTGCATCCCCACCATTCATTATCCTAAACCTGTCCAGCCCACCAACCCAACATGCATATCCACCCAGGCACCCTTTGCCTCATACCCACACCCACACCTACCTGGCATTTAGCGAACAGGTAGATCACCATGCCGTTGCCAATGATGGAAATGATGCAAAGGAACAGGTAGATGACACCAAGGATGTAGTGCCACATGGGGTTGACGGGGGGTAGTTGTACCAGTGCTGGTGGACGTACGGCTTGATTTCAGGCCTTACTAAGTCCACGATGCTCACTTACTCGGGATATCCATAGAACATGTCATGAGACTTGCGGGGAGAGATGGGTGGAGGGTGAGGGTGTGAGATGAGGTAGGGTGGTAAGAGATAGTTGGCATGATGAGGGAGAGGAACGTGTGCCTGTGTAAGTGTGTGTGTGTGTGTGTGTGTGTGTGTGTGTGTGTGTGTGTGTGTGTGTGTGTGTGTGTGTGTGTGTGTGTGTGTAGAAGGAAGGGTGCGTACACACAGAGAGGTGGAAGAGGGATATAGGAAACAATAAATATAGAAAAGAAAGGAAAGAAAAAATTTTAAAAAATTGAAAAGAAAGAAAAAAGAAAGACCGAAAAAGAGGCATAATATTGATTGAAGAAGGTATGCAGACAAGGAGGAAGAAGAGACAGACAGAGACGAGTAAGAGGGACATAGAGAATAAGAGAGAGATAATTGGATATAGAGGCAAAGCCGAAGAAAAAAGACAAGGAGGATTTAAGATGATGTACAGACAGAGAAGGAGATAGAAAAGGTTAAAAGGGAGTTGTAAATAATAAAGATGAAAAGGAAGGCCTTGGAGATACCCCCAACATTCTTGACCTTTTCCTGACCTCTAATCCTTCTGCTTATGCTGTCACCCTTTCTTCACCGTTGGGCTCCTCCGATCACAATCCCATATCTTTATCTTGTCCTATCACTCCAATCCCTCCTCAGGATCCCCCTAGGCGAAGGTGCCTCTGGCGTTTTGCCTCTGCTAGTTGGGGGGACCTGAGGAGGTATTTTGCTGATTTTCCTTGGAATGACTACTGCTTCCGTGTCAGAGACCCGTCTTTGTGTGCTGAGCGCATAACAGAGGTGATAGTGTCTGGCATGGAGGCATACATTCTTCACTCTTTCTTTCGTCCTAAACCTTCTAAACCTTGGTTTAACACAGCTTGTTCTCGTGCTATACATGATAGAGAGGTGGCCCACAAAAGGTACTTAAGCCTTCCATCACCAGAATCTCATGCACTTTATATTTCTGCCCGGAACCATGCCAAGTCTGTTCTCCAACTAGCCAAAAACTCCTTCATTAACAGAAAATGTCAAAACCTTTCAAGATCTAACTCCCCTCGTGATTTCTGGCATCTAGCCAAAAATATCTCCAATAACTTTGCTTCTTCTTCTTTCCCTCCTCTACTTCAACCAGATGGCACTACTGCTATCACATCTATTTCTAAAGCTGAACTCTTTGCTCAAACCTTTGCTAAAAACTCTACCTTGGACGATTCTGGGCTTGTTCCTCCCTCTCCTCCACCCTTTGACTACTTCATGCCACCTATTAAAATTCCTTGCAATGATGTTTTCCATGCCCTCGCTGGCCTAAACCCTTGGAAGGCTTATGGACCTGATGGGGTCCCTCCTATTGTTCACCGAAACTGTGCCTCCGTGCTTGCACCTTGCCTAGTCAAACTCTTTCAGCTCTGTCTGTCAACATCTACCTTTCCTTCTTGCTGGAGGTTTGCCTACATTCAACCTGTTCCTAAAAAGGGTGACCGTTCTAATCCCTCAAACTACCGTCCTATTGCTTTAATTTCCTGCCTATCTAAAGTTTTTGAATCTATCCTCAACAGGAAGATTCTTAAACATCTATCACTTCACAACCTTCTATTTGATCGCCAGTATGGGTTCCGTCAAGGCCGCTCTACTGGTGATCTTCTGGCTTTCCTTACTGAGTCTTGGTCATCCTCTTTTAGAGATTTTGGTGAAACTTTTGCTGTTGCCTTGGACATATCAAAAGCTTTTGATAGAGTCTAGCACAAAGCTTTGATTTCCAAACTGCCCTCCTACGGTTTCTATCCTTCTCTCTGTAACTTCATCTCAAGTTTCCTTTCTGACCGTTCTATTGCTGCTGTGATAGACGGTCACTGTTCTTCTTCTAAATCTATTAACAGTGGTGTTCCTCAGGGTTCTGTCCTGTCACCCACTCTCTTCTTATTATTCATTAATGATCTTCTAAACCAAACTTCTTGTCCTATCCACTCCTACGCTGATGATACCACCCTGCACTTTTCCACGTCTTTTCATAGACGTCCAACCCTTCAGGAGGTAAACATATCACGCAGGGAAGCCACAGAACGCCTGACTTCTGATCTTTCTAAAATTTCTGATTGGGGCAGAGCAAACTTGGTGTTGTTCAATGCCTCAAAAACTCAATTCCTCCATCTATCAACTCGACACAACCTTCCAGACAACTATCCCCTCTTCTTCAATGACACTCAACTGTCCCTCTCTTCCACACTGAACATCCTCGGTTTGTCCTTTACTTATAATCTGAACTGGAAACTTCACATCTCATCTCTAGCTAAAACAGCTTCTATGAAGTTAGGTGTTCTGAGACGTCTCCGCCAGTTTTTCTCACCCCCCCAGTTGCTAACTCTGTACAAGGGCCTTATCCGTCCATGTATGGAGTATGCTTCACATGTCTGGGGGGGGTTCCACTCATACTGCTCTTCTAGACAGGGTGGAATCAAAAGCTTTTCGTCTCATCAACTCCTCTCCTCTAACTGACTGTCTTCAGCCTCTCTTTCACCGCCGCAATGTTGCATATCTAGCTGTCTTCTACCGCTATTTTCATGCTAACTGCTCTTCTGATCTTGCTAACTGCATGCCTCCCCTCCTTCCGCGGCCTCGCTGCACAAGACTTTCTTCTTTCTCTCACCCCTATTCTGTCCACCTCTCTAACGCAAGAGTTAACCAGTATTCTCAATCATTCATCCCTTTTTATGGTAAACTCTGGAACTCCCTGCCTGCTTCTGTATTTCCACCTTCCTATGACTTGAATTCCTTCAAGAGGGAGGTTTCAAGACACTTATCCACCAATTTTTGACCACTGCTTTGACCCTTTTATGGGACTGGCATTTCAGTGGGCATTTTTTTTTTTATTAGGTTTTTGTTGCCCTTGGCCAGTGTCCTTTCTACATAAAAAAAAAAGAGAGAGAGAAAAAAGGATAAAAGCAAAAAGAAAAGGTAGAAATGGAAGAGTTGATAAGAGAGAGAGAGAGAGAGAGAGAGAGAGAGAGAGAGAGAGAGAGAGAGAGAGAGAGAGAGAGAGAGAATAAAAATCTCATCGCAAGACATCAACAGAATAAATGAAATAATATGTTTTTTAATTTTTTTTTTACTTGAGTGAACTAAGACAAAGAACATTAAAATATTTTGTTGCGCAATAATAAGTACATGAACTATTACAGGAGGAGAATAATTAGAAGGGGAAGTAGATGGAGAAGTAGTAGGAGAGGAGGAGAAGGACATGTAGAAGAGTACTAAGGAAAAAAAAAAATAGTAGTAGTTGGAGGAAAAGGTGTAAGGAATAAAGAAGCACTGCTTTAAGAGGAAGAGGAGATGAAGACATAGGAGAAGGGGGGGAGGAGGAGTAGAAGGAGGTGGTGTCGTAGAATTCAAGAAATACTACTGCAGGAGGGAGTGTAAGAACTAGAGAAACACTTGCAGGAGGAAAAGATGAAGAAGGTAAAGGAGTAGAAGGAGGAGGAAGAGGAGGTGGAGGTGGTGTCCAAGAGTTGAAGAAACACTGCTGCAGTAGGAGAAAGGAGATGTAAAAAATAGAGAAATACTGCAACAGGAAAAGGTGAAGGAAGAGGAGTAGGAGGAGGAGGAAAAGGAGGAGGAGGTGGTGGTGGTGGTGGTGGATTCCAAGAGCCAAGAAACACTGCTGCAGGAGGAGGTGAAGGAGTTGGAGGAGGAGGTGTAAAAAGTAAGGGAAAGCTGCTGTTGGTGCAAGCGCAGAAGGCGTTGGAGGAGTTATACCCGTAGAAAGCCATCTGTGGTCCAGTAGAGTTAGCCATGGTGATGGAAGGGTGATCGTAAGGTCAGCCTCTGTCCAGAACTCCTGACGAAACGGAATGAAGCTCCTTCGTGCCGTGTCTGTCTTTTACCCGCTTCATATACCTCTCACTGCCTGAGGAAGAAGTAAACTTGCTAAATATTAAGTTTGTGCAGAGGAAGCCGCCACCATCTCAAACTTCGCTGTGTTTGCACTTTTATCTATCCACTATTGTATCTATTTATTTATCCATATATTTATTTGCTTTTGACTCTGTCTGTATCTATCAGTCTGTCTCTCACTTTGTCTGTGTCTATTTATGTGTTTATTTATCTGTCTGCCAGTGTGTTTTTGTCTCTACCTATATGGCTGTCTGTCTCTCTTGCCTGTCTGTTTTTGTCTTTATCTATTTATCTGGCTATCTGCCCCTCTCTGTTTCTATCCATCCATCTATCTGCCGCTTTGTCTGTCTGTGCATGTATGTATACATGTATGTATGTATATATGTATGTATGTATGAATATATGTATCAATTTATCTGTCTATTTATTTATCTATCAATGCTCTGTATCTACCTTTCTATCTATATGTTTATTTATATGTTTGTTGTCTAAAAATAACTTAACAAGGACCCTTTGAACTTAACAAGGAATCTTTGAAAATAGCACACATTAGAGAACAAAGCGTTTCGGAGTGCAGGCCCAACTGGGTATGTACTGTGCCTGACTCACTGTTGCCACTGTGGAGGCAGCTGGATGAAAACCTCTCTTCTATTGAACTTTGTCTTGAAGAACGACATTTTTTTAATAGTTCTTGCCCTGTACCTTTAGTAGTACTTGTGGTGGTCATGGTGATATTATTATTATTATTATTATTATTATTATTATTATTATTATTATTATTATTATTATTATTATTATTAACAGGTGTAGTAGTAGTAGTAATAATAATAATAGTAGCTGCAGTAGTAGTAGTAGTAGTAAAAAGAGAAGGTGGAAGAGAAAAAAAGAACAAGAACAATAAATAACAGTAGCAACGGCAGTAGTAGTAGTAGTAGTAGTAGTAGTAGTAGTAGTAGTAGTAGTAGTAGTAGTAGTAGTAGTAAAAGGAGTTAAAGAAAGAGAGGATAAAGAACAAGATATAACAGCAGCACTAGAAAAAGTAAAGGTAGAAGAGGAAGACGAAGAATAGTAAGCAGAACGAGAACAGGAACAAGTAACAGCAGCACCAGGAGTAGTAGACGAAAAAGGAGAAGCAGCAGCAAATCCCTTACGGTCCTGATGAAGATCCTCCCGCCTCGCCACACTTGTATCGCGCGAGGTGTTGCAAAGAAGCCGGTGTTCCTGTCGTGGTGTTTGTATACATCTACGTTCACTTGCTGCATTCTCGTAGACAACGGTGCTGATAGTATTGGTGATGGTGATGCTGTAGTGGTGGTGGTGGTGGTGGTGACTTTGGAGGCTGTGTAGTGATGAGAATAGTGGAAGATGATGATTCTGGTTGTCAATGTGATGGTGTAGAGAAGGAGGAAGGGGAGACAGCTTTTACATCAGTCTCCCCTTATGTGTCTGTTTGTCTAACTCTTGCATATTTTTCTATCTTCCTTTTCTCTCTTCCCAAAATAATGTGAATATGATATAATGTTTATTTCACTTCTACATTGCCCGTCTTTTCCGAATGTTATTTATGCTTTACTTTTTTTTTCATAAGGTATTAAAAATGGGTTAAAAATTGAGGTGAATAATGGTACCTGTGAAAGTAAAGGCAGGAGTAATGTTATGACAGATTCTCTCTCTCTCTCTCTCTCTCTCTCTCTCTCTCTCTCTCTCTCTCTCTCTCTCTCTCTCTCTCTCTCTCTCTCTCTCTCTCTCTCTCAAAATAAATAAATATATAAAATTAAATCAAATCAAATAAAAAAAACTGCAAGATGGGATGATTGTGCCAATACCCCTGGCCATGGTTCGTGGAATTCCAGTGTTATTATTGATCTTAAAACTTATCTGTATGTGTTTTTTTTTTCATGAGTCAGAATCAGATGGGATCTGAAACTGCACCACGGCCGTGACCTGAATTCAGATCATTGGTGCAAAAAGAAGAGGCCAGACAGAGAGAGAGAGAGAGAGAGAGAGAGAGAGAGAGAGAGAGAGAGGAGAGAGAGAGAGAGAGAGAGAGAGGACCAGTTTTGCTCTCTTGTGCTAGGGGAGTCTTAAGCCTTTCAGCACTAAGACAGAGTTTAATTTTATTCTCGATACCATTACAAAATTGCATTATTTGCGGTGATGGAGGCGTTAAAAATCACCTCCAGCTTCTCGTCCACTGATATTGCAGCTCTAGTAACTTCGTTTTGTTTCGACAAATTTTATGAAACCTGGAATTGTCTTTAGTACTGAAAAGGAAAAGTGGAATCTTCATATCTTGCAGCCCTCGCTTTCTTAACACTTTTTAGGATCATATTCTGAGACACTTCTGTGTCACACCACTACCTCCAAAAGATTCTAGTTGAAGTGACCCGGCTTTAATAGTGTTATTACGGTTCTGGTGATAGATTAACAGAAGAAACATTCTTGAGATCCCGGCTTATCATTTCTGTGGTCTTTTAAAATGGTCGTGGTGAGAGAGCAGAGCGTATCCGAATACGGGCTTTGCTGCTTTGATTATGCTTTGGTAACATTCAGAGTATTATTGTTTGCACAGATAAACTGAGTACAGAGAGAATAAAAAAATAATTTTGTATTTTCTGTGGCATAGGAGTATTTAACAATGATTTAGTATAACAATAAATGTTAGAAAAGCTGTAGGAGTTTATGGGAAAAGAATATATAGCAGTGAATATTATTGTACTATTGAGTAAATTCTAACTTGATATAAGCCTGAGTGATGCAAAAGCAAAACGGTTGCCCTTTTATTTGTTTTTTTTAACTAAAAAAATAAAAAATTTCTATGCTGTCAAGACAGTCTTCCATTTTTTTTTTCTTATTTCTTTAAAGAATTTCTTAAACCACGTGAGAGTTTTCCAATAATACCATACTTTACGGAAGCCCCTTAGGAGAGCACTCGTGTTAACTGGCCTTACAGTTTGCGGTGGCTGGAGGATGACAAAATGATGATGTATGTGATGTATGTTGCCCTCACTTCCTCGAGTGATTTGTGTTCTACCGTGTGGCTGGAATCTCCACTTGACATTAAACATTAGTTAGGATACGCCACGACCATAACACGACCATAAAAAAAAAAAAAAAAAAAATCAAGCAGTAGGCACTGGTCGTTAGTGTGTGTGTGTGTGTGTGTGTGTGTGTGTGTGTGTGTGTGTGTGTTCTCGCGCGATGCGAATAATTAATTATCGTGTCCGGGAAAGGAAGGTTGTGAGCTGTGAGTTGTTTGTATGTACTTTGTCTTGAAAGGAAAGTGTGCGAGTTGTTGAGAGTATCATTGTGGTTCTGAACTGTGTGTTGTTGTTAGGTCTTTTGGTCATCCGTGTTTTTGAAGGTGCCGTGATAAACGATTTTTATTTTTATTCGTGATTAAATACTTCTTTTTTTATTTTTCTTCAGTTTCCTTCTTCTGTTGGCTTTTGTAAATATTTTCTTCTCTCATTCTTCAACTCTTCTTCCTTCTATCTTTCCTCTTTGTTTCTCCTTATCCTTTTAGTACTCTCTCTCTCTCTCTCTCTCTCTCTCTCTCTCTCTCTCTCTCTCTCTCTCTCTCTCTCTCTCTCTCTCTCTCTCTCTCTCTCTCTCTCTCTCTCTCTCTCTCTCTCTCTCTCTCTCTCTCTCTCTCTCTCTCTCTCATATTTGGTACCAGTATGTGCCAATTCCTCTGCCATTTATTCCATCTCCTTTTCTGTTGACTTTCTATTTCCCTATAACCTGATCCACCTTCTTTCCCATCAGTTTTCCATTCCTTATATGTTCATTGTTTTCTCTTACCCTTCCTATTCCACCATTATTTAAACTACTTCTTTTCCCATTTCCTTCCCCTCAACCACCTTCACCGACTCGCCACGCCCCTCCTCGTGACGTTAAGTAGCGTTACCACGACCACAATCACAGCAGCTTCCTTGTCGGTACTGCTGTCTTAGTGTCGCTCATTGCCACCACTGTCGTCTTAACAGTCGCACCTTGCTTGTCGTATTTGTAGCAGTGTTCACTTTTCCCTGCACTGTTCATGTCCTATCCGGTGTTTATGTTTTTTTTTCTTTTCCGTGTTTACTCTCATTCCCAGCCAGTTATTCCATCTCTGTTAGTTGTATTCGCAGTGTGAGGTGTGGCAGTAGTGTTAAAATCCCACTGGTTTTTGCTTGTGTTCATCTCTCTTATTTATCTTTGTGTTTATCTCATATATATCCTCTTCCCTTCTCAGTTTGCACTGTTTTACACTTGTTACTGCTCTCTGTGTGATGTGTTTACATCTGTAAACATTAGTGTGTGTAGACATCCGTTTTTCTTTGTTTTACATATGAACTCCATTTAGTTTGTAGTTTGTTTATCATGTGTTTACCATTTCGTCTCCTAGTTTACGATTATTTATTTCTTGATTATGTGTTTTACATATGAACTACTTTTAGCTTGTAGTGTGTGTATCATGTGTATTTCGTCTTCTAGTTTGCGGTTATTTATTTATTTTTTTTTATGGTGTGTTCCTTTTCTCGCATTAACACCTTTTCATATCTCATCTTTATTTTTACTAACTATTTTTCCCTGTGCTTCTTGGTATTTCTCTGCTATTTCCAGTTCCATGTTTCCTTTTCCTTTCTTTGCTTACACTTGTTAATTTCCGTATTGTGTGTTTTTTCTCTCATATGAACACATTTTTTCTTTAAATTTCACTCCTTATTTTTCCTTGTGTTGAATAGTCTTTCTCTGCTAATTTCCACCTACAGTGTCATATATCCCTGGTTGCTTCAGAGTAACAGGAAGATAAGATAGACAAGACAGTGAAGAATTGCTAGGATTTATTGGTATTGAAACATACCAAGAGGCCTCTTGTTTATGTGGGATTTAAGGACGTAGGGTTCGATGAGGCGTCGTGCGCATTGTCGGATGATCGAAGGTTTCAGTCGTATCGTGTCAGGAGTCTGTGGAGGAAACAAAGCAGCGCGTTATTAATTCTAAACATTGCAGCAAAGAAGGAAGTCAAGGTTTGAGTGATTATAGTTTAATGTGGGACTTGTGCGAGGTGAGAAGAGAATAAAGATGGGACAAGAAGTGGTAGTTAATTCATGACTCACTCGTCTTCGTGTCTTGTGGCGCTTCGGCTGGTATCCTGCTGCTTAGGCCTTGTCCTGAGCTACGGTAGAGTTGGACTGGGAGTCGTCGCTACTCTTCTTTTCCGTCTCGTGCACACAGAACCAAGGGATGTACTGGGTGATGGCCTGCAGAGAGAGAGAGAGAGAGAGAGAGAGAGAGAGAGAGAGAGAGAGAGAGAGAGAGAAGTGGTAAGTAAAGACGAAGGACAAAACAACTTAATATTATGGCGCAGTAGAGCATTAAAGGAAACAGAGGGCAAGATGGTATGTGGTTCATGAGTGTGACTGGGGAAGTAGTTACTGTTGAGGGAAGACTTGTGTGTTTGTGGTCGTTGTTACTCACCACACGATACTTGGGGTGGCTGATGGCGTACACGAAGGGGTTGTAGCAGGAGCAGGACTTGGCCAGCAGAGCGGGGAGGGTGGTGACAAGGGGAGTGATGCCGCTCACGTCGCCCATCACACCCTGGAGGAAAATGGCTTAGTTGTGTTCATGGGTGCTTTCTGTCACCCATCGTTCCCACACCCAACCCTATATCCGCCCCTATATCCACGTACTAGTAGGAAATAGAAGTGAAGTCCTAAATGTTTCAAAAATAAATTCATCAGTAATGTTGTTGGTTACTTTCAATGCTGTTAACTGATCATAAATGTCAACATTTTCATGGAGTGGCTTCCGTTAAATGTTACCGCCCTATCCGTCAGTGTGTTGGCATGGTATTAGGTAGGCAGGGAGGCGAGGACGCACCTGCAGACTAATAATAGCGTAGGGAGTCCAGCAGATAAACCACAGAGAGACGTTGACAAGGGCTGTCTTAGCGATACGGATCTCTGCACGCTGAGATTCGGCTTCCTGCAACACATTGAACAGAAGAATGTAGATTAGGAGGGGAATTTCTTCTGTATTAAGTCCCTATGCAAACAAGGTCGACAACGTGCATTCAGTGAACTTTGAGTGTTATAAGCATATTGATCGGACAGTTCCAAAGATGGAAGACTTACGCCGGTGCGGAGGGTTGTCACGTTCATCTTCTTGGCCTGTGCGCGCATAGCGGCCTCGTGAGCGAAGATGGCCTTCACTATGAACACGTAGGAGAAGATGATGATAGCGGCCGGGAGGAAATAGTCTACGACGAAGATGACAATGTTGTAGCTCCTGGTCTGTTGTTGGGAAGAGAAACATTAAATGAGGACGTGAAGACATCGGTGAGGTTATCATAATGATGTCACGTATAGCAGAGGATAAGTGCCGTGCTGTGGATGCAGGTGGACTCACGTTAAAGTCCTGAGTGAGGTAGTCGTAGCTGCAGGAGTCCAGGATGCCCTCCAGGATGTACTTGCCCCAGCCGAATAAGGGAGCAACACCAAAGCCGATGGAGATGGCCCAGCTGATAATGGCTAGGAAGATGGCCTTGCCGTTGGTCATCTTGGGTCCGTTGAAACCATTGCAGATAATGTTGTACCTGTCGAAGGAGATCATGCACAGCAGCCAGATGCTTGTTACGCCAGTAATAGCACCTGTGGGAGGAGAGGGAAGGCATAAGTCGCGATGAGATGGTTGTCATGGCAACATGGCCACGCTGCTTTATTTATTGATGTGAAAAACATTTGATCATATACGGTTTTATGCATTTTATTTAGATTAACTGCTGTGCGTGTGTGTGTGTGTGTGTGTGTGTGTGTGTGTGTGTGTGTGTGTGTGTGTGTGTGTGTGTGTGTGTGTATGTGTGTGGAGATCTCCAGCATAAATTTGTGTGACTCGCGCTTTCCTTACTGTGTTGACATGATTGTGTAGGTGTGACTTTTATTTATGTGCAGCATATAAGAATCTTGTAATGTTTGTATTTTGATGAGGTGTCATGTCTCCATACAGTGGGAGGCGAGGGTAGTGTGCCAGGAGAACGTAGCCAGGTGTAGAAGAAGACTAATTATTTGAATCAAGTGTCATGAGCGCGGAGTTGTGTGTGGTTGTGTGAAGTACGTGAGGGCAGTAGTAGCGGAACTCACCCAGACAACCGTAGATCTCACAGTAGGTAGGACTGAACATCCAGACACCACCGCTGAAACAGTTGTAGGTGAAGAAGGGAACGTTGGTGGTCATCATGATGAGGTCAGACAGAGCGAGGTTCACCACGAGGATGTTAGCGGGAGTCCTAAGAGCCTGGGAAGGAGAGAGGGAGGAAGGGAGGTGAGGGAAGAGGCAACCACCTCACCAAGTCTTGCTTCACCTTTCCAGGATTGCATACAGTACACCCTGTCGTTCACATCTCACACTCCCATTACTGATCCTCACCTCTTATCTCGTAGTGTGTGCCCTGAGATAACTGGAATATCATGTCGCATATCTAACATTATTATTACATACTATTTGCCTGCGCCCTAGATATTAAGTAAGTTAGCATTAATAAGAAGATGTCATAGAGCAACAGAAACGTCGTAAAGGTGGAACTTTTGATTGAGATGAATGCGAGTTGAAATAAAAGAATCTGAGTTGAAATAAGGTAAGGATATTCGTATCTCTAGTTTACAGTAATAACAAATATTAGTAATTTTAACACGCTAATGTCAAAGAGTTCAAGTTCACAATACTGTATAATATTGGTAAAGGCTAATGTTATCGTTTGCTCTACTGATGGTAAATATAATAAATGTAGAGAATAATGAAAAAGTAAGTAGTGATTTTCGCAATATAATACAAATTCATAGATCTTTCAGTATAATAAGAGACCAGTTTTGTTGTACTGGCATCATGATAACAACAACACACGAGAAGACAAGCAAACTATGAGCTCAAACATTACATCCCCACCATTTATTATCTTAAACTTGTACAGCCCAACAACCCAACATACATATCCACCCAGACAGCCTTTGCCCCACACCCATACCTACCTGGCATTTGGCGAACAGGTAGATCACCATGCCGTTGCCAATGATGGAGATGATGCAAAGGAACAGGTAGATGACACCAAGGAGGTAGTGCCACATGGGGTTGACGGGGGGGAAGTTGTACCAGTGCTGGTGGACGTACGGCTTGATTTCAGGCCTCACAAAGTCCACTATGCTCACTCCCTCGGGATATCCATAGGACACATCCTGAGACCTGTAGAGAGAGAAGTGTGGAGGGTGTGGGTGTGAGATGAGGTGGGATGTTAAGAGACAGTTGGCGTGATGAGAGAGAGGAACGTGTGTGTGTGTGTGTGTGTGTGTGTGTGTGTGTGTGTGTGTGTGTGTGTGTGTGTGTGTGTGTGTGTGTGTGTAGGAAGAAGGGTGCAGAGAGATGGATGAGAGACAAAAAGGAATAAGAGGGACATTGAAAGAAAAAGAGAGAGAGGCCGAAAAAAAAAATAGAGGGATTGAAGAAGATATAGAGACAGAGAGGAAGAAGACACCAAAAGAAAGGAGGAAGAGTGACATAAAGAGTAAGAGGGAGAGAGATAAAGGGAAAAAAGAGACAGAGCTAGAGAAAAAAAAAAAAGAGACAAGAGGGAGTGAAGATGATGTGGGGACAGAGA
Organism: Scylla paramamosain; assembly: GCF_035594125.1. NCBI lineage: Eukaryota > Metazoa > Arthropoda > Malacostraca > Decapoda > Portunidae > Scylla > Scylla paramamosain. The sequence continues at coordinate 10,902,109 of NC_087157.1, read as the reverse complement.
GGAAGAAGAAGGAGACAGAAAAAGCTTAAAAGGGATATGGGAATACGAAAGATGAAAAGGGAGACTCAGAAAGAGATAAAAAAGGAAATAGGGATAGAAGTAAAAATTAAAGATAGAAATGGAAGAGTCGATAAGAGAGAGAGAGAGAGAGAGAGAGAGAGAGAGAGAGAGAGAGAGAGAGAGAGAGAGAGAGAGAGAGCATAAAAATATACCACCGCAAGATATCAGCACATATCAAATAAGATGGGTTTTGAAGCGTAACTAGAATGAACTAAGACAAAAAAAGATTAAATATTTTGTTGTACAATAATAAGTATATGTATTATTACTGGAAGACAATAAGGAGAAGTGGAAGTAGATGGAAAAGGAGGAGTAGACGAGGAGGAGGACATGTAGGAGTAGGACTAAGGAGAGAAAACTAAGGAAACATTGCTGTAAGAGAAGTAGGTGAAGGAGTGGTGGTAGGAGGAGGAGGTGTAAGGAATAAAGAAACACTGCTACAGTAGATGGAAAAGATGAAGAGTAGGAGGAGGAGAGATAGGAGGAGATGGAGATGGTGCCTAAGAGTTGAAGAAACACTGTTATAGGACAAGTTGGAGGAGGAGGTGTAAGAACTAGAGAAATACTTCTACAGGAGGAAAAGGTGAAGAACGTGAAGGAGTAAGAGGATGAGGAGGAAGTGGTATCCAAGAGTTAAAGAGACACTACTGCAAGAGGAGGTGAAAGAGTAATAGTAGTGGTAGTAGTAGTAGTAGTAGTAGTAGTAGTAGTAGTAGGAGGAGGAGGAGGAGGAGGAGGAGGAGGAGGAAAAGTAAAAACTAGAGAAATACTGCTGCAGGAGGGAAAGGTGAAGAAGGAGGTGTCAAGAACAGAAGAAACACTGCTGCAGGAGGAGGGGGCGAAGGAGTTGGAAGAGGAGGTGTAAGAAATAGAGAAATACTGCTGTAGGAGGAAAAGGTGAAGAAGAAGAAGGAGGTGGTGGTCGTGGTGTCCAAGAGTCAAGAAACGCTACTTCAGGAGGAGGAGGTGGTGTAAAAATTAAGAGAAGGCTGCTGTTGGAGGAGGCGTAGAAAGCGTTGGAGGAGGAGTTATACCCGTAGAAAGCCATCTGTGGTCCACTGGAGTTAGCCATGGTGATGGAAGGGTGATCGTAAGGTCAGCCTCTGTCCAGAACTCCTGACGAAACGGAATGAAGCTCCTTCGTGCCGTCTCTTTCTTTCACTCGCTTTATATACCTCTCGCTGCTTAAGGGAAAAAAAGAAGAAAACTTGCTAAATGTATTACTTCCGCGCCGAAGAAGACTCCACCCCCCTCAAACTTGGCTTCAGGTAGCTAAGGATAGAAGATCAAAGCCTCAACCGTACATGAGGTCAAGCTCGTCTTTTCCTAATTTCAGTGAAGGCTTGCTGTTGCATTCCGAGTACTCGGCCAAGTGAACTCAGATGAGGGGAGTATCCCTTGGAAAGCGTCTCTCGTTACGCTCCGCCGCCTCTCCCGTGGCACCCCTGTAACTCCTGTAGCACTTTTAGCACTTCCCTGGCACTCTGTCTCTTCCATTGAGACTTGAATACTGGCTACTGTTTTTGATGCCCTGCTTGGACCATAGGGCTCTGCGGGTTGAGGTCTCTGTCACCTCCCCTAGCGGTGAATGAAGACAAAAATGTAAAGAATGAATTAATATGCTGAGACACAAATATGAGTATGTATGTAAATATTTACCTATATGTCTGCCTCAGTCTGTGTGTGTGTGTGTGTGTGTGTGTGTGTGTGTGTGTGTGTGTGTGTGTGTGTGTGTGTGTGTGTGTGTGTGTGTGTGTGTGTTTATTCAGCTAACTAACTATATATCTACCTACCTATCTGTCTATCTTCCTGTCTATGTATGTATATATGTATGTATATATGTATGTATGTATGTATGTATGTATGTATGTATGTATGTATGTCCTTCTGTCTGTCGGTCTATCTATCTGTCTATTTATCTATCTGTCTACCTATTTATCAACTAATGCATGTGCTGCATAACTAACAATGTACATAATCAGATATCATAATTTGTGTGGCTTCAGAGCGCAGCTAATTTATGTGTGAACTTTTATCTCAACTTATTTAATGCCACGGTTATTAACTCTGGAACACTCGCTCTTTAGTTAACATTATGTGAATTAGTTGTTCGAGTGCGGTTTCATATTTTCCAATTGATTATATGAACATTGCAAAGTGCACTGCCATGTTTTCCAAATGATTTGTATATTTTAATAAACTTCAATATTAAATTCATGTACTTCACTGGTCTTGTTAACTGGAAGGATTAGGGAAGTGAGTGAGCAGTGCAATTTTTATATAATCTGAAGTCATTTAATCCTTAGATCTTGAATTATTATAGGTAGGACTTGAGTAGGACCATAATGATTTTATTTTCCGGGAAGATGAAAGAAAGAAACGACAGAAAGACAGAATGATGGAAATAGTTAAGTATGTATTAAATATAATATTAATGTATCAGCGACCTAGAGAGAGAGAGAGAGAGAGAGAGAGAGAGAGAGAATAGGGTGGCAGTCACCATTATTATTATCATCATCATCATCATTACTACTACTACTACTACTACTACTACTACATCATCATCATCATCATCATCATCATCATCATTATTATTATTATTATTATTATTATTATTATTATTATTATTATTATTATTATTATTATTATTATTACTACTACTACTACTACTACTACTACTACTACTACTACTACTACTACTACTACTACTACTACTACTACTACTACTACTACTACTACTACTACTACTACTACTACTGCTGCTGCTGCTGCTGCTGCTGCTTCTGCTGCTGCTGCTGCTGCTGCTGCTGCTGCTGCTGCTGCTGCTGCTGCTGCTGCTGCTGCTGCTGCTACTACTACTACTACTACTACTACTACTACTACTACTACTACTACTACTACTACTACTACTACTACTACTACTGCTGCTGCTGCTGCTGCTGCTGCTGCTGCTGCTGCTGCTGCTGCTGCTGCTGCTGCTGCTGCTGCTGCTACTACTACTACTACTACTACTACTACTACTACTACTACTACTACTACTACTACTACTACTACTACTACTACTACTACTACTACTACTACTACAATGATCATCATCAAAAATGTCTCATCTCCTGCCTTCTTTTACTATGGGAATACAAACATTGTGCTTAACAATCTCTTCAGATCAACATACAAACATTACTAATGCTATCTCCGATTAGACACACATACAAGCTTTTATCTCGTTCTGAGTTTAATTAAAGATTCAAGAATCTCATCATTTCGTCTGTGTTAGATGCTTCAACTGATTTTAACTAGAAATTACTTGCCTTATCTTCTGCTAAGTAATCGAAGATGAAGTTTTGATTTGACAGACTCCTTAACATTTTTTTTCTTTCTTTCATTCATTCTTTCTTTCTTTCTTTCTTTCTTTTTTATTTATTTATTTGTTTACTCATCCATTTATTTACTTACTCGATTCGATTACTTAATTTGTTTATTTATGTGATTGTTATTTTACTTTACTCTTTTTTATTGATTAATTTATCAATTTTTGTCGTCGAAGTAGCAACCCTACATGATGTCTTTGTTCATTTATATACATTGTTTTTGTGCCTGTCACGTTGAACACAGATAAAATAGCGCTTCTTTATGCTGTTAATGATGTCTTTCGAAATAAAACTCAAAACTTGAATTAGATTACTTTATTGAAATTCATTGTAATTAGTTAAACTGCTTTAAATAAAATTAAATATGTGAAATCTCAATAAATGATATATGCACTCGTAGTCATCATCATCATCATCATCATCATCATCATCATATTTCTAAGTGTACTATGTTAGTTGGTAATAAACCATAAACTTGTTATGAATTCATGAATACAAGTCGTACTGCAATTTACTCCTTCCTTTTAAGCGTCCTTCTAGTCTATCCCTCAATATATATATAATCATTTACGGTCGCTTTACCATTATCTCTGTGGAAACTGTACTGAACTTTTACTAATATTTTACAGATTTCAAAGTCACACTCATCATTAGCTTATCTTATCGTCTCCTGCAGTAAAAGTTCCGTCAGCTTGTTACGTAACATGTGATGTCACCCACGGACGGAATTCAAACTTGTCCCGCACGATTATTACTTTGTCCTTACTTGAATTACTCTCTGATCTCTTACCGCTGTCTTCTTATGTACAGGATTTCCATATACTGCTTAAACTCGATGCCTCTTTGCCCTTGACCATCTCTAACACTTATTTTGACGGGTGTGTTTCTGATTCTGTCAGTGAGTGTATCTTTCTCCTCTGTTTCCTCACTTAAATTTTCCCCAGGTCTTCTAACACAGTTCTCTTATGTACAGACGTCCCATATAATGCTAATACCTGTTACCTCTTTGCCCTTCATTCTCTCCAGCAACTATTTCGATTTTTGCATTTTTGTTCAGTGAGTATATTGTTTCCTATACCTAGCCAATATATATATATATATATATATATATATATATATATATATATATATATATATATATATATATATATATATATATATATATATATATATATATATATATATATACGAGTATATATATATATATATATATATATATATATATATATATATATATATATATATATATATATATATATATATATATATATATATATATATATATATTTATTTATTTATTCATTTATTTATTTATTTATTTATATTTATATTTATATTATTTTCCGCGTAAAAGTAATTTGAAAAAGAGCATTCTTTTATACCTAATTTACTTTTGTCATTACCCTCATCAGCGACATCTGAAAGGATTGTTAAGTTATATTAAAAGGAGTATAAAAGTGCGTCTTGCTGACACGCGTGCCACGCTCCACCACCCTGGTCTCCCCTTCCCCGCTGGCCTTCCCCGATAAGCTGGAGGCCTTTTCCTTCTAAGCTTTCACATTTTCTTTGATGCTACTAAGCAGTCTTTAAGCCATGTTCCGTAAGGCTTCTTTCTCACCCTCGGTCTTTACTAGTTTGTTTATTTATCTTTATCTTTGTATATATATATATATATATATATATATATATATATATATATATATATATATATATATATATATATATATATATATATATATATATATATATATATATATATATATATATATATATATATATATTTACGTTATTATGCCTTCCTCTCTCTCTCTCTCTCTCTCTCTCTCTCTCTCTCTCTCTCTCTCTCTCTCTCTCTCTCTCTCTCTCTCTCTCTCTCTCTCTCTCTCTCTCTCTCTCTCTCGTCCTCTGTTTCTTCTTTAGTTACCACATTTCGCTGCATTGCAAGGCTGCATAAATGAAAGAGGACAAGGAGAACGAGGACGCTGGGAGGAGAATGAAGAAGAGGTGGAGGAGGAGGAGGTTGTGGTAGTCCTGTATATAGTAGTACTATATATACTACCTATACATAATACTATGTATATTGGTGGTGACTGTCAAAGACAAGGAGGAGGAATAGGACGAGATGGAGATTGATTGATTTAATTGCAACATAACGAAATTATATTGTACTGAGATGAAGGAGGAAGAAAGAGATGAGGAAGGAGAAGAAAGAAATGAGGAAGGAGAAGAAAGAGATGAGGGAGGAGAAGGAAGAGATGAGGGTGAAGAAGAAAGAGGAGATTAGGAGCAGGAAGAAGGGATGAAGAACACACAGTAGGGCTTCGTATGGAACTCTCACTCTCTCGCGAGGAACACATGTGTGGAGAGGCCGAGAAGATGTAGCAGCTGTAGTAGGAGTATCTGGGCTGAGAGTAATGCAATGTGTTCCACTCCGCCACGCCGACAAGACGACAAGACCTGCCAGGCTTCCATACACCTTGGCCCCTGTCTTTATCTCGTCCATCTCTACGGGACTGTATGGTCTTGTTGTAGCGCCAGTGTGTCTTTCATACACTTAGGAATATTGAACTGTTATTTTTTATTTACCAGATGCTTCTATACTCATTGTTTTAAGTGAGTTAGTATAAGGCATTTATTTTTATGATGCTTTTTGTATGTAATAATTCTACATGTTTTGATGTTTTCGAGTACTAGCGCCACGTGATCCCGGTGTTGCTGCGCTAATATTGTATATAATTATTCACTTAATCTATCAACCAGAGAGAGGTCATATGCTTATGTGGCTAAATGTAGGAGACAGTACGTACTTACTAATTTAATCCAATCCGTAAAGTATTTTTATTTTTTTTTTTATTCAGGCGTATAAACAGAGAACATAGGCAGTTTCTTTTTTGTTACCATCTAGCACGCCTTTTACATGTCCTTCATTAATTTGTATATCTTTTACTCTCGTTTAGTCTAGTAACGTGTATATAACATTTTATTTATTTATCTATTTTTTATAATCGAGACTTGGAAAATTTAAGTTGTATTTACTCGTCTGTAATCATAAAATTGTCTTCGTCAGTTAGTCACAGTTTTGAGGTGCTTTATTAAGATGATTTTTTATTTTGATAAGATTTTTTTTTCTATTTAATCTAATCTTAATTTATTTATTACTATTTATTTAGTTAGTGTTGTCAAGACTAAGAATTGAGCACAGCGTGAGAAGGATGGTCGATGGGAGTATCCAGTGTGGTCAGTGTGGTCTGTTTTGCTAGAAAGTACGGCCCTCACTGTGGCCTTATGCCGTTCATAGGTCAGTCCCTTGAGGAAGTAGGTGTTCCGGGGGGCGAAGTCTCCAGATATGATGACGGAGACACAACAGGAGATACAATAAGAGGAGGGAATTATAGTTTATCTGAGTGGTGTATTAAGAACATGGGAGGGTAGAGATGATTTGAAAGGATTATGAAAGAATCTATTTAGGCTTGTATTGTGTTGATTCTTCCCTTCGGTCATCAGCCACGCCCGCCAACCTAAAATACATGATGAATGGCTGTCATAAGTTGTTGTTAGCTACTGAGACAGGCTGGGCGAAGGGAAGTGACCACGCCGATGGACACACACACACACACACACACACACACACACACACACACACACACACACACACACACACACACACACACACACACACACACACACACACACACACACACACACACACACACACACACACACACACACACACACACACACACACACACACACACACACACACACACACAGAAAGAGTTGTTGTTTTTTTGTTGTTTTGTTGTTGTTGTTGTTGTTGTTGTTATAGCAGTAACATTCTTTCCTTCTCCTCCTCCTCCTCTTTCCACTTCCTTCCTCCAGGGCATCCTTCCTTCCTCCGTCCAGGTAATCCTTCCTGTGCCCACCGCAGGAGTCCGCCAGATGCACGGATATCCTGGTTAAAGCCAGAGAGAGAGAGAGAGAGAGAGAGAGAGAGAGAGAGAGAGAGAGAGAGAGAGAGAGAGAGAGAGAGAGGTGGAGCAGGTGGATAGTGAGTGTTTGCTTCGCTGTAATTTATATGTTTCCGGTGTGTCAAAGTGGCCATTGGTTTGAAAGGAAAACAAGATGAAAAGACACATTGTGCACCATCCTCCTCCTCCTCCTCCTCCTCCTCCTCCTCCTCCTCCTCCTCCTCCTCCTCCTCCTCCTCCTCCTCCTCCTCCTCCTCCTCCTCCTCCTCCTCCTCCTCCTCCTCCTCCTCCTCCTCCTCCTCCTCACGCTATCTTTTATCCTTCCCCATGGACGATAGAGTTTAGCCAGTTACTTTCCTGCCGTGTAAATTTCTATGCATGCATCCCCCACCCCCACCCCCCCCCTCTCTCTCTCTCTCTCTCTCTCTCTCTCTCTCTCTCTCTCTCTCTCTCTCTCTCTCTCTCTCTCTCTCTCTCTCTCTCTCTCTCTCTCTCTCTCTCTCTCTCTCTCTCTCTCTCTCTCTCTCTCTCTCTCTCTCTCTCTCTCTCTCTCTCTCTCTCTCTCTCTCTCTCTCTCTCTCTCTCTCTCTCTCTCTCTCTCTCTCTCTCTCTCTCTCTCTCTCTCTCTCTCCTCTCTCTCTCTCTCTCTCTCTCTCTCTCTCTCTCTCTCTCTCTCTCTCTCTCTCTCTCTCTCTCTCTCTCTCTCTCTCTCTCTCTCTCTCTCTCTCTCTCTCTCTCTCTCTCTCTCTCTCTCTCTCTCTCTCTCTCTCTCTCTCTCTCTCTCTCTCTCTCTCTCTCTCTCTCTCTCTCTCTCTCTCCGGCCATTTTCCAATGCCAAAGAGATAAATGGCCTGGTTTTCAGTCATGTTTCTCTTGTTCATAATGTAGTAATCTTGTTAATTTGTCACTAGAACCGTGAAAAAAAAAAAAAGCAGGTACAGGAAACTGGGGATGTGGAGAAAGTAGGTAGCAAGAGAAAAGAAGGAAGAAAGTATAATATCTGTTTAATGCGGGGGATGGAGGAGGAGGAGGAGGAGGAGGAGGAAGAGGAGGAGGAAGAAGAGGAGGAGGAGGAGGACAAAAAGAGGCGGAATATGCCATTACAGTCTGAGATTGCAAGAGATATCTCTAGTTTTGTTTAACTTTTCACTGCGATATGCAACAATTCACAGCACCGAAAGCAATGTATGGAGTCTTTATAAGTATCTACACGAAAGAAAGGTATATTAAAGGATAGACTTTTGCAATTCCTAGTCACTATAATGTTTGCAGGTGGATGTAGAGCGAGAAAAGATGTTTCAGAGTGGCTTGTGATTCAGGAAAAAAGGTTGATTAATCATTTTGGCTCTTTTCTTTGGGAACTGACACTTCAGTTGACCTTTTTATTGTGTTACCCTTAGCCAGTTCCCATCTTACATAAAAAAAAAAAAAAAACGTGAAGGCAGGAAGAAGAGAAGGATGAGAAAATAACAGTAAGAGAAGGAAGGAAGGAGAGGAGAGCATAGAGCATCATACCAGCGGGACTGGAGATGGGAGGGAGTGTGGCCGGAAGGATCACGATGGCCAGATTACAGCTTCTAAAAGGCTTCACGTAACCCGTCCGATATTAACACCCCGGGCCACGACAGCGCTGAGTCACAGGGAGCAGATACGGCGGCGCTCCAAAGGGTGGGTATGGGATGTTGTGCCTTGTGGGGCTACAGCGGGGCAAGTGTGGACAGGTGTGTGTGTATGTGTGTGTGTGTGTCTGAGTGGACGGATGGGAGGTGTGTGTGTTTCCTGGGATGTCACCTGAGAAGAGAGAGAGAGAGAGAGAGAGAGAGAGAGAGAGAGAGAGAGAGAGAGAGAGAGAGAGATGACGCTCTGGCAAGGAATGAAATAATTAGATAATGAGAATAATGAAGATGACCAGATAAACTAAAAAAGCGTAATTAGAAATTAAATGAGCAAATGAGTGAAAAAAAAACAATTAAAGAGGAAGAATGAAATGGAAAGATAAGGAATATACAAAGGAATACAAAGGAAGACAAACAGCAACAGACCCTGAGGTCCTTACTAGGCTGTTTATTGAGACTATTTACTAACTACCAGTGATAGGGACAGGACAGCAAAGCAGAAGGCTCCTCCCCACCCACCCCTCCCTCCAGCCTAGGCTGGCAGGAAAAAAGGCGAAACCATGTGATATTGAAAAACCACGTGGAATTTTAGTAGAGAGTGAAAAGGAAAAATGTAATCTACGTCTGACTACTAGTGTTTGTGGGGGGAGGTGTTAAAGCTTGGTAAATATAATGTGGTGTGTGCTTTATGTACGTGGATGCACAGTGTGTATGTCGAATGGGTGGTGCGGCAGCCTTGCCTGGCGCTTTCTAGGGAGGCAGCAGTCAATCAGGCCCCAGCTCCGTTCAATCCACTGAGATAGCATACTTTCCCTGTAGGGACGCCGTACGCTGGTTTCCCCTTGCAACATTGATCCCTGGTACTTTAGTTCCCGATGGTGATCAATACTTGACAAGGCCCTCTCCAAACGCAGCCCGTCACAGGTCGAGAGTAGTAGTGGTGACCGTTAGCTCTGGGCTATCTGTGCGTGTAGGCAGTGTTGTGTGGTGTGTGTGTAGACACAGTGTGGAGTCAAAGAGGTGGTGCGGCAGCCTTGCCTGGCGCTATCAAGAGAGGCAGCAGTCAATCAGGCCCTAGCTCCGTACAACCACTGTAAAAGTGCACTTCCCTTCACAGGACGCCGCACACTGTATAGTTACCCCCTGCAGCGGTGACCCCTGGTACCTTAAATCCCGATGATGGTCACCAACTGTCAGGGCTCTTGACCATCCACAGCCCTTCACAGATCGAGAGCAAAAGTAGTGACCGTTCACTCCGAGCTATCTGTGTCATGTATGGAGGGTGAGTGTACTTAAGCTAACGGGCAATTTCGAGCATGATCAGAGGCCCAGGAGGTCAGTAGAATTATTCGGAGAGTTATTCAAGTTATTCGGTTATGAATAGTGACAACCGGGGATTAGATTCGAAGTATTTGTCTAGCCGAACTTTGAATGTTTCGATAGTACCTGAGTCAACGATATTTGATGGTAGACGGTTCCATATATTTACAACGCGATTAAAGAAAAAGTGTTTGGCTTCATTTGTTTTGAAACGTTTACCTACAATTTTAAAACCATTGTTTCTAGTGACATTTGAACGATCGACTGATAGGTATTTTTCAATATTCATATTAGTAAATCCGTTAAAAATTTTAAAAAGCATAATAAGGTCCCCTCTTACTCTACGCTTCTCAAGAGAAAATAAATTTAGTTCCTTAAGGCGTTCCTCATAGGATTTGTTTCGCAACCTTGGGATCATTTTTGTTATTCTCCGTTGAATTTTTTCTAATTTCTCGATATCTTTTTTATAGTACGGTGACCAAAACTGAACATTGTATTCGAGATGTGGACGCACGAGTGAGTTATATAATGTTAATATTATTTGCTCGGATTTAAAAGTAAAAGCTCTTCCAATGAAACCGACTAATTTGTTTGCAGTCTTTACGACTTCGGTACATTGTTTACTTGGCTTGAGGTCTGCTGAAACTATGACGCCTAAATCTTTTTCTTTGTCCACACTCGGTATGGGGGTGTTATCCATACTGAATATTGCCTGAGGATTTTGATTTCCTAAATGCAATACGTGGCATTTATCAATATTGAATTTCATTTGCCAAGGGGAGAGAGAGAGAGAGAGAGAGAGAGAGAGAGAGAGAGAGAGAGAGAGAGAGAGAGAGAGAGAGAGAGAGAGAGAGAGAGATAAGTAAGGGGTTACACGAGGAAAGACAAAAAAAAGAAAAAGCATGGGGGAAGGAGGGTTGGAGACAGAGGACGGATGGAAACGGAGGAAAAAGGAAACAGTTTTAGATCTTCTCCTTTCCTTCCCTCCTTCTTCCTTCCTTCCTTCCTTCCTCTTCCATGACAACAGATGGGACTGGTGACAGGTGCTGCCCTTACTCACCCCCCCCCCACACACACACACACACACACACACACACACACACACACACACACACACACACTAATTCAAGACGACTTCATAATTTCGAGAACTGATATTAAAAAACTTTGTATTTCCACTAACAATATTTGAATGTTGAATAATTTAAAGTTCGTAGCATTTTAGTTTAGAAGTATACGGTGTGTGTGTGTGTGTGTGTGTGTGTGTGTGTGTGTGTGTGTGTGTGTGTGTGTGTGTGTGTGTGTGTGTGTGTGTGTGTGTTGTGGTGAAGTAGCGGTTTGTATGGAAGGTGACTATGTTGAGAGGAGGGCAGGGGACATGCACAGGAGGAGACGAGAAGAAGAGGAGGAGGAGGAGGAGGCTGACACGGTGACCGAAAAGTAGTCATTTGCGTGTTTTACAGAAAGACTTACAAATGCTTAAAAGGGGAAAGTGGCAAGAGATGCAAGGTACACACACACACACACACACACACACACACACACACACACACACACACACACACACACACACACACACACACACACACACACACACACACACACACACACACACACACACACACACACACACACACACACACACACACACAGAGAGAGAGAGAGAGAGAGAGAGAGAGAGAGAGAGAGAGAGAGAGAGAGAGAGAGAGAGAGAGAGAGAGAGAGAGAGAATCAATTCATGAAAATATCCGTCACCAAGATACGAACACAGTAAATTAAAAAGAATTGGTTTGAAAATTGACTTGAATGAACTGAGATAAAGAAAACTGTCGAAGTATCACGGTAAAGAAAAACTGGAGTGCGTATATTCAGACTTAAGGACAAGAAACTGTAATGAAAAGTCTCTATAAGAATAATGTAAGAATTGAGAATACAGTCTTGAGTTCCAAACCACTAAAACACAATGGTAGGAGGAAAGGAAAGAAACCAAACCTAACAAGCAATTTGAACTAATGAAACCGCGAGAGAGAGAGAGAGAGAGAGAGAGAGAGAGAGAGAGAGAGAGAGAGAGAGAGAGAGAGAGAGAGAGAGAGAGAGAGAGAGAGAGAGAAACAAACTATTATAAAAGTGAAATGGAACTATGATACACTAAAGAAAGAGAGCAAAGAGAGAGGAAAAAACAAAAACAAAGGAGAATAGAAAGAAAAACAAAAGATTAATAGATATATAACAAAGCAAAAATAGAAAACAAACTGAAAATAAAGGAACTCACAGATCCTAGAGAAAGAGAACAAAGAAGAAAAAGAAAAAAAGAAAAAAAATGAAAAGAAAAATAACGAGACTACAGCCAGCTCCTAACAAAGAGAAAAGAAAAGAAAAAAATAAAAGGGAAAAAGAAATACTTGTCCGATATCGTGTACGTAACCCAGGCATCGGCATCATCATCTCCATCATCATCTTTCCTTCTTCCAGGTCTTTACTTCATCCTCCTCCTCTTCTTCATTCGTCCTTCATCTTTTCTTTTCTTCCGAAACCTTTGGGAAGTATGTAATTTAAATGTGTGTCTGAAGTGGTCTAATTGAGGAGGAGGAGGAGGAGGAGGAGAAGGGAATACTAAAGGTTGTCAACGAAGAGGATGCTAGACCGGTAGCAGTTTGTTTGTACGTTTGGTCTGGACTAGCTTACTGTCTGACCTTCTTTTTATGTCTCTCTGTCTTTACGTATGCTTGTCTGTCTGTCTGTCTGTCTGTCTTGCTGTCTATTTGTATGTTGTTTATCTGTTTTATTGATTGGTATGTGGAAGAATGTTTGTTGGTATGATGTCTGTCTCTCTTTGTTTGTTTATCTGTCCATGTCTGTCTGTCTGTCTGTATATGTTTGTTTGTCTCTCTGTCTGTCTGTCTGTGTGTCTGGTTGGGTGGCTAGTTGCTGCAATCACGAAAGAGGTTTGATTGAAGCATGTTTGTGTGTGTGTGTGTGTGTGTGTGTGTGTGTGTGTGTGTGTGTGTGTGTGTGTGTGTGTGTACACGTGTAATTGGTTGGATCGGAGTGGCATCTCGGGTGCCAGAGACAATATTGACTGTCCTCGTGAAAGGCGTGAAAACAGTTTCGTAGGAGGAGGAGGAGGAGAAAGAGGAAGAAGAAGGAGGAGGAGGAGGAGGACGACGACGACGACGAGAAGAAGATGGCGGCAGTCTGATGTATTTGTCTGTATGTCTCTGACCAAAGAGATAAGTGAACCGGTGAATTCTAGACACACGCACTCACTCACTCACTCACTCACTCACTCACTCACTCACTCACTCACTCACTCACTCACTCACTCACTCACTCACTCACTCACTCACTCACTCACTCACTCACTCACTCACTCACTCTCTCTCTCTCTCTCTCTCTCTCTCTCTCTCTCTCTCTCTCTCTCTCTCTCTCTCTCTCTCTCTCTCTCTCTCTCTCTCTCTCTCTCTCTCTCTCTCTCTCTCTCTCTCTCCTCACCCTAATTGAATCCTGCAGGAGTATCTTTTTTTTCTCTCGTGTCTCGAGAAACTCACGCATCTGACTAATATTTACTTTTCTTATTAACTTTTAAACAACTTCCATACATTCACAACTCTATAATCAAAACGCTTCTATATTCTGTACTCTCTTCACACACATAATTTTGTAACTGAAATATTCTTATGTATACTATGTATCATCTTCACAAAACAATTCACGTTGCTTTTTAAAATTCTCCCTCCCCCTGCGTAAGATAAATAATGGAGGTTGCTATAATATCACGTGTGCCGGGTGTGTTTGTATCAGAAGCATCGTGGTCTCCCCTAATCATCAGCTGCAACTTGTCTCGTTCACCACACTCGTGAGGGAGCCGAGCCGCAGAGGAGCCAGCAGGCGTGCAGTATTGTGGTTTTGTAATCAATTTTCTCTCTCTCTCTCTCTCTCTCTCTCTCTCTCTCTCTCTCTCTCTCTCTCTCTCTCTCTCTCTCTCTCTCATTTTTTGTTTTATATTAATGTGTAGTGTTCTTTTCTCAATATTCTTTCAACCTTTACCTTTTATCTATTGTTCTTTTGTATTATTTTGTTTTGTTTTTCTTTACAATTTTTCCGCAGTGCACGTATCACTTTCTTCTATCTTTCCTGTTTTTTTCTTTCCCTTTTTTTTTTCTTCTTATCTTTCCCGTTCGATCTTCATGTAACCTTACAAACTTTATTTCCTTTCCATCCTTCGTTTTTTTTTTCTTCATTTCCATTCACACCACCTACGATCCTCCTTACATATTCCCGCCCATCTTGTATTCTGTCTAACCTCCTCTTACTTCAGCCCTTCGTTCTTTTCTTCCTAACCATTCACATCACCTACTCTCCTCATTATTACAAATCTCCGCTCTTCTTATTTCCCTCACAACCCTTTTCCTTCTTCCTTCTTTCAGCTTTTCGTTCCTTTCTTCATTTCCATTCAAATTACCCACACCACCTGCGTAGTACATTCCTCCTTACAACTCCGGTCAGTTCTCATTTCCCTCACAACCATCCCCCTTCCTTCATTTCGGCATCCCTAAGCTCACTTGTCAGCCCTCGACCGTATACCTTACACCTGGCCGTCCCCTCCTCTCAGGTGACGCTGGTGAGGGACGGGAGGTACAGATGATTGGTTTTCCTTTGTCACCTTTGTTGTGTTGCTTCCGACAAGCCAGCTCGCGGGGATTAGGGCGCGGCGGCAGAAGAAGAGGGATTACATAGGTTTTACGTAGGTTAAGTAAACAGAAACAGCGCTTTTGGTCCCTGAAGTGAACGAATAGGTGCAGGAGTAGGAATAGAGACTGATAAGTAGATATGGCAGTATAGCTCAGGAAGAGGAGGAGAAAAGAAGGAAATGGACGAAGAGATGGAGATGGTGGCAGAAAAGAAGGAAAAGGACAGAGAGGTGGAGGTGGATGAAGAGAAGGAGGGGAAAAAAAAACAGGGAAAGGACCAGGTGGAGATGAAGGAAGAGAGGGAGGAGGAGAAAGAATAAAAAAAAGGAAAAGGACGATGAAGTGGAGAAGGAGGAGGTGGAGAAGAGGATAGGAAATAGGAAAAGGACGAATAGGTGGAGATGGGATAGGCGGTGGAGATGGAGGAGGAGTATAATGCATGATTAAGTAGAGATTATAGATTAAATTGACTTACTGCTTAGTTGTGTACTTTCAACATTAAAAATAAATAGAATGGAATATCAGAATCACTTTAATATTATACTGAATTATTACTTACTCTTATCTGCTCTTTAGGGACTGGTACCTTCAATGAGCCTCTTTTTTAGCCTTTTTATTGCGCTTGGTCAGAATCCCTCTTATACAAAAAAAAAAAAAAAAAAGGAAAAATGAAACGAAATATATCTGTTTTTGGGAGATTATTGCTGAAAACATTCATCTTTCAGCTTTGCGCGATCCAAACGGAGACGTAACTTTCCCTCGCCTTATTGATGAAAAGGATACATATTTTCTATGCGAAGAGGAATCTGACCAAGGCCTATTAAAAGCTCAGAAATAAAAGCCAAATTAATTGCCACTTCCTCAAAAGATTTTATAGAAAAAAAAAGGACTTATTCCAGTTGGCCAATTTATTTATATCCACATTTTGGTGATGTTAGCTTATTTTCTTCCTTTCCATTACTTGTGAAAAATATATGCTTCTTTTGTGTTGTCATTTTATCTGACATTTTATTTTTATTGCCATTTTACCTGCATCGTATTTTTATTTATTTATTTATTTATTTATTTTTGTCTTTTCTCTGTGATTTGTAGGAAAACGACAAGGAAATTCCATCAGTATCTGCAAACCATGTCAGATTTTTTGTCTTCCATCGTAACATGTTTCCGCAGAGAGAGAGAGAGAGAGAGAGAGAGAGAGAGAGAGAGAGAGAGAGAGAGAGAGAGAGAGAGAGAGAGAGAGAGAGAGAGAGAGAGAGAGAGAGAGAGAGAGAGAGAGAGAGAGAGAGAGAGAGAGAGAGAGAGAGAGAGAGAGAGAGAGAGAGAGAGAGAGAGAGAGAGAGAGAGAGAGAGAGAGAGAGAGAGAGAGAGAGAGAGAGAGAGAGAGAGAGAGCGCAGATGCATCTTTAACGAGCTGTCTGCCGAGGGTTTGCTACGAGGGAAAGGCATCAACTTTTTGTCGCTAGGCTCAATGGCTTTAGTTTTGCTGCACCGGTAAAAGTAATCGTGAAGACGAATGTGCTGGTGACAGTAGCGCATGTTGTAGTAGTAGTAGTAGTAGTAGTAGTAGTAGTAGTAGTAGCAGTAGTAGCAGTAGTAGTAGTAGTAGTGGTGATGGTGGTGGTGGTGGTGGTGGTGGTGATAGTAGTAGCAGTTGTTGTTGTTGTTGTTGTTGTTGTTGTTGTTGTTGTTGTTGTTGTTGTTGTTGTTGTTGTTGTTGTTGTTGTTGATGATGATGTAATAAACATTACACCAGTAGCAATAGTAATCAGCAGCAACAGTACAAGTATGAACCGTAATAACATTAACACTAGTACTTCAACAGTAGTACGAGTACATCACATGCCTCCTCTATTTAGAACTCCCCACTCCCCTTCTCTTCCTTCCCTTCCCTGTATGGCTCGAGGGTTTAGATTCCACCTTCCCTGTCTTCCTCCTTCCTTTCCTCCTTCACTCACCTGACTTCCTCCTCTCCTTTAACTTCCTCAATTTCCTTGCCACATTTCTGCATGATATTTCAATACCATTTTACTTTCATGTTCTTATTTCTTTTATTTTATTTTCTTGCTCCGTCCACACACACAAA
>NC_087157.1:10875000-10880000 GCF_035594125.1 Scylla paramamosain | reverse complement strand
AAATTACTTTCATTGTAACCCAGGAAATTTTAGTGTACGAGTACGTTGAGCTGTAGTGTGTGTGTGCGTGTGTGTGTGTGTGTGTGTGTGTGTGTATGTGTGTGTGTGTTTATATATATATTACCTCTCTAAGGCAGCATTATTTTTGTTTTTCTTTGTGTCTTTTGTGTCTTAGTTACGTATCATTGACTGAGAAAGGGAGAAATGGAAGGAAGAATGGAAGGAGGGTGAGAGTTAATTAAAAGGAGAGAAAGAATAATAAAGAATCTCTCTCTCTCTCTCTCTCTCTCTCTCTCTCTCTCTCTCTCTCTCTCTCTCTCTCTCTCTCTCTCTCTCTCTCTCTCTCTCTCTCTCTCCAGATATTACGTCTGTTTTGTTTCACTGACGGAATTTGAGAGAGAGAGAGAGAGAGAGAGAGAGAGAGAGAGAGAGAGAGAGAGAGAGAGAGAGAGTGATAGCCTGTATGTGTGTGTGTGTGTGTGTGTGTGTGTGTGTGTGTGTGTGTGTGTGTGTGTGTGTGTGTGTGTGTGTGTGTGTGTGTGTGTGTGTGTGTGTGTGTGAAGAAAAGACAAAAAAGAAGGAATATAGGACTAAATCAAAAGGAGATAAAAAAAAGTATGGATGAGGAAATGAAGGAATAATGACCAGTAATATGTTTCTCGTGTATGTACATTTTTACGTTCATTAAAATAACGAGACTTTGAGGAATGTGGCAGATTCACTACAAATAAAAGAATAAAGAAATATAACTGAAGGGATGAGAAAAAGACGGGAAAAGAGAGACACAAAGAGACAAGTAGAGAAGAAAGATTAGGAGATAAAGAAAAGGGGAGAAGAGGAGAGAAAATAGGGAGCGGACTTAATGATGATGGAGAGAGAGAGAGAGAGAGAGAGAGAGAGAGAGAGAGAGAGAGAGAGAGAGAGAGAGAGAGAGAGAGAGAGAGAGAGAACAGAAACTAGTAAAGAAAAAAATAGAAGCCCTTATGAGTATATGCTAAAAGGAAAGAATAAATGAATAAATGAATGAAGAAACTAAGAAAGGAAGGAGGGAAGAAGGAAAAGAAGGAAGGAAGAAGGAAAGAAGGCATGAAGGAATTAGGGAAGGAAGCGTAGGAAGGAAGGAAGTAATGAAGGTAGGAAAGAAGGAAGAAAGGGAAGGAATGAATAAACAAACGAAAGAATTAATTAATGTGGGAAGGAAGGTAGGAAAGAAGGAAGAAAGAAAAGGAAGGATTGAAAGGAAGAATGTACGAAAGAATTAATTAATTAAGAAAAGAATGAAAGAAAAAAGGAAGCAATTAAGTAAATAATGAAGGAAGGATTGAAAGAAAAAATGAAGGAACGAAAGAATTAGTAAAGGAAAGAAGGAAAGAAAAAAGTAAGGAAGTAAAAGAAAGAAAAAAGAATGAAGGAAGGAAAAAAATAAAAAAGATAGAAAAGAAAGTAGGAAGGAAAGAAAGTAGGAAAATAAGAAAGACGGAAGGAAAGAAGGATTAAGGTTAGACTTAAAAATAGGGGAAACTCATAATGCCCTCTTTAATTAACATGTAAAAGATTCCTCGCATGTGTCAAAAAATAAAAGGAAGGAATGAAGGAAGCAAGGGAGGGAAGGTTCACGAGGCGGCCAGGTGAGAGGAGTTGCCGCAGTTTCCCGAGCCTAGCGCAATGGGTGAGCGCTGCCCTGAGAGGTGCATGGGGAGGAGCAGCCAGCCGTGAAGTGGTGATGGGCCGCTGTAAAGGGGAAGGCGTGGCGTGTGCTGGGCTGTGGATTGCCTGGTGGTGGTGGTGGTGGTGGTTGGTTGTATTGCTATATGTATTTTTGAACTAGTGGTGGTGGTGATGAAATTTCTTGTGTTAGTTGTATATGATTATGCTAAGATTTGATGTATGTAGTAAATAAAAAAAATATATATATAAACTATCAATTAATCAGCTATGTCAATTTTTATTTTGACTTTCCAAATATCAAACTATCTATCTATCTATCGGCCTCTATATGTGGTTTTTGTTTCTATAATAGTGTTATTGATAATATTCCTCTAGATAGTGTTGATGGTAAAGGCACTGTTTATCTCATGCATTCACCAGACCCTAGTATTTTCAATCTGTGTGACCAGCTGGATAACCCACCTGAATAACACACCTGAATAACCTTTATCCATCCAGCCCACTCACCCATTCACCTATTACCTAACTGTCTACCCACCCACCCATCTAACCGCCCATACAACCACTGTCTACCTATCTACCCACCCATTCTCCTACCTATCTACCTGCACCCAGAAAACCCACAATCCCACCTTCCCACCCAGCCATCTTGCCCTCCTGTCCTACCGCATGACCACACCAGACTCCAGACTCTTAGCTTTGCCTCGTCACTGGTGGAGTCTTTTCTCGTATCCCTTTAAGTCTTCTGTTGTTGCCTGTTAACAATATCATGTGTTGAAAATGCAGGGTATATATATATATATATATATATATATATATATATATATATATATATATATATATATATATATATATATATATATATATATATATATATATATATATATATATATATAATTTTTTTTTATATGTTACTATCGTTTATTAGTGTTATTATATTGTGTATCATCGTGGAATATCAGACTTGTTCACACACACACACACACACACACACACACACACACACACACACACACACACACACACACACACACACACACACACACACACACACACACACACACACACACACACACACACACACACACACACACACACACTCGAGCTCTTAAGTGGAGTTACAAGGCAAAACAAGTGTAAGTTGGTTTCAAGTTACCTGTTTACCTGTTCTCTTCTTAACCTCTTCCAGTCATCGCCCCCTTGCCCCCAACTATTTTTCCCGCCGCCGCTGCCTCCTCCTCCTTCTCCTCCTCCTCCTCCTCCTCCTCCTCCTCCTCCTCCTCCTCCGTTCATTGCATCACCTTCCCTTCAAAATCCTTCACCTCACAAGCAGAAATACAAGGCTGTCCACACCTACAGTCTTTAGTTCACTTAACATGCTTCACGACTTCCTTTCAGAAATAGTAAAAGAGGATTGGATTCTGCTAAAGGAAATTGGATTATGCTAAAGGAAATTGGATTATGCTAAAGAGGATTTGATTGTATCTAAACTTGTGGTGTGGTGTCTAAGTGAAGCACTTAAGTTTCATAAGGAATTGTGTGTGTGTGTGTGTGTGTGTGTGTGTGTGTGTGTGTGTGTGTGTGTGTGTGTGTGTGTGTGTGTGTGTGTGGGTGGGTGTGTGCGCGCTTATTCTTTCAATTTGTCGTTTAAATAATGACTGACTTATTAGTACGTGAATAATTTAAATTTATGAACTGTTAAGGGGTTGCTTGTGAAGAACTTGTGAAGAATTATTAATAAAGGTATTACTTCATCAGATTGTTACTGCATTATTTATTTATATATTTATTTATTATTTATTTACTATTTTTACATAAGTGTGGTCAGCTATCTTGTCTAACTTTCCTTTCCACTGGGGCCGACGAGTATGAATGATGTGTGTATGAGTGTTGGTGCTTTGTCTTCATCGGCCTGGTGTATAGATAGATAGATAGATAGATAGATTTTTAAAACTGTAACAAAATCTTCTGGTTTGTTTCTCCCCCGTTACGTGTCGCGGCTGCCGTGGTTTTCTCTTCCTCTATTGTTATCTATCAGTTTCTTATTTATTACTCCTTTTGTATTTTTGTTCATGTCAGTGCCTGCAGTTTTTCCTCCTCCTTCCTTCCCTCTCTCGCCCGCTTCCTATATTCCTTCTTCCCTCAGTGCTTCATCTCTCCCCTTCCTTCATGCTTCTATTTACCCATCTCTGTCTTTCCTTCGTCCCTGCTTCCTTACATCCACCTGTCCTTTCTGTCTTCCCTTCCTCCCTCTCTCCTTCCTTCCTTCCTTCCTTCCTTCCTTCCTTCCTTCCTTCCTTACTTCCTTCCTTCCTTTCTTATTTTCCCTGCTTCTGTCTTCCTTCTCACCATCACTCTCTTCCTTCTTTCCTTTCTTCCTTCCCTCCCTCCCTCCCTTTCTTCCTCTTTTCCTTCAGTCCATTTCTTCCTTCCTTCACTCCATCCCTCCTCCGTTCCTCTCCTTTAACTCTCCCTGGTTGTATCGTTTTATTATTTATGTATCGTGTTCTTCCTCTTCTTTCCTCTTCTTTCTTTCTCTTTTGTTGTTGTTGTTGTTGTTGTTGTTGTTGTTGTTGTTGTTTCTACTTCTTCTTCTTCTTCTTCTTCTTCTTCTTCTTCTTCTTCTTCTTCTTCTTCTTCTTCTTCTTCTTCTTCTTCTTCTTCTTCTTCTTCTTCTTCTTCTTCTTCTTCTTCTTCTTCTTCTTCTTCTTCTTTGTTGAAACTTTTATTTCTCGTCCTCAACTTCTTCCTATCCTCCTCCTCCTCCTCCTCCTCCTCCTCCTCCTCCTCCTCCTCCTCCTCCTCCTCCTCCTCCTCCTCCTCCTCCTCCTCCTCCTCCTCCTCTTTCCTCCATCTGCCTCGAAATCAAAGTAATCGCGACATTTATAGCTAAAAATCAGGAGGGTTCACAGATAATAATAGTCACAAGAATACTACTCTTATCTACCTCCCCCTCCTCCTCCTCCTCCTCCTCCTCCTCCTCCTCCTCCTCCTCCTCCTCCTCCTCCTCCTCCTCCTCCTCCTCCTCCTCACTTCTCTTCAGGACATCGGCATCGCGTCTTTCTACTGGAAAATCTCCTCCTCCTCCTCCTCCTCCTCCTCCTCCTCCTCCTCCTCCTCCTCCTCCTCCTCCTCCTCCTCCTCCTCCTCCTCCTCCTCCTCCATGTCTTCTGCAGGAGCCTGTTATTATAGTTCCGCTCTTGAGGAAAAAGAGAAGAATATATTTTACCAATCTTGCTCCGACTGTGTGTGTGTGTGTGTGTGTGTGTGTGTGTGTGTGTGTGTGTGTGTGTGTGTGTGTGTGTGTGTGTGTGTGTGTGTGTGTGTGTGTG
>NC_087157.1:10860000-10870000 GCF_035594125.1 Scylla paramamosain | reverse complement strand
CTCGCGTAAATATTCGGGAAACAGCGGAAAGCTCTTATTGCACGCCCTGACGGTAAGAGGGGCGGCAGTGCAGGAAGCGGCGGCGGATGGCGAGCTAAGTGGAGGGGCGTGGCGAAGAGAGGGGTGGACGGGTAGAGGCGGAAAGGATGAAGGTGGATTATGTGAGCGTAGGGTTGGAAAAGAAGGCGGCGATGGTGGAAGTAAATGAAAAAGAAAGAAAACGGGTTGTGTTATTTTGGGATTGTGGGAAGGATGGAAAGTGGTGCGTTTCAGGGTGGAAGTGGGTATGTTGTGGGTGGAAGGATGTGTGGAGGGTAAAAAGATTGATATTTGGAGGGAGGATGGAGGGCTTAGGACGCAAAGGAAAAAGTTGATGTTAATAGTGAATGGTTAGTGAATGGATGATCAACTGGAAGGAAGAAAAGGGGAAATAGAGGAATGAAGAGAGGGAGGGAAGGAGGGAACGACAAATAAAGTTGCTGATTGATGCTGGACGTCGGGATTGAAAATAGCATAAGATGAGGAGAAAAGGTAAACAAAACAAGAACATGTAGGGAAGGGAGGAATGGAGAGGAAAGGAGAAGGAAAGATGGAAAGGGGGGAGGGGGGAATGGAGAGAAGGAAAGGAGTAGAGGGAGGGAGGCGTTGACCCGAGTCAACAGTCCTTGGGGTTACTCCTCGCACGTGCCTGCTTGTCCTTACTGCTCTCTGGTGTATTATTACCTGCCCCTCCTCCCAACCAACACGTCCACTCCCCCTTCCTAACCCCTCCACACCCTCTTCCTCCCACCCTGTCCATTCCCCCCTCTTAACCCCTCCACACCGTCTTCCTCCCACCCTGTCCACTCCCCCCTACTAACCCCTTCCACACTCCCTCCCTCCCAACCCGTCCACTCCACCCTCCTAACCCTTCCACACTCCCTCCTTTCCAGCCTTCCCTATACTCCTCCATCCCTCCCTACCTCTCTCCCTCCACCTGATCATTACCCAGTATAGCGAGCACGTGAATGGACTTAGAACTTCCTCATGATCACGTCTTCCTCTTCCTCCTCTCACTCTCCCTCGCCGCCACAATCACCGCCCTCATAACCACACCAGCAATAACAGTCATAACCGCGCCATTCAGTCATATAAAGCAGGGTAAACGCAGTGCCCGCTTGACTCTACGTGGGGAGCTTCGTTTTCTTCGTGCCTGAGTCTCGCGGTGGGTGGTAATTACACGGCCATGCAGGTAATGTTATGTCAGGTAAGTCCAGGTAAATCTTCTGCGCCTCCGTCGTCCATAAGTCTTGCGGTGGAGGAATATAAAAAAAAAAAGGCGAAGACAAATTTCGGTGTTGGTAAATGTGTAATGAGACTTTTTTTTTTTTTTTTTTGTTTAGTTTAGTTTAGTTTTGTTATTGTTGGAAGGAAAAGTTTTATTGTTGGGAGGGAAAGAAATGAAAGGAAGGAATGGGATGGGAAGGAGTTATTTATGTACTGTACGTGTGTGTTTAACTTGTAGAAAAAAATGAAAGTGCTTTTGCGAGATCAATTATAGCCGCATGTGTGTGTGTGTGTGTGTGTGTGTGTGTGTGTGTGTGTGTGTGTGTGTGTGTGTGTGTGTGTGTGTTTGAATCAAGCAGAACCACACCACAAACATTGCCAAAGACACACACACACACACACACACACACACACACACACACACACACACACACACACACACACACACACACACACACACACACACACACACACACCGCCGTCCATTACCGCTCCGTGACTCGGCTTTAAAACGAGCAAAGAAAAGCGGCGGCACACGCGGCGGTTCTCAGGACAGCCCGCAATTCTCCCTACCCCCGTCCACTCTCTCTCTCTCTCTCTCTCTCTCTCTCTCTCTCTCTCTCTCTCTCTCTCTCTCTCTCTCTCTCTCTCTCTTAAACTTATATTTTCCTATTTAACTCGACACTTTCCCTCTTTTCTTGTCAGATTAATACGAGTTACAATTTCCGTGGCCTTAAAAATGGTGGATTTGTGTGTGTGTGTGTGTGTGTGTGTGTGTGTGTGTGTGTGTGTGTGTGTGTGTGGTGTTGAGTCGTCTTGTATCGTATTATTTTCTCGTTTTTTATATTACTGTTTACTGTCAGAGCTTTTTTTTCTTTTTTTGTGTGTGTTTACGTGTGTGTTGTGTTACAGTATGGATTTGTTTTTGTGGCCGCTGTCTGCCTGTCTACTTATCTGCCTGTCAGTCTATCAATCTCAATATGTCTTTCTACAAATATCTCTATTTATCTGTTTTACGAGTGTATCTATCTACGTATCTATCTGTAATCTTATCTGTCGATTTATTTATCTCTATTCATTCATCATCCATCCAACTATCTGTCTGAGTGAGGATGTGAGTTCCTGTGAGATCATAAGCTTTAAAAAAAAAATCACAGGTACAGCAAGAAAACTAGTAACTCTACTTTCCTATGGGACAAAGACACTTCAAGAACCTCAGCAAAAAAAAAAAAAAAAAAAAGAACAGTGACCACCGGACGAAACGTAAGCAAGAAGAATAGATAGGTGTGAATTTTCAGTTAATTGCCTTTCTTTTAAGTCCACCGCCACCGCCAAGCTTTTACGTGCCGATAAGTTAACTCACCAAGGACCAGAAGAAGGTGGAAGGTTGAAAGGAAAAGAGACAAATCCTGGGTCCATCATTTTGTAGCTTGAGTTTGCCAGCGGAAGAGGAATAGTCAGTCGGGACCGTGAGGAAGCTATGAAGTCATCAAGAAGGGTTTGCACGACTACAGAGACATAGTACATACTCATCTGTGACGTTTGGGTGCGCGAGGAAGGTGGAAAGGAATGGTTGGAGGACTTGTTCACTCGCTACTGCAATAGAGGAAAGATTAATGATGTAGAAAAGAAACGGGTGTTAAAAGGAAGCAAAGTATGATTGAAGGAGTCAGGATGGAGCAAATAAAGATGGAAGAAGGAAGTAATGGAGGAAGACGAAAGGGAAAATAATACAAGAACAGATAGAACGATTTGGAAGGAATGGGAGGAAAGATTGATGCTGTTGAAAATAAATGGGTGTCCGAAGGAAGTAAGGACTGAAGGTTGGAAGGAATAGGAAAAGAGAAGGAATGGGAGTTAAGAAAACGTAAAAAAATAAAAGAAGAGGAGACGCAGGACGAGAAAGAAAAGAAGAAGAAAATGGGCGAAAACAACGGTATAGAAGCAACGAAATGGAGGAAAAGCAGCAAAAAAGAAGAAAGAAAAAAGAACGAGGGGGAAAAGGAATAAAAAGAAAATCAATTGAATTAATGATATACAAGGAACAGAAATCAGGAAGAAACCATAAAGGAGAGGATGAGGAGTAGGAAGAGAATAACAAGAAAAGGAGGAAGAGAAAAAAAGAAAAGGAGGAAAAGAATTAAAATAAAAAAAGAAGAAAGAGCACAGGAGAAAGGATAAAAAGAACGAAGAAGAAAAGAATAAAAGGAAAAATCAAATTAACAATATACAAGACCTCAGAATCAGGAAGAAGGCGTAAAGGAGAGGAAGAGGAAGACGATAACAAGGAAAAAGAGGAAGAAAACTAGAAAAGAAAAAAAAAGAAACAAACAAAGAAACAAGGAGGAATAGAGGTTTTGTATCATCATGGACGGACGCTTGAATACGAATAGAAAAAAGAAAGAAGAAGAAGGAAAAAAAAAAACAGCAAGGAGGAATAGAAGTCTCGTGTCAAGACGGACGGGCTCTCGGGTTCATTACTGTCACGGAAGATTGGTGGGCCGGCGTGCTTGGCTGTCACGACGCCGACTCTTACCTGGCCATCGTGTGTCCGTCTTTCTGTCACTACTTTACCTGTCAGTGCACCTTCCGCTCCTGCCTTCAGTCCCTCAGCCCACCTGTCTGTCTCTCCAACTCAAATTTTCCCCTGTCATTTTTCCTTCCTGTTTCCTTCCTTCCCGTGTAACTGTTTCCCTTGGAGTGTTCTTTTATTGTTTCTTTTTCTTTCTCTTTCTTTCTCTGTGTTCTTTTTCCTTAAAGATGGCCGGAAGGGTGAAGGAAGGAAGGGAAGGAGGGAAGAGAGAGGGAGAGGGAGGGAGGAGGAAGAGTGACTGGCGTAATGTTTAATGAGGAGGTTGTTTGTGAAAATGAAAAATGACACTTGCGGAAGAAAAATTGGCATGGAATGGGAAGTGTTGAGATGAGTGTACTATCATATGAGGTCGTGTGTTGCGCGTGTGTTGCTCGTGTGTTGCTCCTTTTCTGTGTTTTTTTTTCTTTTTTCATTGTATTTTTTTTTTATGTTTGTCAAGTTTTCTTCTTTTTTCTTTTTTTTACATCGTTTGTTTCCTTTGTTTCCCTCTCTCGTTCTGGTTCGCCACTCACTGCTCTGCCCAAGTTACTAGTTTGCTTTATTATTTTTCCTCTCTCTCTCTCTCTCTCTCTCTCTCTCTCTCTCTCTCTCTCTCTCTCTCTCTCTCTCTCTCTCTCTCTCTCTCTCTCTCTCTCTCTCTCTGTTTTTTTTTTTTTTTTTCAGTAGAACAGCCACCACGGGAAGGAACTTAACCCAATGACTTCCACCTTATATTCCATTGTCTCTCAACTCCACCTTCTTCCACTCATTTCCCCTTCTACCCTTCCACTTTCCCTCTTCCACGCCTTTTTCTTCCTTCTTTCACGCCTCTTCCACCGTTCTTCTAATCCACAATATTGCTTCTTGTTCCCTGTATTTTCTTTTACCTCTTATATCTTAATTTCTTTTCTCTCTTCTCTTATACTTTATCAGTCTTGTGTGTATTACCTCCTTTTCATTGCCACCTCTTCTTTCTCCATGATCCATTCCCTTATACACTCTCTCTCTCTCTCTCTCTCTCTCTCTCTCTCTCTCTCTCTCTCTCTCTCTCTCTCTCTCTCTCTCTCTCTCTCTCTCTCTCTCTCTCTCTCTCTCTCTCTCTCTCTCTCTCTCTCTCTCTCTCTCTCTCTCTCTCTCTCTCTCTCTCTCTCTCTCTCTCTCTCTCTCTCTCTCTCTCTCTCTCTCTCTCTCTCTCTCTCTCTCTCTCTCTCTCCTTGTTTCAGTTCACTACAGCTCACCACTATTATACCTCTTCCCTCTCTTTCTCCTCCTCCTCCTCCTCCTCCCCCTCTTCCTCCTCTTCCTCCACCTCCTGGCGACCTCTGCTGCTGCTGCGCCTCCTCCTTCCTCCCTACGTAGTGAAAGTTGTCGGTCTTGTTCATCAGTGTGTTCCCGGACTTGACTCCAGCTATTGTTTCTGTGTGTGTGTGTGTGTGTGTGTGTGTGGAGGAGGAAGCGGTGAAAGGGATGAGTTCTTGTTACAGGTATATTTGCATGACTGGTTATAATTATGGCAGGGTATAGGTGCGTCCTCTTCCTCCTCTTCTTCTTCCTCCTCCTCTTCCTCTTCCTCTTCCTCTTCCTCGTGCTGGCGGTACTGCTGATCTGTCTTCTTTTCTTTATTATTTTCAACATCGTTTTTATTATTTTCCAACGTCACTTTTAATATAGTTTCCTCCTCCTCTTCCTCCTCCTCCTCCTCCTCCTCCTCCTCTGGTAGTATCGTGAACGTATTTTCTTTCTTCCACAATTTCCAACATTACTTCCATTAGTTTCCAATATACCTATCAGTATTATTCCATATCATTATCTTTTTCATCTCCCAGCATTATTTAATTTTTTTATTTTTTCGATGGTAAGTGGCAGGTGAGGGTGGATTTTTAATGGACAGGTGTATGAGGTGGTGAGTGGAGGGTGTGGGTGCTGGCAGGTGTTACAAAGAGGCACGTGTGGGTGGAGTGAGTGCAGGTGGAGCCGTTAGGGTGTTCCTGAGTAGCGGCGGTGGATGAGTGACGGGTGGAGAAGATGACTTGGCGTTGTAGTGGAAATATCAGGTGTGGATGGACGGCAGGTGTGGAAGAGGAGTGCAGAGGATGTGGGTGGATTGATGCAAATGTCAGGTGTGGATGGATAGGTGTGGAGAGGATGTGGGCGGACTTTAAGTGTGGATGAGTGAAGAAGATATGGGTGGATTCACGTAAATATAAAAAAATTAATATAGCTTAGGTGTGGATGAGAGAGTGGATGTGGGTGGATCATTGCAGAACATCAAGCGTGAAGGAATGAGGTGGAGAATATGTGGATGGGTTAACGT
Source organism: Scylla paramamosain (assembly GCF_035594125.1). Lineage (NCBI taxonomy): Eukaryota > Metazoa > Arthropoda > Malacostraca > Decapoda > Portunidae > Scylla > Scylla paramamosain. Next base: position 10,863,848 of record NC_087157.1, on the reverse strand, counting down.
TAATATGTGGATGACCGCCAAGGTGAAGGGATGGATGAGTGGATATTGTAGGTGGATTGACATTTCTTGGTGTGGCTGCTGGGGTGGATATGTGCAAGTACTCGTATTTACAAGGCGTGTGGTGTGGTGGGTGGGTGTGGTGCGGACAGGGCAGGCCAGGGCGGACAGGAACCAGATGAGGAGATAGCAGGGTTTCTCTCGGTTAGACTAGAGCAGACAGGCAGCCGACAGAGGTGAGTGGAGCGGCTGAAGAATGCCTTTGTCTTGTAGTGAAATGATGGAGGCTGATGATGATAATAATGACGATTATAATGATGATAGTGCCACATATTCTTAAACACTTTATTTCCTCACTGGTACTATTTTCAAAGGTCAGAAAGATAACAGGTCGGTTTTCATGGGTGTTTCCTGCAAAAAAATTATGCAAAATTCTTGTTAAACTATCACTGAAATCATGAAAACACCATTGAAAGCCCTTACTTTTACCACAAGAGCTACTATAGAAAGTAGTCGAGACGCCGAGACGTTTAAAAATATGGACCATTACGTTAATATGTGAATGGAGGTGAGGGGAATCTCATCTTAGTGGTGGCATTCTCAGCGTGCCTTAGTTGGAGTTTTAGCGTGACTTTCTTGTGAAGAAGGAAGACTAGGAGGAAGGAAGGGAGGCAGGATGGAAGGACGGTCTTTGCGCCTCCCCGGATATCCTTAGGTTCAGGTTGAGATGATCATCAGGAGCTTGGCCTTTGTAACAACACTCCTTTATGTCCTGCTGTTGTTTGATTTTACTTTACGAGTATTCCATTTTTACTTGTATTTTTTTCTCCTTTTCCTCCTCTTCTCTGTTTTCTAGAATCTATAATTTTCTTTTGTTTCTTTCCTCCTTTTTCTTCGTTTTCCAGAAAGTATAACTTCATTTTGTCCTTCCTTTTTTCTTTTTCGTCTTCCAAAATCTATATCTTTCTTTTGTTTGTTTCCTCCTTTTCTTCGTTTTCTAGAATTAGTCACTTCCTATTGTCTCTCTTTAGTCATTCTCGTGGTTATTTTGAATCATTCTCCTTCATGTTTTCTTTTTATCCTTTCCCTTATATTCCAAAGATAAAAAAACTTCCCTTTTGTCTCCGGCTCTAGTCATTCCTTTAATATATCATTCTTATTTTTCTGTTCCCCTACTGTATTTTCCTTTCCCCTTATCTTCCAAACCTAAAAATAACTTCCTTTGTTTCCACCTCCAGTCATTCCCGCGGTGGCGGAGTCATTACACTGCTCCTCTCTCTCCCTCTCTCTCTTTTATCCTCTCTCACTCTCCCTATCTCTCCTTTCCTTCCTCCTCCTTTCACACTGCTTATTAAGGCACATTATTCACGTAACGCTAGAGAAGGTGTCATTGTGTTTAACATCACTCAAATAGTAGTAGTAGTAGTAGTAGTAGTAGTAGTAATAGTAGTAGTAGTAGTAGTAGTAGTAGTAGTAGTAGTGGTGGTAGTAGTAGTAGTAGTAGTAGTAGTAGTAATAGTAGTAGTAGTAGTAGTAGTAGTAGTAGTAGTAGTAGTAGTAGGAACTTAAGTATTAGATTTTTACATTAACTTTGAAAAACGCCACGCACACTCAGCCACACACACACACACACACACACACACACACACACACACACACACACACACACACACACACACACACACACACACACACACACACACACACACACACACACACACACACACACACACACACACACACACACACACACTTTGCCCTTTACACACACACACTCTCTCTCTCTCTCTCTCTCTCTCTCTCTCTCTCTCTCTCTCTCTCTCTCTCTCTCTCTCTCTCTCTCTCTCTCTCTCTCTCTCTCTCTCTCTCTCTCTCTCTCTCTCTCTCTCTCTCTCTCTCTCTCTCCAGCCTTCCTAGTCCAGAGGGTGAAGGTGTGGGTGGGTGAAGGGATGAATGAGGTAAACTGGATTGGAGTGGCGGTCATGAAGTCAGGATGAGTTCAGGAGAATGTGTGTGGGGATGAGGTGAACGGGAGAGTAGAAGGGAGGAGGAAGAAGTGGATACGTGGAATGTGAACAGTGGAGTAAAGGGGTGAGTGTATTGGAGTGGAGAGGATATGGAAGGAGGAAGATGAGTGAAGAGAGTGGATAGGGTAATAGGGAATAGAAGAGGAGGAGGAGGTGGATGAATAAACTGATGAAAAGGTGTGTAGTAATTGGACACAATGAAATATGGAACACAAAATAATCAGATGGAAGAATAACAACGAATGAGGAAGTGGAGTGAGAATGAGCAGAAGAGAGTAAGGAAATGAGTGACTATAAGCAGGGAAGGGAGGAGATGGGGGGTGAGGGTAGAGGGAGAGAGGCCTTAGAGACAATTACCTGAGGAAGTGAGGTGGGAAGGGGGGTAGAGGGAGAGAAGTTTAGCAGGAAGGGGACGACACAGGTGAGTTGTGTCGCTTCCACTTCCCCTACCACCACCACCACCACCACCAGTCCCTGCTACTCTGCATATAAACACCATAGTGTACATCAGACACACACCACACTTCCTCTCCTCATCGATCACATAGAGAACTCGCCAGTTTATGTGGAATCACCATCATTACAGAGAGAGAGAGAGAGAGAGAGAGAGAGAGAGAGAGAGAGAGAGAGAGAGAGAGAGAGAGAGAGAGAGACGAAACATTCTCTTGTAAGGACTCTAACCTCACCTGAAGATGAGCTGAAGGGAAGCTTCTTAAGAAGCTTCCCTTGAATTCTTAAACGGTTTTTTTTTTTTTCCCTTATCTTCAGGTTTCCCCTTCCCTGTATGTCCATCCCATCCCCTGTGTGCCTGTTCTCTACTCCCCGTCGTGAACACAGGTAGCCCCGGGGCGTGTGTGGCGTGAGTAGCGTGAGTGGACGCCTCGCTGGATCAAGAATGAGTCGTCATCTTGAATAGCGTGAAGCTCCTGTCACTGGTCCTGTTGTTTTGAGAGGGGCGTGAGGGGACCTGATCGCGCTCGGCTCACTCCAATTGTGTCACACCGACCCACTGTTATCTCGTCTTATTTATGATGTATGATTTTGCAGTGGGGTTCCAACATAAGTTTTGTTGTGGTTCAGTCCTGGATAATGGTCCGCCGCCATACACTTCATGTTTAATATTTACGAGGTGTGGTTTTGTGTTTAGATCTGTGGCGGGTGTTTTGTTGTGGTCGATATCCGGGTAATGTTACGGCGCCGTATGTTTCATGTAGTGGTGGTGATTTGAGTGACTCGAAAGGAGTGGTCAAGTTGTCATGTGTGTGTGTGTGTGTGTGTGTGTGTGTGTGTGTGTGTGTGTGTGTGTGTGTGTGTGTGTGTGTGTGTGCGTGTGTGCGTGTGCGCGCGCGCGTGTGCGTGTTATGGTGCATCCAGGAGGTGTGACAGAGACAACCCCTGGAGGGACACAACCACAACAAAGACTGTCCACCACCACCTTTCTTCACCTCCCGCCCTGTCTCTCCTCCCTCTTCCCTCCTGCCTGGCGCTCCTCTTCCTCACCTCTCGGGAACTTCCGCTCTTCCTACCTATGCTACTATATGGTACTACCAGACCAGTCACTCAGTGGAATACTGAATAATACCAGGTACTAGTGTTTTTGTTACACTGTCTTGTTTTGAAAAGATGATAATACTTGTGAAGAATGAATACTTAACATGCTAGTAGTCACCGATCCTCCTCTCATCGTGCGTCTCCTCTCTCCCTTCTCCTCCCCTCCCCTCCCATGGCCAGGCGTGCGTGGGCAACCCTCAGGACTCGGGTGGCGCGGCTCAGGCCTCAGTTTCCAGCGAGACGCGCAGGGGCGAGGAGCATCGTGTCGGTGAG
>NC_087157.1:10850000-10857500 GCF_035594125.1 Scylla paramamosain | reverse complement strand
TCCTTCTCCTTCTCCTTCTCCTTCTCCTTCTCCTTCTCCTTCTCCTCCTCCTCCTCCTCCTCCTCCTCCTCCTCCTCCTCCTCCTCCTCCTCCTCCTCCTCCTCCTCCTCCTCCTCCTCCTCCTCCTCCTCCTCCTCCTCCTCCTCCTAACATGTCTTTTGCTTCATATTAGATAGTGTAGTGTATTACAAACATCCTCATAAGTGCTAACAGGTTTACTGACATTTGTTCTTCCTTTATTTTTCTTTTGTGTATCCTCCTCCTCCTCCTCCTCCTCCTCCTTCTCTTTCAGTTTCTCTTCCTTCAGTACCTCCTCCGTCTTCTTCGCTGGCTTCACTTTCCAGCGTCTCTTACGTTAACTGAGGGAAATGTTAAATGGGTCATGAGTGGTTTTGTAAAGGGTAACAAGTCTGCCCCGGTTTGTTTCTCGTTTGTGTTCATTTCGTGTTTCTCCTCCTCCTCTTTAAAAATCACTCCTCTTCCTCCTTCTCTTTCTCTTTGAATCATTCCTCTTCTTCCTCTTAGAATCATTCCTCCTCCTCCTCCTCCTGCGTTTTTAAATCTCTCCGCTTCCTCGTCTTTAAATCACTCTTTCTCTTCTTCCTCCTTCTATATCAATTTCTCTTCCTCCTCTTCTTTGAATCAGTCGTCCCTCTCGTCCTTCCCCTTCTCCTCTTTGAATTCCTCCTCCTCCTCCTCCTCCTCCTCTTCCTCCTCCTCCTCCTCCTCCTCCTCCTCCTCCTCCTCCTCCTCCTCCTCCTCCTCCTCCTGATCAGACACCGTAGTGCATCATAAACAGCAACAGGTATGCGGACTTTCGCCCCTCCTTTGTTTTCCTTTGTGTCGCTCATCTCACCTGCTAAATGCACACTCACCTGACCTCTGCCTGACCAAAGAGAGACAAGGGCGGGAACACACCTTGCCACACCTGTGCTCTTGACCTTGCTGAGTCGCCGCCGCCGCCTCCTCCAGGTATTCGGTGGTGGTGGCGGTGGTGGTCAGGTTAGGGGTGGGAGAGGGTGTGCGGTTGATGAGCACCTCGAGTCAACAGGGTGAAGATGAGTGAGTGGCTGTGGGGTCATTCTTTCTTTTCTTTCTTTCTTTACTTTTTTTTTTTTTTTTTTGGTTTTGGTTGGTGGGGGAATAAGCGTCTGTCATTGTTAAAAATTGTGTTCGAGTGTCTGATAGAGAGAGAGAGAGAGAGAGAGAGAGAGAGAGAGAGAGAGAGAGAGAGAGAGAGCGTAAAAAGGCCCCTCTTGGTTAATCTCTCCTGGTGTGTGACAGAGAGGCGCCGCTGCGTGTCCAAGCATTCCACGCAAAACTTGGAAACAGGCGAGAAAAATGCATCCATTGAGAGTGTGTCCGCGATCAGGCGTGTGTGACCTGACTTTGGGGGGCTGACCCGGCCACGTGGAGACGGAGAGGTCGCGTAAAGGAAACCGTGAGAACTCTCTATGCGTAAATATTCCCTCCTGTAGCTGTGGAGCCCGGGCGGCGTGACCAGGGGTCGAAGTGTCACGGTGAGGTCGCCCCGCCGCCCCGCACACCGCTGCTTCCGCTGGTGGCCGCGCCGTAAATCGAGGCGCCAACACTCGGTTTCCTGAGGTTAATAGAAGCGAAGGTTTTGCCCCGAAGAGCTGACTCACCCCGACCTCCCTGCTACTATTCCCTTTGTGATATCCTCGTGCCGTGAGTTCTTCATTACTTCTTTTACTCGTCCAGCAGGATATTCGAACTGCAGGGGAATGATTTGTAAGAATGTGCTGAAACAAACAAGTGCAATGGAAGTGCCATGATACTCTCGGTTATTGAGATTCCAGTCTTCTCCGCTGGGTGGAGAGCCTAAAGGTGGCGTGCGGTGCGGTACAGTCTCCTCCTCCTGCGGTGGTCGTCACCCAAAATCTCACTCCGAGCATCATTAGCGGTGTGGGCGGCGGCCAGGTGCGGGGCGGGGCAGCTCACAGCCTCCGCCCGCCTGTAGCGCATCTGGTGCCGTGGTCACGCTTGGAACGCCGTTCTATTGTATTGGAGTTGGTTTCAGATGAGGAGCGTGGCACGGACAACAAACTCACATGTTCCTGACCGTGGCCGCGGGGGTGGTGTGCTGCCAGGCCTTGGTGTGCGGCTTAGGTGGTGGATTGAGGCAGAGGGAAAGAAAGCTGAGGAAAGGATGCACACGATGAGTCTCGATGGTCTCGGTAGAGGTGAAGGTAGACAGGCGGTTGGCAGAAGCATTGCACTGTCTGGTGTGTTGGTGGCGCCCTCAGGTGTGGCGCGGTGCGGTGAGGTGTTCCACCAGCCACCGCCAGATTCATGGCCAGGCACAGCCCAGGACTGCTCTCCCAGGCTCAGCCTCAGAGTTTTCTTAATTATATGTAGATTGTCCTCTTAACTTTGCATTTTGTTAAGATCAAATCTGTTGACTTGTAATGTTCGCAGTTCGTCAAGCACTTGATGTAAGCTGTCAGTCCTCGGGCATTAAGCGCTGACAGCTTATGACCTTCAGAATGTAGGTTTACACTCGACAGTTAATGGCGCTCCTGCAGGTGATTAGCGAGCCGGTGCCGAGGAGAAGCAGCCTTAACTAGCGCGGCTGTCACCCGGGGCGGGGAGCTCAGGCGCTCAGAGTACTGCAGAGATATATGGAGCAGCCAACCTAAAGTATAATTTTGGTCTGCCTCCCTCGACGTGCGGACTTGACTAAATTACACGTTGGGGAGAGTAATTTTATTCATACTTCAGAATATATTCATCACCATACCACAGTGAAGCCGTTCCGCTGCCTGCCGCCTGCCACCGCGCCGCGCTGCCTCGCCAGGATCACTTCCATCAATTTCTGCCCACATCCCGTGGCTCCTCACTGTGCTCGAACCCTCCCACTATCAACATCCGTTAGTTTTTATCTGGCGGCCTTGTAGGTACCACCGAGGCGACGTGAGGACAGTCAGTGAAGGGAAGAGAGGGCGTGAGATGGAACCCGATCTTGTTTATTTGGGTACTACGCAGTTAATCGCATCTCACTCACAAGCCTTTCGAAATAGGCATTGGAAGGCCACCCAAAAGAAAGAGTAAAGGGCGCATTAACCTGACCTGGTTTGCCCTCTACTTTATCTAGGCCACGGAAAAGACTCAGGGCGTGAAAAATTTTAAAAGGCAGGGCCGCACCTCACAGATGAGCATTCTGTAGATGTCGAGTTGGGAGGGAACGCCTTCTGACGGTGAAGGCGGTGGAACAATGGGTCTCTCTCTTACTCTTTAGCGACCTTCCTCGGTGCCGCCCCTCCCGCCCTTGCCCGTTGATTGTGAATAAGAGGAAAAATGGGGGTCCTTTCCTTCTTCCCTCCCGTGATGCAAGACTGGCGGGGGTGAGGCAATGAGGAGGTCGAAGGAGGCATAGAGAGAGAGAGGAGGCGTAGGCAAATAGGTTGGAGTATGGGGGAAAGGTGTACACAGGCGTGGGGTACCTGAGGGAAGGTGAAGTTGTGAGGCGTCGTTTGTAAAAAGCTGGAAGTTTATAAGTCTTGTTTATGAAGGATTTTAAACATGAGGCTTTCTGAAGGACTCTGAGACACCTCTTTTTCCTTATATCAGGGAAAATGAGGTCCTTCAGTACACACACACACACACACACACACACACACACACACACACACACACACACACACACACACACACACACACACACACACACACACACTACTGCTGGTGCTAGTGGTCGTGGTGGTGGTGCTGTTTCCTCGGGAGCCTCCTGTAGACATTAATGGCGTGAGAGTAAAGTTTAAGTGCCCTTCGTGTTTTCCTGGATGTTCAGCGAAAGACAATAGCGGCGCCTCTTTGGAACGACACGGCGAGAGAGAGAGAGAGAGAGAGAGAGAGAGAGAGAGAGAGAGAGAGAGAGAGAGAGAGAGAGAGAGAGAGAGAGAGAGAGAACAGGTAATGGCTGTGTGCGTCTTGGAAATGTAATACGGAATTTCTCTCAAGGGGCCCAGGAGAGAGAGAGAGAGAGAGAGAGAGAGAGAGAGAGAGAGAGAGAGAGAGAGAGAGAGAGAGAGAGAGAGAGAAGTACTGTGTGCGTGTGTGGGTAGATGGGTGTGTAAGGGCGTGTGTGTATGATTGATCTGAAGGAAGCTGTCAAATTTACTAAGTAAGCAAAAGCAACAGAGGGCGTGAGGAGCGGCATTTGTCTTGTGTTTGGAGTGAAAGGGCGACGTGTTGGGGTCTTGGGGGCGCCTGGCAGCGGTTGGAAAGGAGGGAAGAGGGAAGGAAGAAAGTTAAGACACAAATCAAGAAAGACAAAGAAAATACACTCACAGAAATAGACAGATTTTATTGACCGCAAACATGTGAAAAGTGAAATATAGAGGAAAGAGGAAAGGAAGAAAGTAATGATTCAAATGAAGAAAGAAAGAAAAAAACATACAAAAGCACATATATAGAATGTTAGATTTAATTGACCGCGAACCTATAAAAAAAAAAAAATACAAACTGACATCTAACAATGCAACAATAGTACTCGTATTTACGCCCCAATACAACAACATTTACTGACATTAATCAAGAACTACAAACAAGGGAGAGTTCAGACTGACTCACCCCCAGCCTTATGATAAACGAGCTGAGATCGGCAGTATAGGTCACTGTACTCGTGTTACGTACCTTTGCTCCACCCTTAGCATTCCGAAGTCACTGCCAGAACTGTACCTAATCCTTACCCAGGCCTTAACCATCTTTGATCCCCTTGCAGCGCCTTCGTCAGTAGCATGAGAGGTCAATGTCCTGTTACGTACCTTGGTTCCACTCTTAGCAGTTCCACGTCAGTGCCAGAAGTGTACCAAACCTGTACCCAACCCTCGTCCACCTTGGATTCTCTAGCGGCGCCTTCGTCAGTAACGTAATAGGTTATTGCCAGGTTATGTACTATTGAAAAAACTTTAACCTGGTATAAGCCTGAGTGATGAAAACGCAAAAAATGTGTGTGTTTTTTACCTGAGGATTATTATTATTTTTTTTTTTATGCATTTCTTATAGCAGCTTTACGTTCTTCCATTAGTAGTACACTTTGGCTCCATCCTTTCCTCCGTCAGTGCCGCGAAATTCATCCAGTCCCTACCCCACCGTCAGCCACCTCTGACACCCCAGCAACGCCTTCGTCAGTAGCGTACCCAAACTCCTTCCTCCTCCCCTCGTGTCACCATCCTGACCTCTCCACTGTGATACTCGTAAAACGCGCTTTCTACAAGTTAACAAAACCCCGGATGTCCTTCCTTTTCCTTCCTTCTTCCTCCTCTTCTTATGGATATTTCCTCTTCCTCCTTCTTCCTATTCTTCCTCCTCCATTTAATTTACTCCTTCCTTTGTTGCTCTTTTTGCTGTTTTCTTTTTCCGTCTTCCTTTTGCTTCTTGTGTGCTAGTATCATCTTTTCCATCACTATCTCCTCCTCCTCCTCCTCCTCTTCCTCCTCCTCCTCCTCCTCCTCCTCCTCCTCCTCCTCCTCCTCCTCCTCCTCCTCCTCCTCCTCCTCCTCCTCCATCAGATAATTACTCAATTATCCTACCGTTCCTCTGTAACCCTCCGGCGGCAGACGTGTTGGGGAAGAGAGGCGTATGGGGAGGAGAGGTAAGGGGAGGGGGAAGGGTAGAGGGGAAGGAGGAGAGAGGCGAGGGAGGGAATAAAGTTAATAGAGTCGAAGAGAAAGTCAAACGATGCAATTACACGGGAATTAATTAAGAGGAAAAAATAATTAATTCCCAAGGGTTAAATTGAAATGGATTTGCAAGGATTTTTAATGCAGAAGAGAGTGAACAGAGGGAATGGGATGAGGAGGAATTTGTTGTTGTGGTGCAGAAAGGCAAAGTGAAGGTGATTTAGGAGGAAATGAACAGAGGAATTACTGAAAATTACAACAGTTGCTCTAAAGTGAAGAAGGAAGGGAAGGAAACAAATACAGATAAAGAGGAATTGCTTGTTGTAGTATACGAAGGCAAAGTAGAGGCAGTTCAGGAGGAAATAAACAGAGAAATTACATAAGAACATAAGAAAATAAAGAAAGCTGCAAGAGGCCATCAGACCTACACGTGGCAGTCCCTGCATGAAATATACCTATACTTATTTCCATCTGTCATCCTCTTCCTTGAATTTATTTAATCTTTTAAAGCCCCGTAATGACTCAGCACTTACTTGATTATTTAGTCTATTCCATTCATCTACAACTCGTACAAACAACTTGATCACTGTGTCTGTTCCATTCATCTACCACTTTATTCGAGAACCAATATCACTTAACATTCCACATCATTTGTCAATAAAGGAAAAAGGAGAAGGGAGAAGGGAAACACAAATTCATTGACATACTTACAAATTCACCCACACTCTCACATATGATCGCATACAATATTTATTAGAGTGAAAGGTAGAGGCACGCTATAGGAGAAATGATAAGTAATGTCACAGCGGTCACGGTGTAGTTGTGGTAATCGACCAAGCAACACGTGGGCATGTGACTCCTAGAATGCTGTGGTTCTTTGTCGAGTTAATGAAATGGTCTGCTGCTGAATTAGGTTATACTACTAAGAGGTGACATACGCAGCAAAGGAGGTCATTGAGTGTTTAATAAAGGTGTTTAGCTATTGTTTATTTATTATTATGATTTTGTTTATTTCTGTCCTTTGTTTCTTCGTTTTACTTTTTATTTATTTTGTTTTAATTATTTATATTTATTTATTCACTATACTTTGTTTAGTTAGCTATTCTGTTTACTTATTTATTTATGCATTTTATTATTGTTATTCATTCTTGCATAATAAGATTAGAAGGACTAATCAGATAAAAATTGAGCAACATTAACAGTTCAAGAATAAGGAACAAATATAAGAAAACCTACACAACCATCTATTGCAAGGGTATCTGTCGAGCCACGCAGCATTATCATGACTAAGCTACGTGTGAGAGAACAGAAAAGAATAAAAGGGAGAGAGAGAGAGAGAGAGAGAGAGAGAGAGAGAGAGAGAGAGAGAGAGAGAGAGAGAGAGAGAGAGAGAGAGAGAGAGAGAGAGAGAGAGAGAGAGAGAGAGAGAGAGAGAGAGAGAGAGAGAGAGAGAGAGAGAGAGAGAGAGAGAGAGAGAGAGAGAGAGAGAGAGAGAGAGAGAGAGAGAGAGAGAGAGAGAGAGAGAGAGAGAGAGAGAGAGACATTGCACAGGGAACAAATAATAGTGCACATCTTTTCACTTCCTTCACATACACGTAAACTCAACATTCCACACGTAACAAAGCCGCGTCACAGTTTTTCCCCAAGTGTGACCTTGCTTGCTTCCTCCTGTTTCCTTCTGCCTGCTGCCTGATCCCTGCCCTTCTGCCCCTCCAGTGTACCAAATTACATGCCTATTGATACCTGATGAAACTGTGTGTGTGTGTGTGTGTGTGTGTGTGTGTGTGTGTGTGTGTGTGTGTGTGTGTGTGTGCGCACCCTGTGGTCTATGGGTCACAGGGGGGCGTGCACAGGT
>NC_087157.1:10842500-10845000 GCF_035594125.1 Scylla paramamosain | reverse complement strand
TCACCTGTCTCCTCGTGTACCCATCTCACCTGTAATTACTGGTTAGGTAGTGTACATGACGCCACTTACCTTCTACCAACACAATTTTTTCTCCATCTTTCTCTTTCCTTCCCCTTCAGGCTTTTCTTCTTATTAATTTCTACTTCCTCATCCGTTAATCCAGTGAGAGTATTGACTTCTTATGTGTGTGTGTGTGTGTGTGTGTGTGTGTGTGTGTGTGTGTGTGTGTGTGTGTGTGTGTGTGTGTGTGCGCCATTGTTATTTTGCTGTGGTCTTTTTAAGTTTTCAATTTTTGCCTCCCTTTGTTTCTTCGGGTCAAGGTTTTTTGTACGTCTGGGAACTGGCAAAACTGGATTCCGGTGAGACAGAGACAGAGAGAGAGAGAGAGAGAGAGAGAGAGAGAGAGAGAGAGAGAGAGAGAGAGAGAGAGAGAGAGAGAGAGAGAGAGAGAGAGAGAAATTTCCAGACACAAAGAGACGAAACAGACAGAGATTTAAACTTCAAGCACCTAAAACAAACATGCAGACACACGGAGACAGACACGCGAGGGAGAGGTAAAGGAAAAAAATAAATAAAAAAGGGGAATTACGAGTGAAAACAAGTGGACAAGGATGTGGTAAAGAGAATAAGGACATGGAGGAGGAACAACAAGAGGAGGAGGAGAAGGAGGAGGAGGAGGAAATACTCATTGAAGGGCGTGAGAGAGGAAGTGGCTGGGCCGCGGGCAGTCCTTTGGGGGGAGGGGGAGGCAGGTAGGGAAGGCTGGACTGGACAGGTAAAGGCGGGAGCTACAAGAAGCGTCAGGGAGTCAGGTGGGACAAGAAAACAAAGGGAAAAAAAGAGGGTAATAAACACATTAAAGAACATTTAGTTCAGTGGGGTACGTTGTGAGGGAGTGTGCGTTAGTGTGCGAAGGTGACCAAGTGATCGTCGTGGGAGGGGACAGATGTGTGTGTGTGTGTGTGTGTGTGTGTGTGCAGGCAGGCGTGTAGCAGTGCAGGGCAGGGCAGGTCGCCAGGTGCATGCGTCAACCTGTTTTTCTTAGCAGAAGACAGGTGTGGATGGAGGAACTGACGGACGTAATTACTAAAGCTTAAAAGCACTGGTGGAGGAGCTTCTTGTTTTATTTATAACAGTTTCTTCCTTTGTGTGTCTGTCATCTTATCAGTCTATCTATCTGTCTGTCTGTTTACTCCGTAACTTAACATCGGAAGCTTAAGACAAACCTAATTCTTTATACCTGTAATTATCTATGCGTGAGTTGCAGTGTTAACCTTTAATACGTGTGTGTGTTTGTGTGTGTTTGCTATCAATCCATCAACCTGTCTATTTTCTCCGTTACTTAACATCATTAGCTTAACACTCTCCTAATTACATTTTACCTGTGACTACCTGTGGATGAGTGGTAAGTGTTAACCTTTTCTTAGATACGTGGGTATGTATGTTTGTGTTGTGACGTGTGGCAGACAAAACAACACGCGTCAGATCACCACCACCACCACCACCACCAACCTTCTCATTCCAAAAACTGTCACGCCTCACTGATTGAAGGTGGCTTAAATATATAATTTTTTCTCCTCCTCCCTGGTCTCCTGCAGTACCCTCGGGCCACTTCTCACGGGAGGCCGAAGGAGTAGCACTGCTGCGGTGGTGCTGGTCAGGGGAGCGAGCGAAAAATCATAAAGGAGGTTCAGGCAGTGTGTTTAGTAAGATGCCTCGCCAGATAATTGTAATAACGAGGCTTTTGAACTTTACAACAAGGGAAGGATAAACAAAAAATACAACAACTGGAGCCTTGACGTGGTTCTGCATTTTCCCACAGGACTACCAGAGCGAGGGAGAGAGAGAGAGAGAGAGAGAGAGAGAGAGAGAGAGAGAGAGAGAGAGAGAGAGAGAGAGAGAGAGAGAGTGGGGTGGGGGAGGAGAGGAAAGAGAAAGGGATAATCAAGGTTATTTTGGTGACCTGTTGAGAGAGTTGCCTAGAGGGAAATGAAGAGAGAGAGAGAGAGAGAGAGAGAGAGAGAGAGAGAGAGAGAGAGAGAGAGAGAGAGAGAGAGAGAGAGAGAGAGAGAGAGAGAGAGAGAGAGAGCATACCTGTTCAATAAAGCAATCGGATTTAATAACCGAACCAATATTCTGGACTACGTGAGAGAGAGAGAGAGAGAGAGAGAGAGAGAGAGAGAGAGAGAGAGAGAGAGAGAGAGAGAGAGAGAGAGAGAGAGAGATCATACGAAGAACAAGGAATAAAAGGGAAGGCAGCAGAATACAGCAGAAAGATTTGAGCCAATTCTGGGAAGGGAAGAGAAGGGAGAAGGAAAGGAGGATGAAGGGAGGACAGCGATGCAAAGTGATGAAAGGAGAGGAGAGGCAGAAGAAAGAAAGAAAAGAGAGGGAGTAGGAAGAGAGAACGAATGGACGATCCCAAGAGACTAACAAAATGGATAAAGATGAAGAAAGAAAGAGGGTGAATAATGAAAAGAAGATGATGTAGTGGAATTAA
>NC_087157.1:10830000-10837500 GCF_035594125.1 Scylla paramamosain | reverse complement strand
TGGTGTGGGCGGGTGGGCAGGGGGGAGGTCATGATGGTCATCTATATAGTGGGGGCAGGAAGCAGAAGAGGATATGGATGGGTGGATGAGAGGATGGGCTGGTGGGTGTTCTTTCTCTCTCTGCCTCTCAGACAATTGAGGGGGAAAGAGATGGAGAGATACAGAGAAAGGGAGATTGAATTGTGAAAGGAAAAGATACTTAAAGGCCATTCAGGAAGGAAGGAAGAGTGATAGAGTCCTTTGCCTGTGTGAGGGAGAGAAGGAAGGATAAAGCAGGTGGTGGGCAGGATGGAGCGTGGAGGGAGGGAGGGAAGGGGAAGGAGGAGGAGGAGGAATGGTTGAGTCTACGAAAGAGTGGAAAGAGGTGAGCAGAGAGAGAGAGAGAGAGAGAGAGAGAGAGAGAGAGAGAGAGAGAGGGAGAGAGGGAGGGGGAGGGAAGGGGGGTTAGGATGCCGGAAAGAGCTTGTGAGGTCACTGGGTCTATACACAGACACGCGTATACCAGAGGCTCAGTACATACATACATACATACATACTTACATACATTCGTGCGCAGTAAGCTTAATCGTTCCCATTGATTGAATGAGACAGACGAACACACCGCTGGAGGTCGTGTGTGTGTGTGTGTGTGTGTGTGTGTGTGTGTGTGTGTGTGTGTGTGTGTGTGTGGAGCAGATGTGTGTAGATCAGGCCAGGTGAGGTGATGTCTTTTATTCGAGTAGAACCTGGAAGGACAAGTTTGTAATAATTTGTTTGTTACTGGAATCATGCACACATCTTTCACACACATCTTCCAATTTGTTTCTTCCAGAATGCTAGTATTAGGATTACTTTCTCTTCCAATACACTCTTCCCTCCTCCTCTCATACCTGCACTTCCCACCTCACTCACACACCTCACACCCTTTTAACAATAGACCTTAACTCTTTCCTGTACCTCACCCTCCTTCCTACACACAACAACATGTCTTCGCCCTCACCTTCCCTCGCGCACCTCTTGTTTACCTTTTGTGTTCACCTGGACGCCCTCACCTGTTCCTTTATGCTCACTCTACACCCTCACCCACTGCTCCCTGACCCACTACACGCATTGGTAAAGATATAGAGAGAAAAAAGATAAATATTTTTTTTTCCCGATCTTGAGTGAGGCCAGGGAGAATGAGTCTTTGCCTTAACTATCTTATGAAGCAGCTTCGTATGGGCCAAGGAGTCTGTCTGTTCGTGTTTTATTAGTTATTTTTTTGCTTTGTTTTCCTTTGTGTGTTTCTTGCGATGAGTACATTGTCTTTGATTGGTTGCCCAGATTGAAAGCAGAGCAGCCACAGGGTCACGTATGAGCCAAAATGTCTGTTACTGTTCTTTTTCATTGCTTTGTGTGCTTAATTCAGAGTTTATTATGATATTTCATTCACTGGTTAGATATCTTATGTAAGAGGGGCTGAAAAAAATAATGCCCACTGAGGTTCCAGTTCCCACAGAGTAGAGTCAGAAGGAGGAGGAGGAGGGGCAGAGCATTTCAAACCTTTAATCAATAGGAAGGATTTCTGGTTCAGATTAGTATCCAAAATTAGAGAAGTGTTTTGAAGGGCGTGGCAGCAACAGAGGTGATATGGCGCTGCAGGACGAAAGGTTGCGAGGGATGAACGGCTGAGAAGATGCGCTTTCTATTGATCTCCAGGCAGGCAGGTGTTCCCTCCGGCAGGTGAAATTAATATTATCTTCCATTCGTGTAGTTAGAAATTTCTTTTTCACTCACAGCCTTCTTTTTTATTACGTTTTTCTTACCTCTTCTTTATTTTCTTGCCTCCAGTGTATTTCTTTGTGGTATTTTTGTTTTCCTATCTCCCCCTCCTCTCTCTCTCTCTCTCTCTCTCTCTCTCTCTCTCTCTCTCTCTCTCTCTCTCTCTCTCTCTCTCTCTCTCTCTCTCTCTCTCTCTCTCTCTCTCTCTCTCTCTCTCTCTCTCTCTTCCTGGAGCTGTTGGTTGTTTATTGTTTTATTTTATTTTTTTTAAGAGCGATGTGCCTTTGAGCGAGATGCGAGTTTTATTTTCTTTTTCTTTTTTTTTGGCATCTTTTGTGTGGTTTTGTGGAGTGGTTGGGTGAGTGTTGAGTTTCTGATTCTGTTATTGTTGTTGTTGTTGTTGTTGTTGTTGTTTGTTGTTGTTGTTGTGACTGTTGCTGTTGGTCTTGGTTCTGCAGTTGCCGTCGCTTGCATATATTGAGTTTCCGCTTTTGTTATTGTTGTTATTGTTACTCGTGTTATTGTTATTGCTGTTATAGCTCTTCTGCTGTTGGCATCACCTACAGACCTCAGCAAACACACACACACACACACACACACACACACACACACACACACACACACACACACACACACACACACACACACACACACACACACACACACATTCACGTCCGCGTCCCTTCGTCAGGAGCGACAGTAAGTGTGGGAAATGTCACATTTTTTTAAGCTCAAGGTTGTCTTTTTATTTTTTTCTCTTTCTCTTCTTTTCTTCTTCCCTTCACTGGCATACGAGGCGAAGCTGAGGATCCTGTCATTACGGAGGAGGTGGAGGAGGAAGAAGAAGAGGAGTGGTGTAGGGTGGATAGGGGTTCGATGCCCCCTCCCCCTCCCACGTGACTCAGATTCTGTATGAGTAAGACACTGATTGTGGGATCTATTCGTCTCTCTCTCTCTCTCTCTCTCTCTCTCTCTCTCTCTCTCTCTCTCTCTCTCTCTCTCTCTCTCTCTCTCTCTCTCTCTCTCTCTCTCTCTATATATATATATATATATATATATATATATATATATATATATATATATATATATATATATATATATATATATATATATATATATATATATATATATATATATCAGTCAATTTTTGCTACCTTCCTTTTTTTTATGCTTCATCTCTCGTTTTCCTCCTATCTAAAGTGTTATATTTTTTTTCCTCCCTCTTCCATCTTCTTCATTTTCCTTCTCCTTTTATCTTTTTATTCCTCTCCTCCTGTCTCATTTTTCGTATCCTTCTTCTCTCACTTATTTTATCCTTTCTCTTTTCCATCCTCCTCCTTAACCAACATCTCTTTCCCTTTCCCTCCTTCCCATCCCTTCCTTTCCTTCCATCTCATCTTCATTCCCATATTCCACCCCTCACTTTCCCATCCTTCCCTTCCCTTCTCTTCCCTTTCCTCCCTTCCCCTCCCCTCTCTCCCTCCCTATCTCCCTCCTTCCCTCCCTCCGTGCACAGCTTCAGGGCTATACATTACACAGCTGCGGGTCCCTAAGGGCAACTCAGTTAAAGGGGGACTTAAAATATGCAAATAAGACCCTTGATGAATACTAATTGTTGTTGTAGTTAATGCTGTCCATTTTCTTAACTTCTCGCCGGCAAAGGTAAACACAAGGACACGTAAAGGTAAAGGAAAGGAAAGTAAAAGAAAGGAAAGAAAGAAAAAGGATGGTCGTGTTCTATTGGTGTAATAATAATAATAATAATAATAATAATAACAACAATAACAACAACGGCACAATTAATTTGCGTAAGGTACATATGTTTTAGCTTATCTTTATACATGGCATACTAAAATGGTGAAATTAACGTCATGGAAGTGTGAATATAGTGCACTTATATAGCAAAATTAGTATCATAAAAGTATATAGATATTAAAAGAGAAAAGTCAGCATCAGAATTTATGTAGTATCGCTTCCGTTTATTTATTTATTACTATTATTTATTTATGTATTAGTTTGTGTTGTAGTGGGTGAGGTTAATACATGTTTTTCGTCTTGTGTTTCCTTGTTTTGTCTGTTTTTTTTTTTATCTTTTTTATTCTTAGAGGGATGGTTAGTTCTATGTGTCTGTGTGTGTGTGTGTGTGTGTGTGTGTGTGTAATATACCTATGATGGTCACAATGCAAAAGAGAAAACAACTTGTGGTCTGATTTCCCTTCTATACTGTCCTTTCTTTTTTTCCTGTTTTATATGCATTCCTCCTTTCCTCCCTTTATCCTCTCTTTATCACGCCCTTCCTCATTCTTTTCTCCACCTGTCCTTCCCTACCTCTCATTCTTCCTGTTCTTCCATCTCTGTCTGCCTCTAACTGCTTCTGTCGTCCGCTCTCATCCATCTCTCACTTTTCCTCTTCCCATCCTTTCTCCTGTCCTTACGCTCTTCCATTCTCACCCTCACTCTCTCTCTCTCTCTCTCTCTCTCTCTCTCTCTCTCTCTCTCTCTCTCTCTCTCTCTCTCTCTCTCTCTCTCTCTCTCTCTCTCTCATCCTCCCTTACCTCCATTTCTTCCCATCATTGCAACAAGTCTCCATCTCTCACCTTTCCTCCTTCCCTCCCTCTCTTCTTACCTTCATCACTCCTTTACTTCTCATTCTCTTTTCCATTCACCTTTCCACCCTCACATAATTTCAACCCCCATCAACAAAAGCCTCCATTTTTTTTATTCCTCCCAAAATGCCCATTCCACTTCTACTCTCCATTCCATCCATCTGAATCTCGGTTTTCTCTTCCCCTCTGTCATCATCACTACGATTCCTGACACCTGTGAGCCCCGGGAGAGGCGCCTGCAGGGACTGGCCACGGCTGCACTGCCCTCCAGATACCACGGCTTGACTTGGCTTTCATTTGTGCCACATTAAATACAGTTCCTCTCTTCTCTTACTCGTGTGTTCTGCTATTTTTTTTTTTTTTTTTCATCTGTGCCACGTCTTACCGTCCATACTCCTGTTTTTCATTCGGGGCATATTCTTCGCCTGTCTTATTTTTCAAGCTGGTATTTGTACGTTTGTTTCTTTATTAATTTTCTCGCACGTTACCATTACGTAATAAAATTGACGTTCTTCTTTTTCTTGTGCTGCTGGTCAGTTCATGGGCATTTTTCTTTTTTTCCGGTTCGTTATGTAAAATCAGGTGCTTTTTTTCCACTTTTCTTTAAACGTTTTCTGGACATTTTTCTCCTAACTTTCTTCAAAATTTAGGTACTGTGCTCTCCAGATAATTATGACCAACAAAATGTGTTCTTCACATGCCTTCTTTATTAAAAATATTGGCCAAGAAATTAGATTATTCATTAGTTTATGTATACCAGCACACACTTCAAGTCTTTTGAGGGTAAGAAATGGGTAAGTTTAGTTGGCCACTGGCGGATCCGGACAGGAAGGTTGTTAGGATCTGTTATGTTTCGATTTTGTAATTACCAATGGTGGTATTTAAGTTATAAATTTGGCTTTCTAATGAAAATATAATGTTCATTCCCAGCTAATACATTTTTCTAATCTCTTTACATCTTGAGCCGTTCAAAGGAGAATAATCACTGCAGCCTTAATCCTTAATAAATCCCTTTCAGTCTATGTCCATATTCAGATAACTACGATATTACTGGCATGACAAGACCCTCCCTGTTATTTTCCTAGTATTTGCCAATCATTCGCGTTGTGTACTAGAAAAAGTAGTGCACGTATTATGTCTGTATGTACTTGTATATAAAGTTTTAATGACCGATAGTTCCTTGCTATACATCTTTCATAGGAAAACCCTCAGGTCTTATTTAAAGCTGCGGATTACTTATTGGCTTATTATGATATATTCCCAATGTATATAATGTAAAAACTAAATGGCCAGTAAAAGTAACAATACCTTTACGCTTTCAAGTTCACTGAATAATCTGCTTCCTTGTTGTGAGGTTTAAAGTGACTCGCCCTTCAGTCTCGCCCAGTGCACATGACTACACAATGCTGGTCCCAAGTGTTTGAAGGACTCCAGGCACGCCACATCCTTCACCGCCTCCCAGCATCCTGAACTGTCACTCCGCGTGTGTGCCGCTTTATCTAACCTTCCTTCATATTCCATTCATTATTCCTGCGACTAAAATGCTAAATCCATATTTTTATCACCTCTGCTCACCGCCACACCGCCAACGCCTCACCACCTCACCACATCGTCACTTCACCACCACTCACCACTCTTCCATTTTGATCTCTTAAATATTCGAGTATTGAAGATAATCCTCCCTAGCGTATTTTTCCGTGTTGCTTTCTTTTATTTTTAGTCCTTGCCCTTCCCAGCCCTCAAATGTTTTTTTTTTTTTTCTGTTTAGAATGTTATGTAAGCCTCGCATATTGCCCATGTTTCTTTTGAGTTTTTTTATTATTAGTTTATTTATTTTATTTATCTGTGTATTTTATTTATTTATTTTTTTATTTTTTTTTTGCTCTTTTTCCCGCACCTTTCATGATTTTTCAAAACCGTTTATGTGAAAAAAGCTCCTCCTGCATTATCTTGTTTAATTTTCTAACTTTTTTTTCAAGTTTATTCATATTGTAGTTTCTAATGTACTTTATTTTTCTTCTCTCTGTCATTGCTTTCAGAATATTCTTCTTTTCAGAATATTCTTCCTTTTTTTCATTTATTTTTTCTGACTTTAACCAGTTCATATGTTCCAGCAGCCACCTGTTGCCATCTTTTCTTTCCTCGTGCTCTTCCTCGTGTGTCACTTCACCACCCACGGCCCCTGCTGCGCGTCACGTCTCTTTCTTTCTCCTTTGTTCTCACTAGCCACCTTCCCACACACTTACGAGTACACGATTCTTTTTTTTTTTTGGGGGGGGGGTTTGATTACTGAAGCTGCTTGAACGTATTTTTAATTTTTATCTATTTCACTTTTTTTTCTGTTATTACCGTTCCAATTGTCTTATGTTTTTCTTCAGCACCGTACGAGTATATAAATGAAAAATACATATTTAATCTTTCTTTTTTTTTATTTACTTATTTTTCATGTATTAGGGGAAACAGCCAAGGAAAATAAAAATGAAATAAAAGCGAAGCTCAGTGGTGTTAAAAATATGTATCTAGAAAATGAGTAAATGAATAAAAAAAAAATTTGTAACATCTGAGAGAAAGGCCAATTTATTTGTTATTAATTGATTAATTAATTAATTAATTTATTTATTTATTTATTTATCTATTTATTAATTTACTATTTTTGAGGTGTTTTCATACTTCTCTTATGAAACGATATTCCGCTTCATTTCCACTTAAAGAACATAAGAACATAAGAAATAATGGAAGCTACAAGAAGGCACCAGGCCTACACGTGACAGTCTCTATATGAAATATACCTCTCTGTTTCCATCTGTCATCCCTATCCATAAATCTGTCTAATCTCTTAAAGCTCCTTAATGCCTAAACACTAATAACTTGATTACTGAGTCCGTTCCATTCATCTATAACACTGTTTGAGAACCAATTCCTTCCTATCTTTATTCATTTACTTAATTTTTTTATAGTCTAACCACTGTATTTGTTACACGCATGCTATCTTTCCTCCTCTGTGTCATCGCTCTTCACTTCTCCTCCCACGAGTTCTGCGAGCGGCAAGTATGACGTTCTTTTCTCACAACTTCCCATGTGTCGCCCTTCACCGCAAGAGCATTGCGACACTAATTGCAATGACTATTTACACGCCCCGCCTTCTACGTATTCC
>NC_087157.1:10820000-10825000 GCF_035594125.1 Scylla paramamosain | reverse complement strand
AAAAAAACATGGTGACATTTAGAATATAATAAGTTGTTTTTAATAATGGAAATATGTGAGGTCAGGATGTATTTTTTTTTCTTTCTTTCTTTTCCCTGAGTGTTGTATAGCTAGTACTGTGATTTTGGAGGTGGAAAAAATCGATGTCTCAGAGTGGTTAGGAATTAAGGAAAGATGTACCAAATAACAGTGAACGGGTAGAAGAAGAGGAAGAAAAATGGCCACTTATATGTTTGCTTTGTAATTATTGTTTTTTTTTTTCGTTTTTTTTTTTTTTTTTCTTTTCTCGTGATGAAGTTGCTGTATTTTGACATATTTATCTCAATACAGGTATTGTATTTTTGCTACAACTGTATTATACTGAAATGCTACGTGTAGAGAGAGAGAGAGAGAGAGAGAGAGAGAGAGAGAGAGAGAGAGAGAGAGAGAGAGAGAGAGAGAGAGAGAGAGAGAGAGAGAGAGAGAAAATATATCACTGCCTTATGTTTAGCGTTACACAGCCGAATACAAAAATACATACATACACTGAATATTGCAACCAGAATAAACAGTGCAAAGAGACATGGAGGCGTGTGTGGGGAACGAGATAACCAGTGTGTGTGTGTGTGTGTGTGTTGGGGGGGATTGGGTTGCTGTGGCGATGTTTACGTATGTGGGTGCCGTGATGAGGGCGAAAGGTGTGGAGCGGGGGATGGCATGTTTGAGGTGTGTGCGAGCGCAAGTGCTTGTAACTCGCCTGAGGACAGCAAGAGAGGAATGGCGGGAATGAGAGGAGGAAGATCGGGAAGGAGAGACAGAGGGAGGGAGGAGGGTAACATAGAAGAGGAGACAGAAGGAAGAAAGGAGTGAGGGAAGAACACGGGAGGAGTTGATGAGAATGAAGGAAGGAAGACAGGGAAGGAGTGACCAAGAGGAAGGAAAGACGACGTGCGTAAAAATTGAGGAAGAAGTTAGAAGGAAGAAAGGAGTGGACGAGGAAGACAGGTAAAAGGGAGACAAGGATGGTAAAAAATAAGGAGGAAGACAGTAGGAGGAAAATGAAGATGATAGACACGGAGGAGATAGAAAAGAGAGGCAGAAAGGATGTGATAAGGAGGATAAATGTGGGTGCTGTGGGTGGAATCTCAAGTCACCGAGTCCACTCACTCCTTTCTGCTTCACATCTGAATATATTTTTTTTTATTTCTCTCTTAGGATTTCTTGACCTGGAGGGTGTGGCATGTAGGTGTGGTGTGAGTGTGGGTGTGGCGTGTGGGTGTGTACATCTGACACCTGAGTACTGATTAGGTGGCAGTATTAAAATCAAATCAGTGAATTATGGAGCATTACACTATGAATACTATCTGGGCCCGTATTTGGGGTTGGATATAGGATGTAAGTAAATTCTCTCTCTCTCTCTCTCTCTCTCTCTCTCTCTCTCTCTCTCTCTCTCTCTCTCTCTCTCTCTCTCTCTCTCTCTCTCTCTCTCTCTCTCTCTCTCTCTCTCTCTCTCTCTCTCTCTCTCTCTCTGTGTGTGTGTGTGTGTGTGTGTGTGTGTGTGTGTGTGTGTGTTTATTTGTGTTGTCTTGCCACGTGTCCCTCCCTCCCACCGTCGCTCCGCCTCCCGTTCTTGCCTTTAATAGGTTCCTAGACGTCCCCTCTAAATCCCTTTCTTACTTCTGTCGGCGTTCCCTTTTTTGCTTCCTGGCACGAGCCACTGCTAACTTGTACGTCATCTGCAGCCTTCTCATGTTTCAGTCGGATTTGGGTCAAGACGGATGAAGACTCAAAAATGCACAAGCTAACCAACTTTTAACTTACTTACCCCATGCACAGTTTTTAAGCCTGTGTCTTCACATATCATATTACGCTTAACGTGTCGGCATCCAGCCACCGTGGAGCTGATCAAATCTTGGGGACGACACAACCTTGGCCTCAGATGATCCTCTCTCACCTTCTCATCTTTTTCCCCACGAAGCCTTTACCGTGTCTTTCTTCCTCCCTCGCGCCTCCACTGTAGTCCCCTCCGGCTGGGTGGGTGTGCACCGGGCAGGCGCCTCGCAGCTGTCAAGATTTGTTCAGGTTGTTACCAGGAAGTCTGCAGGATTAGCTCGCTTGATAACTCTGGCCAATGTATAGAATTAGTGTAGAAATGCTACCTTGTGTTGGATTTGTTACTTGGTGTGTAGGAGAATGTGATGTAGTTAGTTTGTTGATACAAAGAATGCAGTTTCGATGCGTTACAGAAAACAAAAAGAAGAATACGTATCCATAAAGTTATCTAAACTTCTTTTAAAAGGTTCCTGTTAAATTATCACTAACAACCTAATTACTAAGTTGATTTCAGTCATCTGCCGCTCTGCTTGAGAAATACTTCCTGTTTTTTTTTTCTTTTTTTAATCTAACTTTATAAACTTGAACCCATAACTTTTAGTTGAACGAAGACGATGCAAACAGAAAACTGGCTAAAAATAAAGGAGGGGATCTTTCATATCAAGTTTTGGGGGTTGGGGTGCAGCTGGTTCATCATCATCCCCTCTCCCCTCAAAGATTCCTCTCCTCCCCCCAACCGACATTCCTCTCCTTACTCTAATCACCCTTCTACTTTCTCCCCCCAATCACTCCTCTCCTCCCCCCACAAAAACTCCTCTCCTCCCTCACAAAGACCCCTCTCTTCCCCACCAAACATCCCTTCAGCATCCCCAATCCCTCCAAAGCACCCCCTGACACACCTGCCACCTGTCTGCCGCGGCAACACCACTTAACACCACTCAGGTGCGTGCTGGTGACATCGCCAACACCACTCAACACTGCTCTCCCTCTTACCTTCTACTCCAAACACCCCAACACCTGTCAAAAAAAAAAAAAAAGACTTTAAACTACCTGGTCATTCTCTCTCTCTCTCTCTCTCTCTCTCTCTCTCTCTCTCTCTCTCTCTCTCTCTCTCTCTCTCTCTCTCTCTCTCTCTCTCTCTCTCTCTCTCTCTCTCTCTCTCTCTTCCTCTTCCTCTCGTTCACTAAAAAGGAAAGTTTGCCTGTTTACCTGCCCTTCAGTTTTCATAATTTTACCTTCACCTGGCTTGACGTCTCACCTGAGCAGCGGCAACGAGGGAAACTCGCTAGAAGGCAACAGGTGGAGAGGGAAACAGGGGAACAGGGAAACATAACACACACATTTAAGAGCTGTTAGGAGTTACAGGAGCGGTAACAGGTGAGGAAAAAGCGACTAGAATATCTTATCTGTAATTCAAAATGTGTGTTTTTTTTTTACAGTGAATGAAGCGTTTATTGATTGATTTGTGTTTGTATTTACCTTACCTGTCTGTTAATTTGCTTTATCTCTCTTATTCTTGGTGTTCTTGTAAATAATTCTTGCTGTGTGTGTGTGTGTGTGTGTGTGTGTGTGTGTGTGTGTGTGTGTGTGTGTGTGTGTGTGTGTGTGTGTGTGTGTGTGTGTGTGTGTGTGTGTAGCGAAGTATCTCTTCCATCTTTCGGTCATTTATCTCTGATCTGTTCTACTGGTTGGTTACTGTGTGTGTGTGTGTGTGTGTGTGTGTGTGTGTGTGTGTGTGTGTGTGTGTGTGTGTGTGTGTGTGTGTGTGTGTAGTGCCCATAGTTTTGCAGAGAGAGAGAGAGAGAGAGAGAGAGAGAGAGAGAGAGAGAGAGAGAGAGAGAGAGAGAGAGAGAGAGAGAAAGCAATGACCAGAAGAGGGATGCAGGAGAGAAAGGTGAAAGGGTGCAAGGAGAATGTTCTGCGTGGTGGGGGTGGAGTGGATGGTTTGGTGTGGGATGGGGGGGGCGGAAGTGTGGTTGTGGCGCAGGCGATGTGGAGCGGAGTGGAACAAGAGTGGTGGAGCTCGATACCTGCCTCAGCCCAGTGCAGGAGGAGGGGGAGAAGGAGGAGGAGGAGGAAAAGGAGGAGGAGGAGGAGGAGGAGGAGGAGGAGGAGGAGGAGGAGGATTCTCAAGCGTGGAAATTGACAAAAGATACGAGTATAGAGGAGGAAAGTTTACGAATAAGGAAAGTGTTGAGGAAAAGTAGAATTCTAGTAGAGCAAAGGGCACCACCACCACCACCACCACCACCACCACCACCACCACCACCACCACCAGCGGAGTAATGGAGAGGAACAGTAGGTGTAGACAACGGAGGGCGAAGGGTGATCGTAAGAGAAAGGAATAGAGTGATGCAGTATGACAGGGTGAAAGGGAGAAGGAAGTAGAGGCTAAGGTAGTGACGAAAGATGTGTGTGGCAGGGTGAGGGAAAGAAGTAGTGGAGAATATGTTTAAGGAAGGTATGGAAATGTATTGTGATGGCGAGGGTGTTTGTAGGCGAAGGATGTAGGATGCAGGGTAGTGGAAGACAGGGTGAGAAAAGGAGATAATAGAGGTGAGGTGAAGAAGGGCGGTGGGAAGCTAATAAGAACATAAGAAAAAAATGGAAGCTGCAAGAAGCCGTCAGGCCTACACGTTGCATTCCCTGTAATGGAGGGATGATAGAAGAAAGCATATTCGAGGTAAAGTGATGGAAGACGAAAATGGGGTGAAGGAGAAAGAATACTGCAATGTTAATGTGACTGAGGGATGATGGAAAGAAGTATATTCGAGGTAAGGTGGTGGATGACGAGAATGATGGAAGGCAGAGTGGCGGAAGACAAGGGGAAGGAAAGAAGCACACTGAAGCAAGGCCATGAGACATGAATAATTAAAAGCCAAAGTGAAGGAAGGAAATGAAAGATGACAGGATTTCATTCATATATTCTTTTCCCTTCATCGTGTTCCATTGTTACCAGAACCACCCTTCATTAGACACCCTGCCCCGTTATTCTGTACAGCCACGAGTGAGAAAAAAAAAAAAAAAAATCTTGCATGCACGAACCAGAGAGACAGAGAGAGAAAGGAAAAAAATACATTAAAAGTCACCATTATCCAAACATTTTTTCCTAGCCAGGTTCCCACGCATTGTTTGAGAGTGTGATGAGGGAGGGAGTATTGAGTGTGATGACTGTGTTTCAGGTGTAT
>NC_087157.1:10777500-10817500 GCF_035594125.1 Scylla paramamosain | reverse complement strand
TCTCTCTCTCTCTCTCTCTCTCTCTCTCTCTCTCTCTCTGTCTCTTAGATTTTGTATCGTGGCGAGACAGTATGTGTACGTAATGTGGATCTCTCTTTTTTTTTAATGTTTGTGTTGAGGTGAGAAGGAGGTTCTGGTAAAAAAGATACAGGCAGGTTAATTCAAAAATTCTGTATCGAGGTGAGACAAAATTCTGATAAAAAGGTACACGCAAGTTCTTGGCGGAACATGAAAGCCTGCAGGAGGTTTTAGTGTTGGGAAGGAAATAGCAGACGTTGAAACTACTGAAATGTACACAAAAGTATACTCGTACATTTGGAAAACATAACTCCCAGGAACGAAACAGACGTAGAAACTGCTGAACTAAAGAACAAAATCACAGATAGATAGATAGATAGTTCATTGATCATAAGTGCCGTGCATCATACATTCTGGAAACATAACTTCCTTACGAAACAGAAGGTCTGCAGAGCCAAACTGAAAGTCTATAAAACAACCAATTCTCTCTTTCTTCCCCGTTAGTTTTTCCATTTAATATTCTCTTTAAACCCCTTTTAGAATTGCCCTTAAGTTCCCTTTAGAGATACAAGATACTGATAAAATAATACTAGTCCCATAATTCCCTTTTTCCGCTTAGTTTTCCTTTAATGCCCCTCCTTATCCCCCTAGGTTTTTCCTTAACGTTCTCTTTTTAGTCTTCCCTTGATGTCCCCTTTTCTATTCCTTTAATATCTCGTTTTCTTTTTCCCTTAATGTCCTTTCGCCACGGTCTGTAAAGGAGAAAATGAAAAGAAAATGGTTGAGAGAAGGAAGGAATAGAGTGAGAGGGGGGTGGTGGGGGCAGGGGAGTGGTGAGAGGTAATGGGGGGAGCGAGGAGTAGAGAGATGGTGAGGGCAAGGGAGGTGGAGAGAGGGCAAGGTAGGGGGAGTGAGGAATGCTGGAAGGGAGAACGAGAGAAAATGGGATAGGAAAGAGAGAAAACGAATATGAAAAAGGGATGAAGAATGTAAATAAATGAAAGGTCTGGAATTGGAAGAGTATAGAGGTGAGGTGAACAAGAGAGAGAGAGAGAGAGAGAGAGAGAGAGAGAGAGAGAGAGAGAGAGAGAGAGAGAGAGAGAGAGAGAGAGAGAATGTATTATCCTTTCCATTAATGATGTCGAGTTAAAGATGGCAAATCAATAAAAAGATAAAAAGATAAAAAGATGAGAGTGGAGGGTGACGATAATGAGAGAGAGAGAGAGAGAGAGAGAGAGAGAGAGAGAGAGAGAGAGAGAGAGAGAGAGAGAGAGAGAGAGAGAGAGAGTTTTACCGCACTCCAGCAAATTTTTTTTTTTTTTTTTTTGTCATAAAATCAAATGCACGTAAAGGAGAATAATAATTAGAAAAAAAAAGATTCATGGAAAAACTTTTATTTTGGCCCCCAGACTTCGGAGAATCAGTCCTACGTGCTTGTGGACTTTGCAGCTTTAAGTATAAATCTTTTTGGGAATTGGAAACATTAAAGAAAAAAAGATAAAAGAAAAAAATGCATGACCAGTAAAATCGATCAACACACACACACACACACACACACACACACACACACACACACACACACACACACACACACACACACACACACACACACCTGACCTCAGCACAGATTTCCCGCAGGTGAGGCAGGGGCAGTGGTTAGGCTTCCTCTTGCCACGCCAAACAAACTCCTTTCAGCATGAATGGACACAAGCTGGCGCCGCCGTCCTTGTCTTTCCCCTGACCTCACCCTTGTTCTCACCTCCCTCCTGCAGCAGAGTCAGCGGAAGAGTAATACACGTAATTAATTTCCAGTGTTCTTTGTGTTTTCCTCATTAGTTAACCCTTGTTTGTTTTTCTTCTGTTGCCTCCTTCACCCCTTTTCCTTTTACTTATCTTCTACCTTTCTTTCTCTGCTCAACTCATCTCCTTTCATTTTCCTCATACTTATCACCTCCGTTTCTTCCTCTGCTTCCTTCACCTCCTCCCATTTTTCTCGTACTTATTTCCTTCCTTTCTTCCTCTTCTCCCTTCATCTCCACCCATTTTCCTAATCTCCTTTCTGTCTACTAACTCTTAATTCCCCTCACCTTTACCTACTCCCACTCATTCCCTTTCCTTCCTCTTCTTCCTTATTATTTCTTTTCCACTCTCATTCACACCATTACCCATCATTCCCCTTCATTCTCAAGTTCCCTCTCCTTCATCAATTCCCATTATTCCTTCCCCTTTCTTATTTTATTACCCTTAACCTTCTTTCCCACTCACACTATTACTTACCACTCCCTTCCACACTTCCACCCACCACCACCACCATCAGGGCTCCACATCGTCTTCCCTTCCACTCATTCCTTTCTACACACTGATGGTCCTCCATGTCCCTTCCTCTCCCCTTAGGACTCACTTTGTTCACGTTGACTGGTTCCTAAAGTTTACTCCAACAAGTTTTTGAAATTTTAACAGCTTTCCCTGAAACTGTGTGTGTGTGTGTGTGTGTGTGTAATAATAATAGTATTCGGTTTATTAATCTTGCAGCCTTACAGCTAAAAATCCACATGTTACATACTTATGTACTAACATACATACTACATCTTAAGTATACATTTAACCCTAAGGAAGTATCTAATAATTCGATACTGTGGCTGCTAGATGGCGATGGTCAACCTAATAGACTAGGCCCGGGATGGTTAGGCCAACCCGTGTGAACAGGGACTCCACTGTAAAGAAGTCCGCCCAACGACTTCTGACCTGACCCGGGACCCTCCCGATTGTGAATCGAGCGGCTAACCACTGCATTAACAGGCGTGTTAGGTTAGGTTTGTGTGTGTGTGTGTGTGTGTGTGTGTGTGTGTGTGTGTGTGTGTGTGTGTGTGTGTGTGCAGCTTGAGGAAATCTTGTGGTTTTGTCTCTGCCTTTCTGAGATGTGTTGATGTAAGATGTAAGAGGGTGTCTGCATGAGTGAATGTTGTGTGTGTGTGTGTGTGTGTGTGTGTGTGTGTGTGTGTGTGTGTGTGTGTGTGTTTTATTTTTCTTTACTTTTGCTCTCTCTCTCTCTCTCTCTCTCTCTCTCTCTCTCTCTCTCTCTCTCTCTCTCTCTCTCTCTCTCTCTCTCTCTCTCTCTCTCTCTCTCTCTCTCTCTCTCTCTCTCTCTCTCTCTCTCTCTCTCTCTCTCTCTCTCTCTGTAAACATGTAAACAGACTAGAAAGAAAGTAAGAGACAGAGTGTTTGTGTGTGCATTTACATAATTGAAACTGCTTTATTTTTCAACTGCCCCCCTTTAAACATACTACTTTTTATCACTCTCTTCCTCTCTTTATATGCAAAAAAAATAAAATAAAATAAAAAAAAACACATACACTTTCCAGCACAAACCATCTCCACACACACACGCACATCACCATTCAACGCGTGACTCACCTCCCAAGTTTTCTCCCATTCTTTTAGTTTTACATCAGCACTTCATTTGTTTTGCCCTAGTGGGAATTTACGACCGTCTGTTTGTTTGGCCTGATGATCGCACGACCTCCCCATTGTTTTCACTTGAGTTCCCTGTCAGGAGGCGAGTCACTGTAACTCTGGTTCTCGTGTCGTTAATTTTACAACCTCCACCTAACCTTAACCTGTACTACTGATGTTTGTAAATGGTGAGGGAGGCTGTCTTATTGAGTTACCTGAAGGAGAAGGGGTTGGGTGATTGGTGTGTAGCCTTGGAGTGTGACGGGGTTATGAGAGAGAGAGAGAGAGAGAGAGAGAGAGAGAGAGAGAGAGAGAGAGAGAGAGGGAGGTGGAGGGGGGCGGGTTGCATTCTCTCGGCCCAGATCATTATGACCCATCACACACGTCTTCAGTTCGTCCTACTTGCTTCCTCTCTCTCTCTCTCTCTCTCTCTCTCTCTCTCTCTCTCTCTCTCTCTCTCTCTCTCTCTCTCTCTCTACTCTATTATAACTGCCGTACTCACCGTCCCGTTGCTTGCGTTTCATCGTCTTTATTTCTTCTTCTTCCTCTTCTTCTTCTTCTTCTTCTTCTTCTTCTTCTTCTTCTTCTTCTTCTTCTTCTTCTACTTCTTCTCCTACTTCTTCTTCTTCTTCTTCTTCTTCTTCTTCTTCTTCTTCTTCTTCTTCTTCTTCTTCTTCTTTCATCGTTATTGTTATTACATTTTTGTTGTTATTGTGATTATTCTTATTATTAATATTATCATTATTGTTGTTGTTGTTGTTGTTATTATTGTTGTTGTTATTATTATTATTATTATTATTATTATTATTATTATTATTATTATTATTATTATTATTATTATCATTATTATTATTATTATTATTATCATTATTATTTTTATTATTATTATTATTATTATTATTTCCATTTTTTCTCCTGCTTTCTTTGCGTATTCCTCCTCCTCCTCCTCCTCCTCCTCCTCCTCCTCCTCCTCCTCGTGAGTAGCCTCAAAAGTGCGCCTCCGCCTTCATCTTTTACGCCTCCAAACTTCCTTGTACTTGTATACGGCTTCCTCCTGTGTCTTTGTCTGCCAGGCGCGCGTGTGCATGTGTGTGTCAGCGTCACATTGAGGTGCTGTAAAAATCGAATAGAGTTCTTAAGTAGAAATAGAAACAGTAATGAAACAAGGACAACATTACTGAGGAATAGAATGAAAGATATAGCAAAGATTAAATGGTTTGATTAAAAAAAATGGGAAATACGAATAAATAAAGAATAATTCAATGGACATACCTGTACTACACTATCATACTATTATAGATATCCAGCTTTTTCTTTCTTTTATTTTCTCTTTGCTTTGCTTTCCGTACTGTTTTCCTTATTGCTTCCTTAATGTAGGTCCTCTCCCTTCCCATTCTTCCCTCACGCTTCTCCCTAACATATGAATCTCTCTCTCTCTCTCTCTCTCTCTCTCTCTCTCTCTCTCTCTCTCTCTCTCTCTCTCTCTCTCTCTCTCTCTCTCTCTCTCTCTCTCTCTCTCTCTCTCTCTCTCTCTCTCTCTCTCTCTCTCATCTCATCTCATCTCAACACGTCTCCATTCCCTACCTTCCTACACGTCTTCTATTTAGTATATCTTCCCTCCGCCTCTTCCCGCTTGCCTTCACACTCCCTCCTGACGTCCTCCTTCCCTGCTTCCCATAGTTGGCTGTCTAAGGTTCTTCCATGCTCTGAATGTTTAGCGCCAACACCTTGTGGCGCCTCACTAAAGGACTTCATGTAGAATATAATAGGAACGCTGCCAGCAAGGACGTCCGCCCTGTTCTCGATGACACTACTTAGTAACAAAGTAACTGCCCCGATTGAAAAGAAAGAAAAGAAATGACACGGTTTTCACTCCTGTTTCTGTGTGTTTTCCTGTCTAAAACTAAAACTTGAGTTGTTTGAAGAGAGGAGTGTTAAGATGTCTTAGAAATTAAACTCACTGGTTGTTCCTGTTTTCCTCCTGTTTTGCTTATTTGCTTATTTATTATTTATTTATTAATTTATTGATGAAAGAGCAAATTTTTTTCTTTTTTAATGAGAAAAATAAATGCCAAAACGGATGTTCTTTTACGTACTACCAGTAGGTTACGCGAACAGCCCCAACGACTGCACTCTCGGCTGTTTCTCCTTCTTCTATGATGGTCCCTTAGCTATCTTTGGTCCTCTTCGATTTAAGGTCACTTTCTTAATAACTCTTAAAAAAATACGTGAGCAAAGAAACAGACGCCTTCATACTACCACGAGGTCGCTTCCACTCTCTCCTACCATACTCTTTCTTTCTTCTAGGATGATCTCTTAGCTATCCTTTGTCGTATTCGATATAATGGCACATACTTAAAAATCTTGAGAAATAAAAAATGTCCAAACAAATGCTTCCATATTACCATTAGGTCGCTCTGACGGGAGTCCCCATCAACAATGCCCCACACAGTTTTTCCGACCCACTAGGGAACGTGTTGAAATAATGACTGAGAATGGAAATGCACATCTTGAAATTGACTGCCTGCCTGGTTTGGAAGATTTTATTTATGATTCGTAAAAATGAGCTTCGTTTATTAATCAAAGCGAGTTCTTTCTTCATTGGTGTATTAAGAAGAACAAGATAGTGAACTGTTTACGAAGAGTAGCATAAACATCGACGGTATAGTCAAGCACATAGGAACATCAGTGAAGTTATACGTGGTAGTTCCTGTATAAAACATACCTACTTACATCCACCTATCATCTCCATCCCTAAATTTGTGTAATCTTTTAAAAGCTCCATATTGATCCGGTAACAAAAAACCTGATTACTGAGTCTAGTCCATTAATCTAGTCAACGAAGCAGAACCTACAACAGGGGATTTGGCCAGCAGTTCACCACACATACGTAAGATGAAGACTAACAGTATAGTTAACGAAGTACGAATTCAAACAAACGATTCAATCAAGAGTTTACGACGCACAAGATAAGACGCTGACAGTATAAAGAACGAAGTGTGAGTATTAAAAAGGACAAAATGAACGACAAACACTGAATTATAAAAAGGACAAGACGAACTAAGACATGCAGATCAGAACACGGCTCCCAGGATGAACTACTAATCTGAAGGCCGACTTTTGCATATACCTTCCTTTCCTCCTTTATTTGCTGCGTTCGAATCCCGAGGCGAGGCAACACGTCCCTCCCACGCACGTGTCAGGTGTTTGGGGACAGGTACACGACCAAGGGCACGGCGGAGACTTACCTGTGATGGGAGGCAGTCAGTCTGGGCCCCCGCACCTTTCCTTGACCTGTGCTCCTGCGTGTGGGGGAGGGCAGAGTGTGTTGTGGTTACTTGTACGGTTACTGAGAGAGAGAGAGAGAGAGAGAGAGAGAGAGAGAGAGAGAGAGAGAGAGAGAGAGAGAGAGAGAGAGAGAGAGAGAGAGAGAGAGAGAGAGAGAGAGAGAGAGAGAGAGAGAGAGAGACTTAGATGTATAGGAAAAAGATACTGACGAAGACAAGGAAAGAGGGGCAGACAAAGACAGACAGACAGACAGACAGACAGAGAAAGAGGGGAAAGGCAGACTGCTGTGTCGTCCATTAATCATTTCTGATAGACTAGTGCCTCATTTTTTCCCTTTCCCTCTCTCTTGCTGTCTCTGTTTTTCTCTCTGCCGTCCTCGCTGAACAAAATTTCGGTCTTCCCCTCTATCACACAAATTGATAGACAGATGGCCTCCAGAGAAACAATGGTGTTTTTTTTTGCGCTCTCTCTCTCTCTCTCTCTCTCTCTCTCTCTCTCTCTCTCTCTCTCTCTCTCTCTCTCTCTCTCTCTCTCTCTCTCTCTCTCTCTCTCTACCGGTGAGTTTTTTTTTCTTTTTGTTTGCTTAATATTTTTGTTATTGTTGCTGTTGTTGTTGTTGGTGGTAGTGGTGATAATGACGGTGGTGGTGGTGGTGATGTTGTTGTTGTTGTTGTTGTTGTTGTTGTTGTTGTTGTTGTTGTTGTTGTTGTTGTTCTTCTTCTTCTTCTTCTTCTTCTTCTTCTTCTTCTTCTTCTTCTTCTTCTTCTTCTTCTTCTTCTTCTTCTTCTTCTTCTTCTTCTTCTTCTTCTTCTTCTTCTTCTTCTTCTTCTTCTTCTTCTTCTTCTTCTTCTTCTTCTTCTTCTTCTTCTTCTTCTTCTTCTTCTTCTTCTTCTTCTTCTTCTTCTTCTTCTTCTTCTTCTTCTTCTTCTTCTTCTTCTTTTTCTTCTTCTTCTTCTTCTTATTATTATTATTATTATTATTATTATTATTATTATTATTATTATTATTATTATTAATATTATTATCATTGTCAATATTATTATTATTATTGTTATTGTTATTATTATTATTATTATTATTATTATTATTATTATTATTATTATTATTATTATTATCATTATCATCATCATTATATTACTATTATTATTATTATTATTATTATTATTATTATTATTATTATTATTATTATTATTATTACTATTATTACTATCATTATTATTGTTGTTATTATTATTATTTTGTTCTTGGTGTTGCTTCCCATTCAATCTGGAAATGGTCAAACTGAACTCTGGAATGAATGGAATTCTGTCCAGAGAACTCACGACCTGCTACCATTACTACCACTACTACCACTACTACTACCATTACTACCACTACCGCCACTACTACCATTACTACCACTAACCATAACTACCATAACTACTACCACTACTACTACCATTACTACCACCATTACTACCACTACTGCCACTGCTACCATTACTACCACTACCACCATTGCTACCGCTACCACCATTACTACCACTACCACCATTACTACCACCATAAGCACAACTACTGTTATTACTGCATGCCAGCACACCACCATTATCTAAGCCATTAATTTTGTCACCGCTACTGCTGCCACCGCCATTGAGACCAGAGGGAAGAAGGAGGCAGAGGAGAATAATAATGATAGTAGGAGAAGTAGAATAAAATAAAGAAATGAATAAGTGAAAGAATGCGAAGAAAAGCAGGAAAAGAACAGCAACCTTCCTCGTCCTCTCTCTCTCTCTCTCTCTCTCTCTCTCTCTCTCTCTCTCTCTCTCTCTCTCTCTCTCTCTCTCTCTCTCTCTCTCTCTCTCTCTCTCTCTCTCTCTCTCTCTCTCTCTCTCTCTCTCTCTCTCTCTCTCTCTCTCTCTCTCTCTCTCACCATTATTAGTCCGTAGTGAAATATAGCGTCGTTCAATTATGATAAGTGCCTTGTTGGATACTCGAGAGAGAGAGAGAGAGAGAGAGAGAGAGAGAGAGAGAGAGAGAGAGAGAGAGAGAGGATGTAATATGTGAATGATTTATGTCAAGGGTCAAGGGAAGCAGCTGTAGAATATTAATGCTTGTGGAAATTGTAAATGATGTGGAATAGGAGAAAAATTGAACTCAGACACACACACACACACACACACACACACACACACACACACACACACACACACACACACACACACACACACACACACACACACACACACACACACACACACACTACAAGGAAAAAAAACATGAAAGAGAGGCAGCCTTAAGCTCTAACCTCCCTCATTAGCTGATTAGAGAGAGAGAGAGAGAGAGAGAGAGAGAGAGAGAGAGAGAGAGAGAGAGAGAGAGAGAGAGAGAGAGAGAGAGAGAGAGAGATTTTACAATTTTCCAACCAAACACTTTTCCTTGCTCAGCTCTGTGTTCGCAAATAACAAGAATTCTTCCAGTAATGCTCTCTTCTCCCCATTCTCCCTCTCTCTCCCTCCCTCTCCTTCTCCCTTTCCACGAACGCAGCCACGACAGAAGGTAAACATTAACATCCGGGTGCCGAGAGAGACCGCTGTGCTTCTCTTGGTCACCTTGCACACATCACACCATTTCAGGCTTAAGTTCAGTGAGTGGGGTGTAATGTTCCCAGAGGTGTATAGGTGATCTGGGCTGAGTTTCCTTTGGTTAGCGTGTACTTGTGGGAAGTTTTAGGGAGAGAGAGAGAGAGAGAGAGAGAGAGAGAGAGAGAGAGAGAGAGAGAGAGAGAGAGAGAGGGTAGTTTTGTTATTTAGAAACTATCTTAGGTATTTATTTGTTAATTAATTAATTTATTTGTTTATCTATTTATTTTGTTTGTTTGAGAGACGTTTTTGTTATCACTTAGACACTGATCTGAGTATTCACTTGTTTATTTATTTTTATTTTTTGTTTGTCAGAGGTTTACCAGTTCGTGCACAATGATATAAGCTGACTGTAAACTTTCTTTTTCCTCATCTCTGTAGGTTTTCTTAAGGTGCATGTAAATATTCTGTCTCTTAAGTGTCAGTGGTGTGTGATGAATTAAGTCTGTCAGTCAGTGTATTTGTTCTTATTACACATCATCATCATAAATCATCATCATCATTACCACCACCACCACCACCACCACCACCACCACTGTTTTTACACCAAATATCCATAAGCACTTCGTCATAAACTCTCCTCGTAAAACACAACACCTAACCTAACCAACCACTACATAGACACAAACTAGACAGCCATTCCTTAAAACTCCACATACTTTAAACCCGAGAAGCTTCAGTTAATAAACATAAACACAGCAACACTTCACTTTAACATCCTTTTCTCTCGGGGCGACTGAAGTAAAATGAAAATTGACAAGGCTATTTGTATGTATGTATGTATGTATGTATGTATGTATGTGTGCCTGAGGGAGGATGCGTGAATGCTGGTGATGGCAGTGGTGGGGGTAGTACTGGTGGTGGAGGTAGTGGTGGTGATGCAACGTTGGGGATGAATGCTGCAACGAACAAGAGTAGTGAAAGGAGAAAGGGAAACGAGGAGTAGGAGGGAAGAGGAGAGGGGATGCTGGGTAATGAGGTAATGTGGAGGGAAGGGAGGGAGGGAAGAAAGGAAGAAAAGTCGGCAGGCAGGAAGCAAACACGATAAAAATTACTGTAAAGAGAGAGAGAGAGAGAGAGAGAGAGAGAGAGAGAGAGAGAGAGAGAGAGAATGGTAAAACGTTCGCCAGCATCAGCAGTTAGCGAAGTAATTAAACTTCGCGTCAGGCTCGTTAATCGCCTCCCGATCCGAACACAGTAATTGCCCCGCCACTCTTTTACATGAATCCAATCCAGTACTTTTATCCGGGCCAGCTTCATCCGACAGCCAGTTTATCCCACGAGTTCGAATCCTTTATACTCGTACAGTGAGATCCAGTCCTCTATCCAATGAAATTCAATCCTATATACAGTAAGGTCTAGTCCTATCTAATCCCCTAACTAATGAGACAGAAACATTCATCCGATGATATGCAGTCCTCCGTATAGTCAGATCCTGTCTTGTACGCAATGACATAATTTTCTATCAAATAAAATCCGAGTCTTTATGATGCGATCTAATCCCTAATACATGAATCCCTATTTTTTATATTTTTTTGAGATCCATTCCTTTAAACAGTGCATTCCAGTCGTCTGTACAATGCGATCCAATCCTCTAACGGTCTCTCCCATGAAATCCGACGCTCGTATAGCCCATAAAACCCAATACTCTTATTATCAACATTATTTATTTTTCTTTATCACTTTTCCTAGTCTAGTTCTCTTATTTAAACACCCACACTCACTCTCAGCCATAAAATCTATCCTGTTAATCCAATCCTCTAATCCTCGCCATTAGCCGTCACAGATCGCCTTTCCACCCCGCCCCATTATAATGCCTAAACTTCCTCGTCACTCACTAACTTCACCAGCAGGATTAGCCGCGAGAAACGACCGTCACTTGTCACCTGGCCGCCAATCGCTGACACAAACATGATTCCCGTGTGTGGGGGGGACCAGTTTTTGTCGCGGAAGATTGTGGCGGGGTTTTTACGAGCACCGTCGAGCAGCATATATTACTCCGCCGTTCCGGGACAATGCAGAGATGGACTCCTCCTCCTTCTCCTTCATCTTATCCATCGTCTGGGTGTTGTGTGTTGTTTAGTATGCGACTCGTCTTGAGTTTTGTATATGTATGTATGTATAGATAAGGGTGTGCGATTTGGTAGGTATAGGATGGAGTTTGTATATGGTGTGTGTGTGTGTGTGTGTGTGTGTGTGTGTGTGTGTGTGTGTGTGTGTGTGTGTGTGTGTGTGTTTAGGATTTGTCTTTTACAAGTTTTTATTTATTTATTTATTCACTTGTTATGGATTCAAAATGGACAAAACTTTATAATCATTTTCTGCACTTCATTGGGATTTAAATATATTCTGTACCTATATTTTTGTTAATGAACTACTACTACTACTACTACTATCCGTATATACTACAACCTATATTCTGTGTGTGTGTGTGTGTGTGTGTGTGTTCGTGTCTGCATGCGTGTGCGTGTGACGGTCGGATGTTTTTGGTGACGGCCAGGTGAGGGCGGGTCAGGGGCGGCCGCTAATGTCTTCACAAACTACCGTCAATTTAACTTTATTACACCCCTACCTCCCCTCCCCCGCCCCCTATACCCCTAGAAAACATCCCCTCTTCCCCTTCAACACTCTCCTCCTCCTCCTCCTCCTCCTCCTCCTCCTCCTCCTCCTCCTCCTCCTCCTCCTGCTCCTCCTCCTCCTCCTACTCCCCCTCCTCCTCCTCCTCCTCAGGTATAAATCTCTCCCCCACACGTCGTCTCGTCACCTTGCTTCACCAGTCTCGTACAAAACACAGGTAGTATTTTCCCGGGGAGTGAGGGAAGGACAAGGGAGAAGCGTCGAGGAGAGTATAAGAGAGAGTGGTTGCGGCAGCGCGTCCTTGGGAGAGAGGGAGAGGTAGAGAGGGCGCGGCGCTGCTGACACACTCCACACTCACTCTGCTCACTCCACTGTTGTTGTGAAAGACGTTAAGATAAAAAGAACTAGAAAAAAAATATATAAAAGATACGAATATTAGTCAGCGTAAAAAGAAAATATAATAGTTGATCTTTATAATGTGGAGGTATTTTTCTTGTCTTGTGTGTGTCTGTGTGTGTGTGTGTGTGTGTGTGTGTGTGTGTGTGTGTGTGTGCCGGTGGAGGGTATGCAGGAGCGATGATATCTGATCTGATAGCGAGGTTGTATTCAATTCTCCTGCTCCTCCGTTCTATTCAGGCAATTTTTCTGATTCAGATTTTTTTTTTCTCTCTCTTCAGCTCCTTCTCTCTCTCTCTCTCTCTCTCTCTCTCTCTCTCTCTCTCTCTCTCTCTCTCTCTCTCTCTCTCTCTCTCTCTCTCTCTCTCTCTCTCTCTCTCTCTCTCTCTCTCTCTCTCTCTCTCTCTCTCTCTCTCTCTCTCTCTCTCTCTCTCTCTCTCTCTCTCTCTCTGTCTCTCCCCAAGCCCCTTTTTCCTCCCCTTTAACTTTTTTTATGACTGTTTTTGTTCTGGTCGTGTGTTTTTCTCTACCATCCCTCCCTTTTTCTCTTTCCCTTGTCCCTTGAACCCTCCGTCCCTCCCCCCACAAGCCACCTGCAGTCCCCTGAGGTGTGGGTGCCTGGGGCTGCTCCCACGACCCCTGCTAGCCACACCACCACCCGTCCACCCACCCCATCCACACCACCCTGCACCCTGCACAAGACTTCATTTATCCCCACATCTCCCATTAAGCTGCCTGACAAGAGCAAGCAGTGAGTGGAGCGTGGCAGGGAGAGAGTGAGAGTGGGAGAGGGAGAGGGAGAGTGATGCAGCAGGATAGTGGAAGGGAATGGAGCGAGGAATGATGAGGAAGAGGTGAGGGAGAGGTGGGTGGAGTGTTGTGTAGCAAGGAATTGTTTGTGGTAAGGAAGGAGGGTGTAAGGAAAGGGAAGGGAGGGAGGGAGTGAGGGAAGGTAAGGAAAGGAGGGAAGGAAGGTAAGAGGGGCGTGGGAGACTGGAAAAAAATAATAATCCTTGCATTCATTGAGTCAGTTTTGTGTGTCGCCTTGTCCTGTCTCGTCACACACACACACACACACACACACACACACACACACACACACACACACACACACACACACACACACACACACACACAAGTTTGAGATACCTTCCGTAACAAGAAAGATTGGAAAGAATATTGGAAGAGAGAGAGAGAGAGAGAGAGAGAGAGAGAGAGAGAGAGAGAGAGAGAGAGAGAGAGAGAGAGATGCTATCGTGATGTTCCAAGCAGAAGGTGAGAGATTTAAATGGAATAGTTAGGACGCCTCTGTTGATGAAAGATGATAGGAGAAGATGGTGGCGTGAATACTAAAACAAAGGGAACAAAGACGCCTGCATGATGGGGAGAAATGGACCTTGCTAAAACAGAACCATTGAAGCTCGGAATGGCGATGGAATAAGGCTCTGGGGAAGGAGGGCTAGAACTGAGTGAGCTAGAAGGATGAGTTTGGAAGGAATGAACTCACGGTAGAAGCAGTAGAGTGTGGAATAACATTTGTCGGGGTGAAGACTGCGTAGGACTGAATGAGAAAAGAAGAGAGAGAGGACAAGGTGGCATTATGAAAAGTGTCTTCATCTTTACAACAATATTTACTACTACTACTACTACTACTACTACTACTACTACTACTACTACTACTACTACTACTACTACTACTACTACTATTTCTACTACTACTACTACTACTACTACTACTACTACTAGTACTATTACTACTACTACTGCTGCTGCTGCTGCTGCTGCTGCTGCTGCTACTACTGCTGCTACCACCACCACCTCCACAAGGATCACTACTGCTATTACTATAACTACCACTAGCGCTGAAACGAACGCACACACGAGAGAGAGAGAGAGAGAGAGAGAGAGAGAGAGAGAGAGAGAGAGAGAGAGAGAGAGAGAGAGTGTGTGAACAAACCCACCATAGCACAAACACCCTTAACACACACACTGCCATACACTACACTAATCCTTATACACACACACACACACACACACACACACACACACACACACACACACACACACACACACACACACACACACACACACACACACGAACAGAGAATGAAGAGTAGGAAAAAAGAAGAGCAAGAGGAGGAGGAGAAGGAGGAATTAAGCTAGCGGGGATGCAACACTATTCCTTGGGCAGAGTGAACCTAACCGGTCAAGCGTGAAAATAGAAGAGCAACCCAAAACAGAGTAAAATGAAAAGGTGTACCATTGCAGATTTATCAAGCATGAATTGTACGTACACTAGAGAGCAGCACGGAAACCAGACACGGAGGAGGCCACTTGCTTGCTTCCCTGTACTGTGCGAGGGCCGTGGGAGGTGCTGGAGGAATGAAGAAAGGGCAGTATGTGGGGACGGAATGTGTGTGTGTGTGTGTGTGTGTGTGTGTGTGTGTGTGTGTGTGTGTGTGTGTGTGTGTGTGTGTGTGTGTGTGTGTGTGTGTGTGTGGAAGGGGGGTTGGGAGGGTGACTGGTTGTCCGGCTGGCTTGGTGAGTACGGATTTTGCTTACCTGTGCTTACCTGGGTGAAGGAAGTAAGAGAGAGAGAGAGAGAGAGAGAGAGAGAGAGAGAGAGAGAGAGAGAGAGAGAGAGAGAGAGAGGGGGGGGGAAGAATGGTTAAGATAGTTTCATTCACGTATTCCTTTGTTTCCTTTCCTTCGTGTTTCATTTCCTTTCTTTATTTTTTTCTCTCCTACAGAATCTCACATCCACATATTTCATCTCCCACTGATTTCCTTCAGTAAACTTCTTTCCCTTTTGTGTTTTCTTTGTTTCATCTCATTCCACTTAAAATTTTCTACTGTATATATATATATTTTTCCCCTTCAGCATATTCTCACATCCACAATTTTTCTTCCTTCCCACCCAGTCACTTCCTTTGTATACTATTTCCCTCATTTTCCTTGCTATCTTTGTTATTTTCCCTTTAATCTTACTCTTTTCTGTTTTATTCATTTTTTTCCCCCTGCCGGGCATTCTCATATCCACCATATATTTTTTTGCGTTCCTCATTCCCTTTGTAAACCATTTTTCCTCATTTTCCTTGTTCTCTTCGTTATTCTCCCTATAATCTTACACTTTTCCATTCAATTTTTCTTTTCTTACATCGCATTCTCACATCCACTTTTTTTTTTTTTCCCGTTCTCACATCCACCAATTTTTTCCCCCCACTCCCACTGACTTCCTTCTCGTTTGTTCCCGTTTCCCGCGCCTGACGTAATCGTGTCGCCTTGAGGAACAGTTCACAACGATGCTTTTGTTTCTCCCGTCCCTGCACGTGAACCAAAGCCACCACCACCCATTTAAAACGGTGACGACAGGGACGTTTGATGGCTAGACCTGTTAGTGTGGGGTGGGTGTGTGTGTGGTAGTAGGTGTGTTTTGGTGTACGCGTATGTATTTACGTGTGTGCCTTTTTGCGAAAGATGCATGATTGGCGTACTGAGAGAGAGAGAGAGAGAGAGAGAGAGAGAGAGAGAGAGAGAGAGAGAGAGAGAGAGAGAGAGTCAAGCAGCAGACAGACAAACTGAGACTTAGAAACAGAGATAGAAATTGACTGAACGACTGAGAGGAAGAAAGACAGAGAGACACAAATATGTGGAAAGATACAAACTGAAGAACAAACAAACTAACAAATAAGAAACAAAAGTAACATAAAACGAGACGGAAGCAAGAAAATAAAAAAAAATACCAGTGGTGGAATGGAAAAAGAATAGGAGTAGGAGGAGGAGGAGGAGGAGGAGGAGGAGCAAGTGGAGTCGCTCGTCTTAGTAATGGTCCCCTAATCGCAGTGAGGTAATGGAGTAACATATGGTAATCAGGTAATTGCCCTAACTGTTAGCTGTGTTAGGCTTCGGGAGACGCACGGACCAGGAGACGAAAGACGAGAGGGAGGTATGGAGGGAGGTGGAAGAAGGGGAGATGGCGGTATGGATGAAGGATGGAGAGAAACACATGAGGGAGAGATGGAATAGGAATATATGAATGAGGAATAAGTGGGGATAGAATAGGAATGAAGGGAGGAGGAAGAAGGGGGATGGAGTAGGAATCAGTGTAGGAGGAGGAAGGGAAGAGAAAGGAATGGATAGAGGGGACGGAAAATTACAGAGAGGAATGAGTGAAGGAGGAAGAACAAGAGAGGGAGTAGGAATCTTTGTAGGAGGAATATGAACAAAAAAGAAACATACGCAAATTTAGTATAACCAAAAACAAAAGAAGGAAAACATGCATGCCTCGAAACTATTAATCATATAATAGTTATAGAATTTTATCATTTAATTCAGTATAATGTAGTACCACAAATCAGTGCATTTAAATCCTAGTTTTATTTTATTCACACATTTTAAAGCTGAAATCACAACAATCTATTATCAGTCATTCCAAGGTTATCTGGAGTTCCTAAGATTAATAATCATGTTTCATCGCTTGTAGTTCTCGTACTCTTTAGACAAAACGAACTTAACATTTTATTATGATTCATGCTAAGGTTGTCATGATTATCCTAGTCATGAATTTAAGTGTTACAGTGGTGCTCTCCAGCCTGTTAAGGTCATTACACATAGTCATCAAAGTGTGAAGTCCTCCATTATAGTCATTCTAGGGCTCTCTTCATCATCTTGGTTATTAATACATCAACTACAGTAATGACAGTACTTTTCACCAGTTCTGTTACATAACTGCCAAAGCTTATAGTTTTCCATCATGCCATGCTGAGGCTGTCTTCATTACCTTCGTTGTTATTTTATTAAATCTTAGTAATCGTATCACAAGTTCTGCTACATGCAATTACCAAAGTCTTCGTTTCTTTATC
Source organism: Scylla paramamosain (assembly GCF_035594125.1). NCBI lineage: Eukaryota > Metazoa > Arthropoda > Malacostraca > Decapoda > Portunidae > Scylla > Scylla paramamosain. The sequence goes on along the minus strand of NC_087157.1, from coordinate 10,800,285 downwards.
ATGGCATGCTTAAGTTGTCTTCATTACCTAAGTTATTGTTATCTTAACTAATGGTAATTGCTTCACTTTTCACTAGTTATATAATTACCAAAGCTTCCATTCCCTGTCATGCCATACTAAAGTTGTCTTAATCACTGCGATACGGAACAGTTAACACCACCAGAGTCAATGCATGAAATCTTTATAAACATTTACAAGAAAAAAGAAGGGGATTAAAAAGAATAACCTTTGCAATTTCTGCCCAGTTTAAAGATTGGAGTTGGCTGTAGAACAAGTAATGATGTCTCAGAGTCATTAATAATTAGGTAAAAGTGTACCAAATAGCAGTCAAAGGGTTAATTACCCAAGTTATTATATTCACAATACTAATGACAACAATTTCCAGCAGTAACATAATAACCATAATAATAATAATAATCATAATAGCCATACTAAACTTGCCTTCATTACCTGAGTTATTATTGTCCTGATTACAGTAATGACCGCCTTTCTCACATCTCGTATCGCATTACACAATCACTGGGGCGTGCTGGTGTCCCGGGGGCGGCGCCGCTAATGAGGTGACGTAAGGCTGCAGTGCCGCGGCCCACGCTCTCTCATTTCCCGGGAGATATTTCTTAATTAACTTTTGGCTTCGTCCCCGCCGCCTCTGATTTTTCGTCTGTTCCTGCCTACATTGTTGTCTGTAATTTGTCATTGTCCTTTCTTTCTTTCTTTCCCATTTTCTTTCGTGATGTTTCTTATCGTTCTTTTCTTTGTTTTTCTCTTTTCTGCTTCCATCCGTGTTTGTTTCTCCACATTTTGTTTCTTCTTTCTCATTTTTTTTTATTTTTTTGCACACATCATTATTTCTTCATTTTTCTCATCTCTTCCTCCTTATGTTCATTATCTATTGTCTTTCTCCTCCTCTTGTTCCATCTTTTTTCCATCCTTCTTTCTCTTTCTTTTCATCATTCTTTTCTCTACGTGTTTATTTTTCATGGTCACTCTCTTGTTTCTTTCTTTTTTTTCTTTCTATCACACGCATACTGACTAACCTCTTTTCTCTTTCCTTTCCTCTTGCACGCTTTCCTCCTCTTCCTTCATTTTTTATACGCTAATTACTGTAATCCTCCCTCTCCTCCTCCTCCTCCTCCCTTTACCTTTCTGCTTCATTACCGTCAGGCAGGATTTGCTTAATTAATGGCGCACTAAAAGGTAGGGCGAGGCAATTCAACATTTTCCAGTATTTACCTTTCGCTGCATATATTAAAATTCATGAAAGGGACGCTGCTGGTTCATGGTGACGTGCAGTGAAGTATTGTGCCGGCTTGTGTACGTGAGTGAGTCAGGGTGAGTTGAGTGCGAGTCAGTCAGAGTGAGGATGAGCCGGTGAGGGTTATGTAGTTGTTTGTCTGTGTAGGCTAGGTCTATATTCCATTAGCCATACGCTGCAATGTTTTATTTATTTATTTATTTTAGACTATATTGTTTTTTTTTTCTTTTTTAAACGTTTTCCTATAACTATTTTCGGGAGTAGCAAGTGTTTTGTTTTCTTTTCATTCTTTTTTTTTTTCCTTGTCTAGCCCCTAACACGCGTTACAAGGAAAGATATTTGATTCATTATTATTTTCATCAGTCGTTCACCTGTTGCGTTATACATTTTTTTTTTTTTTTTTGAGTCGCAAGAAAAATAAGTCAAAGAGTGTCATGATTCCCAAAACTCTCAAAATCAGCAGTACCTCAGTCGCTGTTTCTGTAATTCGTTAATCTGTGGTGTTATCCATGCGAGAGAAAAAAAAAAAAGATAATAATAAAGTCTTCAGGAGAATATTAGAGAAAGTGTCATGGTTCCCTAAACTCTTAAGAGCAGGTGTACATGACTTCATATTTCCGAAAATTCGATAATCTGTTGTGTTATGCATGAAATATTTTGAGTCTCAAGGAAAATACGTAGGCGAGTGTAATGATTTCCTAAACTGAAGAACAGGCGTACATGACTTGATAATTGTGGAAGGTCACTTATCTGATGCGCTGTTCATGTTCTTTTCCTTCATGTGAGTGTTCAGGTGAAAAGTCGTTTATCTGATACGTTGTTCATCTTTTCCTTCATGCGAGTCTTAGGGAGAATACGTAAGAGAGTGTAATGGTTTCCTAAACTCTTAAGAATAGCTATTCATGATGTAATATTTCTGAAAGGTCGCTTATCTGATTTTTTTTTTTTTTTTCATGTGAGTCACTGGCGAATGTGTGAGAGAGCAGGCGAGCATATTGGTTCTGAAACTATTAACTTGATATTTCCGAAAAGTCGTTTAGTTGTTGTGTTATGCATTCAAAGTTTTTGAGTGTTAAGGAAAAATATGCAAGAGAATGTTATTGTACCCAAAACTCTTAGGAGCAGCTACGTGTGGCTCAATATATCTGAAAAGTCGCTTATCTGATCCGTTCTTTACGATCTTTTCCTTCATATGAATCTTCAGAAGAATGTACTAGAGTGTCATGGCCCCCAAAACTATTAGGTCTTCAGGTGAATGTATTAGAGACCAGGAGAGCGTACTGGTTCCCCAAACTATGAAGAACATCACTTAATATTTCCAAAAAGTCGTTTTGTCTGTTGTGTTATGCATTAAAATTTTCTGAGTCGTAAGGAAAATAGGCAAGAAAGTGTCATGGTTCCCAAAACTTTAGCAGCTATACATGACTTTATATTTCCGAAAAGTCGTTTATGCAAGGTGTTCACGCACCGTATTTCTAATTAAGCCTTTCTTCCGCTTCGTCATGCATGAATAATAAAGGAGAAGGAAAATAAGAATTAACTCAGTGACGTGGAGAATTACCTGAGGCCTGCGTGTTACAGTGAGTCTTATTTATAATCACCGCGGATCCGCAACTTTCAAAACGTTTATTATACACGCTGACCTTTTTGCTACAAGTATTTGATTTAATATATTCACACCAGTTCTAGTTGAAAGTTTCCTCTATTTTGCCTTGCCTGCCTGAAGGAGATAATTTGTTAAGTGGCGCTACGAATAACTGTTCACCTTTACGTATATTGGTCTTATTTAAAAATTTTGTTTAAGAAAGGAAAAACGGAAGGAGAAGAAAATGGAAGACACAGAGAAAAAAAATACACGTGAGGGAGTTTGTGTACTACATGTATTCATACTAGTTTTAGTTAATTGTTTATTTTACGTCATTTTAATTGACAGAAAATAATTCTTTCAGTCTTAATTGACATAATAAAAATAACAGGTTGTTGAATAACGCAGTGACCAGTAAAAAAAAAAAGAAAACACCCATATCATTGACAACACAAAAGCCTTTCAAAGGATAACAAAACAACAACAATTCCTTGAGTTTTTAAGCTGACTGACTTCCATACTCTAGCTGATGGTCAGAGAGATACAAGATAACATAATATTTGCTATGTTCAGCCCTGGATGGTCAGGGAGGTACACAGGACAACACAATATTTGGTATGTTGTTGCCTGGACGCCTGACAAGTGTGCTGGGAGAGGTCGCACTAACTGTTCCCCTTTGTCCCCCGCCAGGCCTCGCAGCGGGATGTTCAAGTGGATGATCTCGGGCCACAAGGGCAGCAAACAGAAGCAGGAGAAGCTCAACAACGCCTCTGCCGCCGCCACTATCAACAACAACAACAAGAACAAGAACAACCTCAGACAGCAGGCGGAGGCGGAGGATGAGGAGGCACAGCAGCTGCACCAGAACAACGCCAACAACAATGGCTCGGTGCTGCACATCCCCGACGCTGCAGAGATAACATATAACAATAATAACAGCACTAGTAACCTCCATAAGAGCAGTGGTAGCAGTACGCCGGAGCAACACCACTATAACCAGCACCAGCAGCACCACCAGCACCACCAGCACACACAGAAACACGGGGACGTCAACCAGAACACAGACAACCTCATCCAATCAGCCAACGGGTGAGTAACTCTTCAACCTGTTTGCTTTTTTCACCTGTCTGCATTTTTTAACTTTTTACTTTTTTGGGTTTTGTTTTGTTTTCTTTTTGTTACCTTGCCGCTCCAACACACCTGCAGCTTTCGGTTCCCGCAGCCGGATTGGGAGGGACAGGTGGGTGTTCTCCTCCTCCTCCTCCTCCTCCTCCTCCTCCTCCTCCTCCTCCTCCTCCTCCTCCTCCTCACCTGTCACTTTTCCTTGGTTCACCTGTCGTGGGGTCAGGTCAAGGTAAGGAAAGGTGTTGGTGTGTGCTACCCTCCTGTGTGTGTGTGTGTGTGTGTGTGTGTGTGTGTGTGTGTGTGTGTGTGTGTGTACAGTGTGGAGGTAGGTAGAGGGTGAAGGAAGTTTTTTTTTTTTTTTTTTTTTTTTTTTTCGCCGCGTGCGTTAAAGCTTGTCAATATGTTTTCTCTCCGCTCGTATCGTAAGCCGTCGCAACAATGTGCCTAAGTATGTCATTGTGCACCTTTTGGCTATCGTGATCACACACACACACACACACACACACACACACACACACACACACACACACACACACACACACACACACACACACACACACACACACACACACACACACACACACACACACACACACACACACACACACACACACACACACACACACACACACACACTATAGACACTCCTTTTATCTTCACCTTGGACGCTTCGCAAAGTTAAGCAGAAAAAAAATCAGAAAAAAAGGAAGCATAAAACGAAAACAGCTGAATTCACCTTTATTCTTTAGTTCTGTCTTGCGCTTTTCTTGTTGTTGTGCCCAGTTAAGCGTGACGAGTCTTATTTGCTGATGTATTTTGTGGGTAATAGCAGCAGTGGAGGAGGAGGAGGAGAAGGAGGAGAAGGAGATGAAGTACGTAGTAAGAGGAAAGAAGACCTGGAAAGAATGAAAATGTAAAAAGAGGAAGAGAAAAGAGGACAGGGAGGAGGAGGAGGAGGAGGGAGAATATGAAGAAAGAGGAAAAGAAGAGGAGGATAGTGAGGAAGTAAAAAAGAGAGAGAGAAAGAGGAGGGTAAAATGGACGGGAAGACAAGGACAAAGAGATGGAGACACGAGATAAGGAAAATGAAGTAGACAAGAATGAGTTGAAGGAGAAGGAGTAAGAGGAGATTGACCAGAAGACTACAATGTATATGAATGAATGAGTGAGACATAATCCACTGCGGCGACTCCTAATAAGAGCACCCGAAGAAAAAAAAAAAATCATGAATGAGAGAGTCTTCATGTATCATCACTGTACGCTCCTGACCTGCCCTAAGGACCCTTCTGCTGTAGTACTTAAAGGTTTTTTGCTAGATATACTGGATGAGGAGCTACAGTCTTTGTATCGACAGCTTAATTAACCGTTTCACTGCGGTATGCAACTATTCACAACACTAAAAGTAATGTGTGTTATCTATATAAACATCTACAAAAAGAATGGGATTAAAAAGAAACAGATTTTACAATTTCTGACCAGTATAATCTCTGGGGGTGGCTATAGAACAAGAAAAAAAAAACATGTCTTAGTAGTTAGTGATCAGGGAAAGATGTGCCACAGAGCAGTGAAAGGGTTAAAGGTTCTTCTGGTTTTGCTTCGTGTTTTATTTTATCGCTTGTGTTCTTTTGTTTTCTCTTTCTTCCATATTTCATGTAGTGCTTCTTTATGTTGTTCAGATTCTTGTTCCTGGGTCGTGAACTGTTGTATACGATCCTGTCGCTACGTTTTGTAGTTAATGCAGTTTTTATTTATTTATCTATTTATTTTTTTATTTTTTTTATTTTTATCTTTGTGTTTATTTATCTATTTAATTAATTATTTATTTATTTGTTTATTTATTTATTTATTTATTTGTTTATTTATTTGTTTATTTATTTTGTATAAGAGGGGCACTGGCCAAGGACTACAAAAGGCCACCAGAGAAAAAGGAAGATCCACTGAGAAATAAAAAAAAAAAAATTGCCCTCTGAGAAAAAAAAAAAAAAGGCCCACCCAAACAGCCCATTAAGGACTTCAAGGTCTGTCGCTGTTTGATCTTCATTTGTATATTTCTCTGTATATTTAAGTCTTCTCTCACTCTTGCTTCACATTTCATACCAACCTCCCTCCTGTTCCCTCGGTGATGTTTCTTTGTATCTATAAGTCTTTTCTCACTCTTGCACCATCACGTCATATCCACCTCCATCCCGTTTTCTTGGTGATGTTCCTTGGTATATATGTAAGTGATCTCTCTCTCTCTCTTGCTTCATCTCATCTCGTCTCATCTCATCTCAGCCACTTCCCTGTTCGTGAGTTATGTGGGACGTATCTCAGTGGACTCTCATTGAAACACTGGAACTCTGCCTCGCTCTGTTTCCTTTCACTTCTTCCGAATACAAGAACATCAAGGAGTGCCAGGAGGGTATGAAGCGCAGCTGAAGTGAACTGTACAACTCTACATTATCCTGTTTCTTCTACCTTTTGATCACTACTTCAAGAGGATCAAAGAGTATTAGGAGAATCAAGCCACTTTCCTGAACTCAATTGGCCAACGTGATAGGAACCTTTTTTCTCGGCAACTGTTAAGGAAGTAGCAATGAGGCAGATTTTTTTTTTTTTTAAGGTATGTTTCGAAGGTTCTATGTAGTCTCTATAAGTCGAGGGCTTTAATTATGGTGGTGAGGGGGAGTAACAGTCTCCGGGACTTTCTTCCTTATGTACAAGACGTGCAGAGATACGAAGGGACTAGAGAAACTCATGACTACGAGAATGAAGTCGTACATCTCTATTGCACATTAAAAGAAGAGAAAAAAAAGTACCTCGCACAGATAAGATGATTTAATTCCTGTCTTCTGATGCGTTCTCTTGAGATCAAAGCCACGATGCAAGAATTAATAGCAGAGAGAGAGAGAGAGAGAGAGAGAGAGAGAGAGAGAGAGAGAGAGAGAGAGAGAGAGAGAGAGAGAGAGAGAGAGAGAAACTTGCATCCAGGACATTGACTTTTAATTATACTCTCAAAAAAGTAAATAAATGAGATCTGGTCACAGTGGTGGTCGTGGTAACAGTGGTGGTCAGAGGTGCGGCCCAGGTGAGACTACTGCTACTCTCACCTTCTCGTCGTCCTCCTCCTTCATCTATTTTTACCACCATCTCTCTTCTCCCTCTCTTTGCTGCCTTCCTTCCTCCCTTACCTTCTTCCATCTTTTCATTATTTTTTCTCTCATCCTCTCACCTTCCTTCACCGAGGCTGTTTTCTGTCTCTCTTCCTTACTTTTTCTCTTCTTTTATTTCTCTCTCTCTCTCTCTCTCTCTCTCTCTCTCTCTCTCTCTCTCTCTCTCTCTCTCTCTCTCTCTCTCTCTCTCTCTCTCTCTCTCTCTCTCTTCCTTTCCTCCATCCTTTCATTAATCCCTACTTTTCGTCCCTCCTTCCCTTCCCTCCCCTTCCCTTTCCCTGTAATATTTCCTTCCTCATTCTCTCTCTTTTCTTGACTTCCTCCAGAGAAATAGAGAGACAAATAGAAAAACAGACAAATACAGAGACACAGACAGACAAAAAAGATAGAGACAAAAATACAGATAGAGACAGGTGAACAAACAGATACAGGGAGGCAAACAGACGAAAAAAAAAAAAAAGAAAAAGAAAAAGAAACCGATATCGAGTGACTAACAGACGAACAAACACATTCAGAAACAGACAAACACAGACAGATGGAGAGATAGCACGGTGAGGGATAGAAAGGGGAAATGCAGCTGACGGGTGTGAGGAGAGGGAGGGGATGGATGGAGGGAGGGGGGCGATGCAGTAGACGTGGTGTGTGTGAAGGGGGCGGGGGGGGGAAAGAGGGAGGGGGGAGGGTGATGCAGTGCCGCGGGGTTGGAATTATAACAATTTAGTATCATTTTTGGCTCGTGCGCCGCGTGTAAGTGACTCGTTTGGAGACATGAACGCTTCTTTACCTCGAGTCTCCCGTCGTGCTGAGGATTGCCGGGGAGACGGATTGCTGCAGGTGGAAAGGCTGGTGCTTGTAACGTCGTCTATCTGCCACACACACATAAACACACACACACACACACACACACACACACACACACACACACACACACACACACACACACACACACACACACACACACACACACACACACACACACACACACACACACACACACACACACACACACACACACACACACAGAGAGAGAGAGAGAGAGAGGGTTCAGTAGCATCATTAAAAACATCACAGACTCAGATTACTCATATTCCTCACTAATATCCCGAAGGACTCCACTTACCCTCCTCTCTCTCGCCTCTCCTCCTCTACCTTGCTTCTCCTCCTCTCACATGATTAGGCTAATTCCCCTGACACTCACATCCTCACTACACGAATTATTCCTTTACTTTACTTTAGGAATTGGTAGGAAAGTGGGTGAGGAGGAGCCTTCGTCTTTATTATCCCATTCTTTACCTTTAGATCAGTGTAGATTATCACGGGCAGTTTAGGAAGTGCTGGTAGTGTTTGTCATTTCATTGTGTTCCTTTGTGTTCCCTTTTGAGTGCAGGTGTTCCTCCGTCAGACAGGTGTTCTTCCGTCAGACAGGTATTCCTCCGTCAGACGTGTTCATGTGTTTCTCTGTCAGCCGGGTGTTCTTTCGTTAGATAGGTGTACAAGTGTTCCTCCGTCAGACAGGTGTTCAGGTATTCCTCCATCAGGCAGGTGCTCCTTCGTCAGACAGGTGTTCAGGTGTTCCTTAGTCAGGTTCGTCCGTCAGGTGCTTCGGCGTGCTTCCTCACTTTAGCTCCCTGGCGTGTTAACAAGCCTTCAATTAGCGTCCCTAAAACACGATTTGTTACTTATGTGGAGCGAGTTTGTGTGGGATTGCATTTGCTTTAATTGTGATTTATTCTCGCGTGTTTGTCTTCCTGGCTCGTTTAATAGATACCTTTAGTCTGGTGCTTTTTCTTATTTATTTTTCTTAAGCCTTAATTTGGCGCTAAAGATTTTTTTTTTCCTTCTTGTTAATAAGGTTATCGCCAATAAGTGAGTCTTGTTTAAGCTTATTAATTTTTATCTCGTGTTGGTACTTTTGCATGCCTTGCTCAGTTCATTTGGAGCATATTTTCATTTTTTTTATGTGCATTCCTCTGAAATTTATCATTTATTTTCTATTTTTTTTATTTTGTTTTTGCTGTTTTGGTTTTCGATTGCAAGAGCTGATTAATTTTTTTTTTTCTCTCTCTGTTCCGTGAAAGTTGAAAGCTGCAGCCGCTGTGTGATGTGTGTGTGTGTGTGTGTGTGTGTGTGTGTGTGTGTATGTGTCGTGTTGTGCATTGATGGTTGGTGTTGTGCATGAATAGCTGGTATTGGCTCGAGAATGTGGAGTGTGTATGGTGTTGGTTGCACGTGTAGTGTTGTGCAGAGTGTGTGGGGCTGATTGGAGAGTGTGGTGTTAGCTGGAGTGTGTAGTGCTGTGCATGAGTGACAGGTGTTAAGCAGAGTGTGCGGTGTTGCCTCAAGAATGTGGTGTTGGCTGAAGTGTGCTGCAGTGAGTGGTGTTGGCTGGAGTGTGTGGTGTAGTGCATGAGTGGGTGATGTTAGACCGAGTGTGTGGTGTTGGGTGTCGGGCTGTGATGGATGACTCGTCGGGTTCCACTTGGTTGCTTCCCGACAACCTGAGGAGCAAGATCTTGGAGGAATAGCGCCCCACCACTATCCGTCTTCTCCCCCTCACCGACCAATTGTCCCGGACCAGGAAGATGAAAGGAAGGATGACAAACGGAGTGCGCCTCGCTATTCTTCCTTTCCTCCTCCCTACCACTCGCTCCTCGCTCATCAAGTTAACCCTGACCTTGTGTGTATTGGAGTGGCGCGCGCTGCTGCTTCTAAATGCATTGCTTCTAAGATTCTTAAACGCTTTGTTCCCTCATCACTGTTTTTTCTGAGGCTACAGAGATGATTAGTCAGATCTCCAGTGGGTGTTTTCTTCTATTGACAGTGTAAAATCCTTGTTAAACGATCGCTGGAATCATGAAAATACACTAAATAATTTCTCTCCGATGTGCAGCAATTCAGAATAATAGGAAAATTGTACTGAATCTTTACAATACCCCATCCGAAAAAAAAGAAGAAAAGATTAAAAGAATAGATTTTACAGTTTTTAGCCGATTTAATGTTTCGAGGTGGCTTTAGAACAAAAGAAATGTTTTAGAGTAGCTTGTAATTAAGAAAATACGTGGCCGATGGTACTGTAATTACCACTGCACCTTGTTGTCGAGCTAAGACGAGGAAAACTTTCTTTTTTTCTTTCTTTAGTTCCTTCACTGCGGTATGCAACAATTTACACCACTAAAAACAATGAACATAATATTCTAAAGCATCTACAAGAAAGAGATAAAAAAAAGATTTTGCAGTGTCTAGCCAGTATAATGTTTAGAGTTGGCTGTAGGACAAGAAAAAAAATCTCAGTGAGCATGGTATGTAAGGAAAGATGTGCCAAATAGCGAATGCGAACCCAAGAGATATCGGTTCATGACGATGTTACTTGGAAGGTTAAGGATGTATATGTATGAGAAGCGAGAAAAGTCAACAGGATATCTATTTTATTCGTCTGTCCCATTGTAAATTTTTTAACGTCCTTTGATCCCAGTATTTCTCAACGCTACACTCGTCCTTGCTCGTCTTTGCTTGGCTGCCCCTCATTGTCATAGTGCCGGAGGAACTGTAGAATAAAGGGAAAATGTATGCAAAAGTCGCCTCCTGTTGCCCGAAGAACTACAAAAATAAGGAAGGAAGAAATTATCTAGCAGTTAACTGCTAGTCCTGGAAGGTATGTAAGAGTCAAAAAAAGAAAAATACTTATCACTAAATCGTTTGGAGTATCATAACGACAGAAAAAAAAAAAAATTGTAAGGTGAATGTTGCTGCCGGAAGACCTGAAGGTAAAATTTTTAAAAGGGAGTAACAAAACCAAAAGTCGCTTGCTGATACTGGAAAAAAAAAGAGGAAAAAGAGAGAAAAATGTGTCCAAAACTTGGTGCTAGAAAAACGACACGCAAAAAAGAAAGTGAAAAGGAAAACCCCCAAAAGCCGCGTGTTGGCGCGGGAAGAACTGCTAAAAACACGGGGAAAAGCACATTTAGAAGTCAATCAAGCTGCTGACAAGCCTCCATCATCCCCTGATTGATGCGTCACACAGCAACCATCACCACCACCACTCAACACCGTCACCAACACCACCACCACCACCAACACCTGCGGCAGACTTTCACGAGGCGACGTTTCCACTGTGAAGGTGTCGAACCGTGAAGCTTCCTGGGACGACGCAACGAGAGTCTTTCCTTTATTCCAAGCCGCCCGCTGGTAGAAGTAGTATTAGTAGCAGCAGCAGCAGCAGTAGTAGTAGTAGTAGTAGTAGTAGTAGTAGTAGTAGTAGTAGTAGTAGTAGTAGTAGGGAGTAGGGACCTGATGCTGATGAATGGACGGAAGGAAGGAAAGGAAAGAAGGGAGAAAAGCAAGTCATGAAGGAGGGAAACGGAAGGGAAGGGAAGAAAAGGAAGGAACGACAATATAAGGCAGTGAACCATTAGATCGCTCTCCTTTCCTCTGCCTCTCCCTCCTTCCTTCCCTTCCTCTCTCCCTCAGGCGCAGCGTTAATTGTGGCAGAAAGGAGAGAAAATGTGCGGTGTGGTGGTGGTGGATTGTGGGCTGTACGTTTTCTTTTTTATTGCAGGAAGGAAGAAAACGGAGCTGATGTTTCTCCCCGCTTCAGAGAGAGAGAGAGAGAGAGAGAGAGAGAGAGAGAGAGAGAGAGAGAGAGAGAGAGAGAGAGGGGGGGGGGATGCATACATAATTACAGTCATTAACTACTTGCTCGATGAGTAAAATTTGGCTGGAAATTCTTCGCGTGGGTCGCCGCAAAAACAAACACGCGCACTCGATTCGGCGCTCCTTAAAAAGACCGTAATTACTGCTCGTTTATTACTCATTTTTCCCTCTTCTTATTTTTCTGTTCTCCTTCTTCTCCTCCTCCTCCTCCTCCTCCTCCTCCTCCTCCTCCTCCTCCTCTGCAAGTCTTTTAGCGAGAAGGAAAAATAACCATCTTGTCCCCTCAGCCAGCCACCACTGCTCTCACCACCACCACCACCACCACCTCTACCGTTGCTACCACTACTACTACTACTACCACCACCATTGTAACTGCGCCATCACCTCTACCGCAACGACCACCACACACGACCACCAACATTTTTATCATCCTTACTGTCACCACCGCTACAACCATTAGTACTACCATTAGCAAGACTACACACACGACCGCCTTCATTTGTATCGCTCGTCCTGTACTACCTCGAGACACCTTGAGCGCTACCATACACTACCACTGCTACCGTTACCATCATTAAGGACGTTATTATTATCATGTGTATTGTCATTTCCACCTGTAGCTCTCCTATCCACCTAGACTTCCACCTGTCACCCTTTTCCTGTCCCATATCCAACAACTTTATTATTATCCACTGCCCTCTCTAACAGCTGCCTTGAAACCACATGTCTCGCCACAATGTTGATACAAATGTTGATCTTTCGTCTTCATAAGAGCACCAGATGACTGTTCCTTGGTCTTCCTTTTACTCTTTACTCCAGTTCTTCCACGGGAGAATTAAATATTTTAGTGTATCTTTCTGTTTCTTGTTCTTTTTTTTCTCAACTCTAATTCTTCCACACACACACACACACACACACACACACACACACACACACACACACACACACACACACACACACAAAAAAAAAAAAAAAAAAAAAAAAAAAGATAGATACTACTATATCTTTCTCTTCCCTGTTCTTTCTTGTGCTCTTAACTGCAGTTCTACTACACACAAAAAAAAAAGTAAATCAATTCTCTACCATGTTATTTACTCGATATAGATAAAAAGCACTTCCTCTACACAAATGTTTACTTAAATTCAACACCACCACCACCTAACCTTTCTTGTTTTTTTTCTGTGTACTATCTACTCCAAACATTAAATAGCTTACTATATCTTCCTCTGTGCTCGATATGGATAAAAAATACTTGATGCATCCTAATATTTACTTCAATTCAACAACACCATCAACTTCGCAACCTCACCACAGCTCCTCCCGCTGTCTCCCGCCGCCTCCCGCCTCGCCAGGGACACGAATGTTTAATTAAGCAAGCCCGAAAAAAAGTAAGGATAATTTTTGCATCCTCCACCTGTCGGGATATTATTGATCGTGCCTGAAGGAGCTGTGGAGGCGCGTCCTGCATAATTGTGGCGTTTGCATGTCCGTGTGTGTGTGTGTGTGTGTGTGTGTGTGTGTGTGTGTGTGTGTGTGTGTGTGTGTGTGTGTGTGTGTGTGTGTGATGGTAATATGCACTGACCTTGAGGGAAATTTTGGTGTTGGTAAGAATTATGATGAGATGTCAATGTCCTCTAGTGCGTTTGTAAAGATCGCTATACTAGTTTTCTTTTTTCTTTTTTTTTTTTTCCTAGATTTGTTACCACTGTTCTCCACTCATTCACTCATTCTCCTCGTAAATTTTTTTTGGGGTGTTCTATTTTTTGGGCAGTTCTCTTTATTGGGGAGTGGTGTGTCTGTCGGTCTTCTTTTTTTTTTTAGTTTTCTTTTTTTTTTCTTCTTTTTTTTTGCCGTCTTTTTTTGTTGCCTTTGTCCATAATCTTTCTTACATTAAAAATAACACTCACTCACTCGCTTCTTTACTCACTCACTCACTCACTCACTCACTCACTCACTCACTCATTCATTTACTCACTCATTCCTCATCCACGAGTCGTTCTTAACTCCATCACTGCTAGACAATTCTCCCTCTAATCATGTACAACTTTTCATACTCCAGCGTTTTGTACTGCAGTCACTTCAAGAATATGTAACCTTGAAAATAGAAACTTAACCTTTTATTTACTCTTTCCATACAAACATTATTATTATTATTATCATTATTATTATTATTATTATTATTATTATTATCTTTCTTTTTTCTTTCTTTCTTTCTTTCTTTCTTATTAATTAATTAGTTTATTTATTTATTTGTTTATTTATTTATTTGTTTGTTTGTTTGTTTATTTATGTATTTATTTATTTGTTTGTTTATTTATTTATTTCACACTACTTTAAATACTAACAAAGATCAACCATAGCAGTAAAACAATCAAACTCGTAGCACATGAAAGGAACAGAAAATAGAGTCCACTGCTTAAAATTTCCAAGCCGCTTAGCTAAGGTGTACTGGTTGTAGGAGGCGGCGCTCGTGTCTGAGGCGGCGGTGGGCGTGGAGGAACGTTTAAGAAGAAAGCGGAGTCTGAGTGTGTTACTTCCCCACTCGTGACTGTCACACACCGAGGGACGCACACCGCTTACCGCCTGCTTACTTGATTGCTTGTATGAGGAAGGAATGCACACCCTGGCGGAAAAAAAATAGGAATGACAAAAGAAATAATGATTGATATATAGATAGATGTACTACTTAATATCATCAGTTAAGGAAATGTTCGATTAAGTGAATTATTTATTTATTTTTTTCAGCAGATTGATATGAAAAAAATAGTAGCATAAATAATAACGAGAGATGAAATAAGAAAATGGTTAAATGTTCATACATTTGATCAATAGTTAGGGGAAAGATAGATGAATAAATGCAAATAGACAAATATAAATGGTAACGAGACATAAGGAAATATTGAAGTAGAGTAATGCTTAATAAAATAAAAATTAATGGAGGTTTTCGCAGTGTGTGGATGAATTTTCCAGATTTGTGAGCGAAAAAAATAAATAAATAAAAAGAGAGAAGAAAGAAAAATTGAACACACAGCACAGTGACATCTGGTGGAAGGAAAGGCAAAAAAAAAAAAAATCAGGAACAAAATAGCGTTGCAAGGCTGATAAGAAACAAAAGAATACGAGACAAAAGAGTCAGAACACAAACACGTTTTCAACACACTCCTGAAAACTGCCTCTCGGTGACAACTGTTTGTGAACAATGAACAGTTTCAATACAAGTTAATTCACACACTAGATTTACGATGCTGATTCTATTAATTTTTTATTTTATTTAGATAATGTATTTTTATTCACACCGCCATCAACACTCTATTTATCAATATATCTGTGTCCATCTGTCTGTCTATCTATCCATCTATCTATCTATCTATCTATCAAACATCATATTTATCATCATATCATCATCAACGCAGTAGCAAACATCACCATCTTTTACTCCAGAGAGAGAGAGAGAGAGAGAGAGAGAGAGAGAGAGAGAGAGAGAGAGAGAGAGAGAGAGAGAGCCTACCTCTCTGACGCAAATATTCACGGCCTAATTGCTGCTTTAATTGCCATGCCAGAGAGGGAGGGAGGGAGAGGAGAGGAGAGGAGAGGAGACAGGAGAGGGGGGGGGGGAAGCATCTGCACCTGACTCTCCATTCTTCTTATTCACTCACATATTTATCCATTGGTTTATTTATTCGTTTTCATTCTTGTATCTTAATTTTCCCCTCTGGCAATAAATTTCACGCACTTTCATTTTGTTAGTGTGTGTGTGTGTGTGTGTGTGTGTGTGTGTGTGTGTGTGTGGTGGGAATGTTAAGTAAATATCTTTTTAACGGTACACGGACCAACGAAATCAATGATATTATATTCTAGGAGGTTGTGTTTCTTCACTCCCAAGGTGTCTGTGTTGATTTCCTAACACTATCCTGTTCTTCCATTAATTCCTCTCCTCTCCCAGAATCCCTTATTAAGCCATTCTCTATTACAGGAAATTCCCAACCTTCATACAGTCACCAGTTGTTGTAATTATACTGAGTGAGTGTTTGTAGAGGTTTTCTACTCTCATCACAGAAAATGTCTTCGTAACTTGATAAAATTCGATCTTGATATTTGGATTAAGTTATAGTTAAAGTGGATGAATAGCTATAGGTGTTTTTTTTTTTTTATGTCTTATTACAAAAAGAGAGAAGTGAATGAATAAATATATCGATAAATAGATAAGTAAAATTAAAATAAAAGGTCATGGTAAACTTCAAATCCTCAGTTCATATTGAGAATAAGATTAAACTGAATGAAACTCATGACGTGACACTGAAGGAGTTAATAGGATGCCTGGTGACGGCACATATACACTTACTCGTACTACACTGTCTAAACATACTAATCTCCAAGAACAATTTCCGCTGCTTGAACAACCTGTTATACTTTTCTTTTGTCTCAACATGCGAAATTGCATTGTTGTTACCTTCGTTATTACCACCACCACCACCACCACCACCACCACCACCACCACCACCACCACCTACCATCATTATCATCATTCATTTAATTTCCCTCGCAACACGTCGTCAACAAGTTTTAGAGGTGACTTTCTGCTTATCTTTCGTCTTTTCTTTGTCAGCTTACTTTCCATTCTTTTCATTTCCCTCGCAACACGTCTACAGATTTCAGAGGTGACATTCTTATATCTTGTCTTTTCTTTCCCAACTTACTTTCTACATCTCCCCCACGCCCCATCTGTCTTCCACGAGTTCCATTTTTCGTGTTTCGCCAGCAAGAAATCGCATGCGTCTTCTGGGCATTTGACGGCGATTAATCAGAGGCACCCGGCGTATCCAACGGACCTTGGAGTGATTTACCGCTGGCGTGAGGCTGGTATTTAGGACGTCAAGCAAGTACCGGTATTGTTTTGGTGAGCAGCATCTTCAGGAGCTCTGCAGAAGGGGAGGGGAGAGGGAGTGTCGTGGGTTGAGGTGTACGTGGTGTTAGACTTGATCTGTAAGTGCCTTTAACTGTCTGCCGTTACGAGTGTTGACTGTGCGTGCCTGTTACGTGGTAGTGGTTATGTTTGTTGAGTGCACGCCCCGCCACTCTTATGTAATGGAATACGAGTACGCGTGACTATAATGAAGGACACGTGACTTTGCCGAGGGGCATTTTATTAATTTGGTTCAGAACACATCGAAATCTATTAGAAGAAAAAAAATATTGGTGATGTTGCTTAGTGAAATTTATTGCAATTTCGTGTAAAAAGTTTTTCGAAAGTGATTTTAAAATGTGTGACTACATTGATTTTTCACCTGAATATAAGTTCGGTTGGTGCTTGCATATAAACTGGTCAACATAAAGAAAACAAAAATAGACATTCACATGGAAAAAAAATCTTGGGAGATCAAATAAATTCTTAGTTGGCCATGAAAATGCACGTTTTCTTTCACACTCACATGCACGCCAAAGAAAATGGTCTTGAGTGGGGAACTATCATGTATGTATTGAAGACATGACCGACACTAAAACTTGGGATGGAATGAAGTAATGAAGAATTGGCAATTTGGTCGCGTACATCACGAGTGATACACCACCAGTGTTGTGGTGTGCAGCAATTACAAGGCGGTGCCACAGATCGCCGAGTATCAAGTCAGTGGTCCACGGACCAGCGTGCCGCCGTCACACAGCGCGGGCCCAGCAGCCGTCGTGTTGCGGAAAGAGCTACGCTGGTGAAGATTAAAGATAATGACAACACTTAATCGTCAGGATGTTGGGGATAACGCACTGCTCGGTGCTGGCGGCGCTGCAGCAGGGTGTCATTTCACTGCAACCCCACGACCCCAGCGGGCGATGACCTTCCTGGGACTACTCCCGCCCAATCCAGGAAGGATGCAGAGGAAGGCCCTCAAGACCTGCTGCCCCGCCCCCGCCAGGATCACTCTCCCATCCTCCGCTACAGCAAGGCGTCACGAGAATATTACTTTGCTGGAAATTATGTTAAAAGTCTTTTTATGTAAGCTGAAATCAAAGACAAATGCCATACTGCCGTACTGCCGTACTACCGGACGATAACGAAGGCGTTAATAATAACAACAGCAACAACAATAATAATAATGATGATGATGATGATGATGATAATAATAATAATAATAATAATAATAATAATAATAATAATAATAATAATAGTTTTCATCATTATCATCATCCTCATAAATTTCTTTTTCTTTTATTTTCTTCTTTCCCCTCCTTCTCCTTCTCCTTCTCCTTCTCCTTCTCCTTCTCCTTCTCCTTCTCCTCCTCCTCCTCCTCCTCCTCCTCCTCCTCCTCCTCCTCCTCCTCCTCCTCCTCCTCCTCCTGTCTGAGTCACAGTCCATCACCAAAGAAAGAACGCAGAAGGAAGCCAGCAGGACAGTGGCCCCGCGGTGCCTCGGCAGGAGCGGGGGCGCCGCAGCAGAGTAACGCCCGCCGCCCGCCGCCGCCGGCCACAGGTAATCGTCCACTTCCGATCATCGCCGCGTGACACACCGGCTGCACTCAGGCCAATTTCCCGCTCCAACTCCGGCCCCCTTCCCCCTTCCCCCTCAGCACTGCCTGCCTCGCTGCCGCTGCCCTCAAGACTGTCCTTCCTTCCCTCTTCTTCCTGTTGTTGTTGTCCCGTTTACTTTTGTTCATTTAAACGTGTGTGTGTGTGTGTGTGTGTGTGTTTCCTTTCATGTTGACTTTCCACCGGATTCACAAACCAGTACAGTGAGAGAACCACAAATATAAGAACAGCTCCCATCTCAAGCCTGGCAAACACACACACTTGCATACACAACAACTCACCACGATCTGTCAGGAGTAATTGGCTTCCCAGCAGCATGCACGCTGCACGGGACTCGAAAAACATCATTACACATTTCGACAAGACAGAGTGAACGACCTTGAGTGAGCAGCAGCGGTGAGTGACCAGACGCGGCGGTGACCTCACGACGCGGGACTGCGGCGGCTGGCTGGACTCGACCTGGCCCAGCTCAAGAAAATGCAAAAGTGAATCAGTGCACGCTCCAGCAGGTTTTGAGTATTCCTCATATTCTTAGCGTGGGTCAGAGAGCACAGTGCGGGAGGGGGAGGAAGAGAGAAAGAAATTGAGAGAGAGAGGAAAGGAGTGTAGTGGTCTGGGTGGATGGAAGGGTGGGTGAGGATCGCTCGCTAACACTCGTCCCCCTCACCCCAAGCTGCGGTGTTCTCGGCGCATTACAGGAACAGGGACTTGTATACTCACCGGCGGGGTCAGCGCACGCCCCAACACTCCGTCGTTTGGGATTTTCTGGTGAGAGGGAAGATTCTTGGTTATGGGCTCTTGTGTTGGCGCATAATGCAAGATTGAGGTTAATTCAAGTTTTTGTTCCGTCTTCATAGATGCCGACTGGGGAAGTTTATGTGTCTGTGATGCTAGCAGAGAGAGAGAGAGAGAGAGAGAGAGAGAGAGAGAGAGAGAGAGAGAGAGCATTTCTGAATATTCTCTCCATATTTTCGAATAAAATAGAATGGCGAATACATTTTTCTATAATTTATTGGAGCTCAGTGATGCGTTTTTGGGAAAATAGATTAGCGGCTGGCACACAGGAAAATCAGATATACGAACAGACGGACATAAATAAATGGGAATAGAGAGACAGACTAACAGAAAAAAGAAAGTGAAAATGTCGAGAGGAAAATTAAAAGCACTGAATTACTGTTTATCCTAAGTATCATGAAACAGTAACCAAATAAAGAAATACTCGCATGAACAATTAACGAACCCTTTCACTGCGATATGCAACAACTCACACCACTAAAAGCAATGCATGGAATCTTCATAACCATCTACAAGAAAGAAGGGGATAACAAAGAAAATATATTGCAATTGCTAGCCAGTACAGTGTTCGAGAGTCACTGTAGAACAAGAAAAAGTGTCTCAGAGTAGTTAGTAAATAAGAAAAGATGTCAAATAACAGTGAAAGGGTTAAAACGTGGCACAACCCGGTGATCTTATTAACTCCACGTCAGAAGCAACAAGCGGTCGTAAATAACAAGCGCGGCAGTTAAGAACACTCAACACTCGGTATTCTCCATCAAGTACTCGTGTATTTCACAACCCGCCAAACCAGGAAGCGAATCACGTGCAGTTGAATAGCAGAGTTTTCCTGTACTTTGCTCGACGCTTGTGGGCTGCGGGTTTGCATATATGGAGTCCAGAAAGCTGCTAATATCGTGACCCACCTGCAAACACAGATAAAAGTAACATAAAACTAGCACTCCTAGTTACAATTTCACTAAGACGACACTTCAGAATGTAGAATTTTCCGGCACGTTGCTCGACGCTTGTAGGCTGAGGACTTGTATATATGGAGACCAGAAAGTTGCTGATATGAATCTGAAACCAACTTGAAAACATAGGTAAGAGGTTATGGGCTGTGAGGACTTGCATATATAGACGCCAGAAAGTTGCTGATATCAGGAGTGTCAAACCTAAACACAGGTGACGCATAAAATAAATACTCATATTTATAATTTCACTAAGACGACACTTCAAAATACAGAGTTGTTCGAAGTTTGTGGGCTGTGAAAACTTGCATATATAGACAACAGAAAGTTGCTCAAAGAGTCTCAAACCTAAACACAGATAAGACAACGCATAAAACATTCATACCTATAACTCCCCCAAGACACTTCAGAATGCTTGAGTTTATGTAGCGGGAAGATAAGATTATAAAAAAAAAAAAAAAAACAGTCTTTTTACTTCACAGCTGTCCAGGTGTTGAAGGTACCGCCAGGTGAGCTCTAGTTGACGGTCACCCACACCCGTGACACGAGGGGCGGCCCGCGACAATCACGCAGGGTCGGTAGGGGCGACGCGCCGTTGAGTGTAGCACCAGCAGGGACCTTTATCGCAGGAACCATGACTGACTCGCTCATCTGATAACCCTCCGCCTTCTTCCTGCCCGAACCCTTTACGACACGATATAAATTCCTTGTTTAGGACCGTCTTCTTTTCTACCTACATGTGTGTGTGTGTGTGTGTGTGTGTGTGTGTTAGGAAAGAAGAAAGAAAAGCAAGAGAGAGAGGGAGAAAGATGAAAAGGAATATAGCGTTTGCTTCCGTGTGAGTGAGTGAGTGTGTGTGTGCGTGTGTGTGTGTGCGTGTGTTAGGAAAGAAGAAAGAAAAAGGAAGAGAGAGGAAGAGAGATTAAAAGGGATATAGCGTTTGCTTATGTGTGAGTGAGTTTGTGTGTGTGTGTGTGTGTGTGTGTGTGTGTGTGTGTGTGTGTGTATGTGTGTGTGTGTCCTGAGAACCACCCCGCACACCAGAACGTGGGATCGAACCCGTGTAATCGCCCTCTTCTTTACCACACGACTACACGACTTCTGGGAGCAGGTCATCAGAGGTCAGGGTCAACGGAAGTCGGGTCACTGAAAGCCAACCAATCTGAAAAACAAAAGAAAAAAAAAAGTTGAAAAGTTGAAATATTTTGCGAGAATGCCACTTTTACTTTTCATTCTTCATTTAATTCTGCATTTTGTTACGTGTATTTTTTTTCTTTTTCAACCAGACACATGAAAAAAAAAAAAGAAAGAGAAGTAGAGCATATTTCACTGCAGTAGTAAATATATCAAAAAGAAAAGAAAAGAAAAGAAAGAAAAAAAAGGAAAATTTCTTTGTCCTATATCGCTTAACAAACCATTACCTGAAAATAAACTCGTGTAGAAAACTGTATGACGTATTCAGGAAGTCTTGAGCTTGTTTGTTCCTTGCAGGTCTTGAGTGGAAGGAAAACAGAGATCTGCTTGCTAATCTGCCCCTTACCAGACCCTGCCACTATATCACTTTCATGGTCTGTTGTTTAGATTTCGCAGACTATTTTCTCCTTACATCAGTGATGAACGACCAGCAGACTGTGCTCTTTATCTTTTCTTTTTCTTTTTTTCTTTTTTGCTGTATTTTCATATGAAGAGCTAAAACACTGCACGGTATAATCTATTTAGTTTACTGTACTCACAAAATTTTATTCATGCTTTTCCCCCTTTTTTTTTCTTTTCGTTTTAGTGTACCAACTGTTCTTTTGTAGTTTTCGTATTTTTTTTATGTTCTTATGTTCTTACGTTGGTCCTGTGTTATTAAGTGTCCTCGTGGAAACAAACTTTACACACTTCACATTAAGGCAAAGACTGCTGGCCTTGTACTCCTGCTTCAAACTAGCGTTATAACTCCTCTATGTTAAAGTAAACAAAAACTAAAACTTAACGACATGATTTCCACGTAATCGTATAAGTAAGAACAACCATTTTCGTAACAAACACCATTTTTTAACTCATTCGGAAATGCCAAAGCGGTGATGAAATTAAGTGTTCACACATCAGTTTCCGAAGGTGCTATTAAGTTTCCTCTTGACAACTGTGGGAAGTGATGAGATTGTAAAATTGTGCCACTTATAACACTACCAGATGCCCTCCAGTTAGTCATTAGACGAGATGAAATGGAAGAGCAGGAGGGAGGAATAGAGATAATATTATATGCTTTTATCATTACACTGAAAGAAGGGAAATTTCAGACACCAGTAACATTCTACAGTAAATTGAAGAACTGAGGCATTGCTCTGTGTAGAAAACTGAGTCATTACTTTATTGTTTCATCATATTAATTTAATCTCTTACTTTTCAGAGAGAGAGAGAGAGAGAGAGAGAGAGAGAGAGAGAGAGAGAGAGAGATTTTCTTGTATTATGCAAGATGAGCTCTGACGAGGGCAATAAAACTAATAGAAAAATAGGCCCTCAGATTATACCAGTCTCTAAAGAAAACGCTTAAAAAAACAAGGCCAAATTATATTGAGAAATGCCTTGATTTGTTGTTGTCGTCGTTGTTGTTGTGGTTATTGTTGATGTTGTGGTTGTTGTTGCGGTTGTGGTTGTTGTTATTGTTGTTCATGGCAGTGGTGGTGGTGGTGTTGCTGGTGTCGGTAGTGTTTAGATTTCTTGAAAGGCTACGAACTGTTGGCTGTAACCAGTACACCGCTATGGCGCTT
>NC_087157.1:10690000-10772500 GCF_035594125.1 Scylla paramamosain | reverse complement strand
AAAGCGTTTCAAAAAGAGAACCGGGACTCGCGAAGCTTCGTGTCGTGGTTTTCGTTGCGCTCTGATTCCCGTCGAACCCCAACCAGCCGCGGGAGGATTAAATTCGTACATGCGAGTGGGTCTTTTTTTTAACTTTCCCTCCGACACGTAACCTTCACTCTCCGTCACGGCGGAAAAAAGGAGGGAAGGAGGGAAAGTCTCTATATTCTTGTGTCCTAACTCATGCATCGATGGAGTGAAAGGATAAGGAGAAAGTAACCGGCAGGAGGAAGGGCTGAGGAGTGAGTGCGTGGCTGCCGAGGGCGTGAGTGCGGGTTCAGACAGAGGGCACACGTGGGCGGCGGGAAGAGGAGCAGGTTTGTCGCCAGTCTGAAGTTCAGAGAGGTGAGGAAGGCCGCTGCTTCCCACGGTTGTTTCTATATGGCAGTTTTTTTTTTTTTTTTTTTTTTTTTTTTGTCAAACCAGGCGGTCAGTCAGTCAGTTAGAGAGTTAATCAGTTAATTAGCTGATCAGTCAGTCGGTCAATTGTTCAGTCAGTCACTGAGTCAGTTAATTTATCAATCAATCAAAGAGTCAGTCGGTCAATCGGTCGGTCAGTCAGTCAATCAGTCAATTACCCAGTCAGTCAGAGAATCCGTTCGACAGAGATCCATCCAATCAGTCAGTTAGTCGGTCAGTCAGTCAGTCAATCAAGACAGCTGGAACCGCTAAAGTGACTTGCTTACTGGTGGAGTGACGGCCAGGCATGAGGCGTCGCGGTACCAAGGCAGTGGCAGCTGAGGGATTATCCCAGGCTGCGTTGACTGAAGCTTGACAGAACGTGCGCTGCTTCCCGTGCACCGATGATCGCTGTCCTTCGCCTCCGTACATCTGGTGAGTCTGGGGACGGAAGCCGCAGCAGGCAGGATGTACCACCATTTCCCTCGCTGGTTACGGGCGCGAGACTCGTCTTGGCGGGGCGTGTGGCAGGTGTGCGGAGGACGGGTGCCGGGCAGCTCCAGCTTGCCTGCGCAGGGTGGGCGCCTGCCAGCAGCTGACAGCCTCAGGGCAGTAGCAGATGTGTGGCGGCATTAGGAGGAGCGAGACAAAGCACGAAAAAAAAATACCAGGGCTGCTCACAGGTCATCCTTTGCATGGTAATGAGTGAACAGTCCCGGAGGTTTGAGACTTGCTCGCTGAGTGTGCGGCGGTGGAAGAAAAAGGAAAGGAGGAAGGGAGTGGGGTGCGCAGGAGCACGCGGCCAACCGTCTACACCACCGTGAGAGTTTCAACCGGAAGATGATTAAATTTGGCAACCGCCAAGGTCTTCCTGAGAGAGACACAACGTAATCGCTTCCACTCCTTCAACAAAGAAGTTAAAGGCAAAAGTACAAAAAAATAATAATAATAATAATAATAATAAAAAAATAAGCCCGTAACATCCGTCAGTCAAACAGAAATTCGTTGCAAATTTTGAGGTCAGTGACAAAAAGAGAAAATGTATTATTTACTTTATTGCAGGAATGACCGAGAAAACTAGAATGGTGTGATTTTTACCAGAAAGCTCAAATCTCTGTCTGCGTTTCGCCCGCGAGGACGTTTACTGGCGGGCGGCCCCTGAACCCTGACCGATAGGACCCAGTGGACCCCCGCGAGCCCTTAGGCGAAGCAGGGCGGGGCCTCCGGACGCAGCCAGTGTGAGGGAACTTGAAAGACGAGCCTGGAAGTTGTAGCGAGGCCAGAGGGGAGGCAGGAGGCATGACGGGAGGCGGCGTGAGGCGGCGCAAAGCAAGGCTGGGCCGCTGCTGAGTAATTCTGCCTCTCCATCTTGCTGCCTCAGCGGGAAACACCGTAAACATTGTGAAAAAAAATAGTGTTGAACAAATGAAATGCAGAAACGAAAATATATAAATGCTAATGAACAAAAAATATACCAAAGAAAACATAAAAATAATAAAAGAACATAATCTCGAATGAACAACACGGATCATGAATTAGAGAGACGCAATAAAGGCCAGAATGCACGCGAAACAAAAACACTGAGTGAGAAGACCGACCACACGGGAGAAAGGAAAAGAAATCGGCGGGGACCTTGGCAGCCCACGGCCACTGCAGCACCGGCAGGATGAGGCTGGAGGCCCGGAGGATGCTGGCCAATCTGCTGGACCGCAAGGGGAAGAACCGCGGCGCCGGCAGGAGGGCGGGGGAGGGCGGGCCCAGCGCGGGACGCCTCAGCCGCAGCGAACCAGCCATCCACGCCCTTGGCCCTGACCTGACGCGCCGCCCCCTCAACAATGCCATCGTCACCAGAGGGTAGGACGAGGGTTCAGAGAGAGAGAGAGAGAGCTACTTCTTTTTTCTTTGTCTCTCATCTATTGAAGCCATTATTCTCTCGCTGTCTTCACTTATCCTTATCTTTATCACTTATCTCCTTGCGCGTCACACCTCACTGATGACCCGCTCCTTATTCTTTCTCCTCTTCATTTACACCCTCCTCCTCCTCCTCCTCCTCCTCCTCCTCCTCCTCCTCCTCCTCCTCCTCCTCCTCCTCCTCCTCCTCCTCCTCCTCCTGCCTACCCATCCCCACCCTCCCTTCACCTACCTCTCCCTTCCTCACATCTCCCTCTGCTACATCCTGCATTGTTATTTATTCATCACCGCCTCTCTGTGAACGATAATTACTACTCTACTGTTCCCATCACCGACGTTGTTTTGTGAACTTTTATGCTCGTTTATTTCTCCGCGTCATCCTGGTCGTGTGGGGGAGGGAAGGGGGAGGGGAGTGTGGGGGTGGGGGGTCGTTAACTTAAGGTCTTCGTGGAGCAGCAGCAGGTGGTTGAG
This sequence comes from Scylla paramamosain, assembly GCF_035594125.1. NCBI lineage: Eukaryota > Metazoa > Arthropoda > Malacostraca > Decapoda > Portunidae > Scylla > Scylla paramamosain. The sequence continues at coordinate 10,769,680 of NC_087157.1, read as the reverse complement.
GTAGAAATAGTAGTAGTGCTGGTGGTTGTGGTGGTGGTGATGGTGGTGGTGGTGGTGGTGGTGGTGGTGGTGGTGGTGGTGGTGGGGGTGGTGGTGCTTCTTTTGTGATAGTTAAGTGCAGCGGACCGTTTTAAAGCCGTCACCTTGGCAACGGAACTCAGACGAACAGGTTATCCTCAGAGTGACGGGCCGCTCAGGGCGTGTTAGTATTGAGCACAGGTATTCCTCCAAGCCCAGGTAGCCAAGGTAGCGGTCGAGCTCACCTGTGCGGTGGCTGGAGTGGATCATCAGAGCGTCTGGATTAAAAAAAAAAATAATAGAGAAGAAAAATTTGTAGGCTGACCATCCGGCTATCCAATCATCCGACTATCGAACCATCCGACTATCTGATCACCCGACCATCCAACCATCCAAGCATCCTACCATACGACTATGCAGCTATTTAAGCCTTCAGGAACAAAGTCGTTAATAGTTATTGACGTGAAAAAGAAAATGATAGATGAGTAAAACTACAATGAAATAAAGTTAATGAATATAATCAATAAATAATTCTAAATAACTGATGTGAACGTGATATCCAATAAACAAAAGGGGAAAAAAAAGAAAGAGATGAAAAGAAAAAGAAAGAAAAAGAAAGTCAGTGTCATATTTTATTATATCATAACCTTGCATAGCCTAGAGTCCTGGAAAGGCTTGTTATATAGGAGGTTAATGGTACACACTATATAGTTGTTGGTGGTGGTGATGGCGGTGGTGGTGGTGGGGGTTGTTATAATATAGATACAGGTCATCCGTTTATCTTTTTATCTTTTTTTCCCCGTTATTTTGATTTCACCTTCACCTTCCCTTTGCAGTTTCCCCTTTAAGCTTAGGCTCTGTTTTTACTCCCAACCTAAGAGAGAGAGAGAGAGAGAGAGAGAGAGAGAGAGAGAGAGAGAGAGAGAGAGAGAGAGAGGGAGAGAGAGAGAGAATATACATAAATTAAAGCACCCAACCTCCAGAACCACACCTTTTTCGCCATTAGTCGCCAGGTAATACGATAACACCTGTGAAACTAATCGAATCCTCTTCTTTCCCACGCTCAGGGGAGAGTCGGCTCTCAGCGGTGGTTTATCACGTTTGCGGAGCGGCCTTGGTGGTGGCAGCGCGGCGGGGCTGGAAGGCTGCACAGAGGGAGGGAGGGAGGGCAGTGATGAACGGGAGGACGAGAATTGTTAGTGTTTGGAGAGGATTTTGTTGTGATGGCAGTGTATTTGTTGTTCTCTCTGCTATTTTTATTTTGTCTCTTTTCTCTTCTCTTCTCTTTTCTCTGACCTTGTCTTGGCTTTTTTTTTTTCTCTCTCTCTCTTCTTGTCTTCTCTTTCTCTTTCCTTCTCTTTTACTTCCATTTCTTTTCTTCATCTCATCTTTTCTCTTCCATTTTCTTCCCTTCCCTTCTCTTACCTTACCTTACCTTTTCTTACCTTTTCTTCCCTTTCCTTCCCTTCCCTTCCCTTCCCTTCCCTTACCTTACCTTACCTTACCTTCTCTCTGAAATGCGTCAGATTTCCTTGTATATGAGGACAAAAAACTAATTACGTACAAAGAAAAGCCAAACAGTGTGACATTGAGATGCAGGAGGAGGCGAAGGAGAGTTTGAACACCGCAGGGAGTCACATGCAGGTGGCTGGTCTCCTAGGTGTGGCTGCTGAGGGAGGAGGAGTCCCGCCACGCAGGCCACAGCACTGAGCTCCTCTCCCGCCCTGGCCACAAACAGCGCCAATTTGCATAAACAACTAGCGGTATGCCCCTGCGACAGCCTCCACCATCACTACTATTGCTGCTGCTGCTGCTGCTGCTGCTGCTGCTGCTGCTGCTGCTGCTGCTGCTGCTGCTGCTGCTGCTGCTGCTACTACTACTACTACTACTACTACTACTACTACTACTACTACTACTACTACTACTACTACTACTACTACTACTACTGCTGCTGCTGCTGCTGCTGCTGCTGCTGCTGCTGCTGCTGCTGCTGCTGCTGCTGCTGCTGCTACTGCTACTGCTACTAGTACTACTACTACTACACCTTTATTTTTCTTCTTCTTGTTCTTCTTCTTCTTCTTCTTGTTCTTGTTCTTGTTCTTCTTCTTCTTCTTCTTCTTCTTCTTCTTCTTCTTCTTCTTCTTCTTCTTCTACTGCTACTACTACTACTACTACTACTACTACTACTACTACTACTACTACTACTACAACTACTACGCCACCACCGCCACCACCACCACCACCACTTCTATTATTACTTCTACTACTACAACTACTACTACTACTACTACTACTACTACTACTACTACTACTACTACTACTACTACTACTACTACTACTACTACTACTACCACTACTACTACTACTACTACGATACTATTACTACTGCTGTTCTTATCACTATCACTGCCGCCTCCCGCCATGGCTCCTCCAGCAGGTGTCTATGCCGGCCTGTTGACTTTACGCATTGCCCAGACACACCCACTCACCTCTCACACACTCAAGGTGGCGTCCTTTTCGCTTGGCGGTGGCTAGACACCACTTTAGGAGGAAGAAAAGTGTGGTTAACGTGAAAGCTTTACGCAAGTGGAGGAGAGAGATACGAGTAGAGAGAGAGGAGAGAGTCTGCATCTCCTCTCTCTCTTTTCGTCGATTTTTCTGTGGCGGGCAACAGCTGGCAAAACACACACACGCCCGCGGCAGGAGGACCTCGTGATGGTGGTGGTGGTGGTGGCATTTGTCAGGGTGATGATCCCTCTTAGCCAGCCTCAGGAACGTTTATTTACTTTTTATGTATAGAGAAGTCTGCCAAAGGGCTATAAAAGGAGTAAGAATAATAGCAGCAGGAGAATAAGAAGAAGACCTGACTATCTCTTCCCCAAAAGTGAAGAGAAAGTTAGTTCCAATCTAGTTAACCAGCTCAGTTCTCGGAAGTTTCTTGGTGGTCCTCTCCTTAAATTGTTCACGTCTCAGGAAGGTGAAGAAAGAGAATCAGAGAGAAAGTTCCGTAGTTACACAAAGACAGAAGACGTTCAGCTGTTGGTCATTGTTATCTGAATTACTGTTGATGTTCCTGCGAAGAGGTTGTGAAGAGTAAGGCTCTCTTTGCTTACTCTCTATGACTTGGATAAAGAAACACACAGGACAGTACGTGGCAACATAAAGCTGTCAAGTAAACCCTATCATGAAGTTACGTCCTGTCTCCACAATCAAGGAAACGTGTGTGGTTGTCTGTCTATGGTTTTATCTTTCTAAGTTTTCCATCAACCATTGACAACATTTCTGCAGTAAACAAACAAGAGGTGCGAGCGAAGGAGTGGAGGAAGAAGTACGAGTAGAGAGGAGGAAAGACCTGCTCTTCCACAATCTTCTGAGGACGTGTTTGCCTCACCGCCATGCTGGTATTATAGCAGAGGCGCTCCGCTTCTTTTTCCACTCATTCGCTTACTCACTCGTGCACTCACTCTCTCACTCACTACTCTTCAACAACCTGCTGGAGTCTTACGCCTCTCGAAGGTCTTGCCAGTTTACGTCTTTGTTCAAATAAGGAATTCCTGCGTCAGTGGTTAAGTTATTTTCTGCTGCACGTTTGATTTTGCTAGTCATTATTATTATCAGTGTACGTGAATCAAAGAAAAAAAAAGAAAGAAAGAAAGAAATAGGTAAAGGAAGAACATGGCAAAGAAAGGAAAATGCAATCTTGTGGTCCTCCAAACTTTTCCCTTCAATTTTTTATTTATTTATTTATTTATTTATTTATTTATTATTATTTATTTTTTCTACTTCTTTTCTGCCAGTGATTATTCATTATAAAATTTTCTAATTCGCTGCCTCTTATCTCCATTCACTTCATCACATTCTCCTTATTTTCCTCCACTAACTTCAACTTCCTTTATTGCACCCTTTCTGTGTCCCTTTACAACCTTCATCACCATTCACTTTTATCACGTTCCCCTTTATTCACCTTTAGCACCCTCAACATCATTCACTTTTATTACATTCATCCTATACTTTCCCTCACTTCCCTTAACATTACCACATCTCTCGCATTTCCTCTCACATTCTCCCTTTAAAACTCCCCCAGCACGACGTATCTTAATCCTCTCCTTTGTCATAAACTCCTCTTACTCTCTTCACACCTCTTACTACTATATTTTATGTATTTCCATTACTTATCTCCTCACGTCTTTGTAATTCCCTGCTTTTCTTTAATAAACTGATAAACACCTCGCTGCTTTTCCTACCATCTCTCTTTGCTCTCCGCTCGGGCCTGGCGGGAGGGACGGGAGAGAGAGTTGTGTAATAGGGAGACTCAAAGCGTGAAGAGCTGGTGCGGCAGGCGTGATATTAATTACGGTACGTGAATTTCGAGGCCTGAATGAACCAAGCCAAGCCAAGCCAAGCAAACTAAGTCATCTGCCTGCCTGTGTGCCGGAGTCTTGTTATTTATATTTAAGCTTCAGTTCCCTTAGAAAATAAGTAAATAAATAATAATAATAATGATAATAATAATAATAATAATAATAATAATAATAATAATAATAATAATAATAATAAAGCAAAATACAATAAAACGGTATACAAAATTCATGCATTTATAACATTTTAACGGTATTTGATTTATTTTTACCGTATTTGATTTATTTTTCGTTTCCATTTTTATCATTATCATTACTATTTTCTTTCTTTCTTTCTTTATTTTTCTTTGATGAGAGTCACCAAGCACGTATTTTTAGGGTCAGTAAGGTGATGAGTTATTTGTGACAGTAATTTGTTCTTCCATTTATATTTTTCCTCTCTTTCCATGCTATTTTTTTTCTTTTCCTCTCTCTCTCTCTCTCTCTCTCTCTCTCTCTCTCTCTCTCTCTCTCTCTCTCTCTCTCTCTCTCTCTCTCTCTCTCTCTCTCTCTCTCTCTCTCTCTCTTCTTTTCATTTCATTTTATCATTTTATCTCTTCCACTTCCCCATTTATTACTGTCTAATCTAAGTCTCATATTCGAGAGTAGTTTCTTCCTTCATCTACCTTCCTTCCTCAGTTATTTATTTATTTATTTTTCATTGCCTCCTATTCTTCTTTCCTTTGTCCTCTTTCCCATGTCTTCTCTTCATACTGTCATTTTGCATCTTACACATACTCGTTTTCATTTCCATTTTCTTCCCCTTTTTCATTTTCCCTTCTTCCTTTATTCATCTTATTTTTGTATTTCTTTTCATTACTGCTCATCTCCTCTACATCTCTTTTAATACCATATGAGACCACAAATACACACATGCTCATATTCTTTACCATCATTACTATCGAGAACTCTTATTCTTTCTTGTGGCATCATACGAGTATTTTTCTCTTCGGTCTCTGCCTCTCTCAGCAAGTCCCGTGTGTGTGTGTGTGTGTGTGTGTGTGTGTGTGTGTGTGTGTGTGTGTGTGTGTGTGTGTGTGTGTGTATGTGTTAGTCCTAGTGGTCAGAATCTTGAGTAAATGACTGTGGATTTTGCGTGTGTGTGTTTTGTGTGGACTGGGAGACGAGAGGGAAGGTGATGGAGGAGGAGGAAGAGGAGGAGGAGGAGGAGGAGGAGGAGTGCACGTGAGAGAGATATATATGTATAGAAAAATAAAAAAAGATGGGGGGAAGAAAGAAATGAAGATGAAGACGATGAGGAAGAGAAGTACAAGAAGAGAAGAAAGAGAAGAAAAGGAAGGAACATAGAGGCAAGAAGTTGAAGGAGGAGGAGGAGGAGGAGGAGGAGGAGATAAGGGGAAGGGACAGGAAGAGGAAAGTGTAGGAGAAAATTATTGTACAAGAGGAGGAAATGGGAGAGCAGTTGGAAGGGGAAGTGAAGCAGGAGGAGGAAGAGGAGGAACAGGAGGAGCAGATGGAGGAAGAGGAGGAGGCGGAGAAGGGAGACAGTATGCGGTGTGGTAAAATAGTCTCCAAGCTACTCATCTTCAATACGTCACCATCCTCCTCCTCCTTCTCCTCCTCCTCCTCCTCCTCCTCCTCCTCCTCCACGACCATCACCAGTAACCGTAACTCCGCTGGACAGAAATGCGGACTAAGGGAAAGAAATATATGACACATACAGACAGGAAGAAAATAAGGAAATACAGCAAGAAATGGAAGTACGTAAGGCGACATTCGCAGCGTTAGCTTTCTGCAAATAACACGCACATATTTGAAGTGATACATATGTTTAATAATCTTAGTAATCCGAGTTGTCAATTATCAGTTATGTAGGTATTTTATTTGCAGTATTTTAAGACATTAATGGAAGTTATTCAGGTCTTCAGTGGTGTTTTCTTGATCTCAGTGGTAGTTTACCAAGGATTCTGCATCACTAATGAAGAAAAACGCTCGTGATAACCTGACTAATCATCTTCGTGGCTTTTGAAAATAGTTCGCAGAATCCAAACTGCTTTAGAATACTTAGCCAGTAGTATTTCATATGAAAACCGTTTGTAAACAGAGAGACAGAAAGAGACGGAAATATGCACAAAAACAAAGAGACAGAAACAGACGGAAATGCAAAGACACACACAAAGACAGAAATGGACGGAAAAACAAAGGTACACACAGAGACAAAGGAACAAACATACACTCTGAGACAGAAGCAGACGGTAAAATAAAGACACGCACAGAGACAGAAACAGACGATAAAATAAAGACACGCACAGAGACAGAAACAGATGGAAAAACAGACACGCATAGAGACAGAAACAGACGGAAAAACAAAGACAAACGGAAAGATGCACATAGACAGAAACAGAAAGAAACACAAACACACACACACACACAGAGGAACACAAATGATCCGCGCGAATACTAATGTCCATGGTGAGTGTCCGGCACCACGGGAGGGGACCTGAAGCACGGGCAAGGCAGCGAACCACGCCACAGCAGCATTCACAGCCGGATGGAACAAATTACCCAAGATGACTTCCTCCCGTGTCCTGCAGCCGGTGTGTGTGCGTGTGTGTGTGTGTGTGTACGTTACTCTCCTGACTCCACACACACACACACACACACACACACACACACACACACACACACACACACACACACACACACACGCACACACACACACACACACACACGGAGGGAGGGGAGGAATGAATGCATGTCGGTTGGTTGTGTGTGTGTGCAGTTGGATAATGTGGATAATGCTGTGATTATGCATGAGGGAGAAGGGAGGACGCCAGAGAGAGAGAGAGAGAGAGAGAGAGAGAGAGAGAGAGAGAGAGAGAGAGAGAGAGAGAGAGAGAGAGAACTAATCTCCGTCCAAATCTGCCTCATTATTAACTGTTTTTCATTCAATTTCAGAGTCACAAGCGGCGTAGGAAATGACCCACCGCCATCCCCACCTGCTTCCCGCCCGCCACCCCTGCCCACCCACCCGCCGCCGCCCGTACCGCCCCATGCCCAGCCCCTGCCCCAAGCCCCGATGCAGCCGCTGCCGCCTCTGCCCAATCAGCAGCAGGAGGAACATCGGTACCAGCGGGAGGAGCATCGGTATCAACAGGAGGCCACCCAGCAGGCACCCGGCACCTGCATCCTGCCGAGACGCAGCCTGGGTAAGGAGGACGTCAATGTTCGCTACAGGTCTCCCTCCAATCCTCCCCCAGCCTCCCGCCAGCCTCCGCCTTACTCCAGACACCAGCCTCCAGACCCACAGAGGCGGCTTCGTGGGCCTTATCAGCCTCCACCGCCACCCAAAGGTGACCTGAGGGACCCTAGAGAGCGTGAGAGCAGGCCTCGAGAAGTGCGGGCCTCCGTCAATCTAGACGAGCTGCAGGACTGCCGGAGTCGTCGGGATCACTGGGCCGAGGGAGACCTGCGCGGAGGTGCAGACACACGCGACGGCCAGAAGAACGGCAACTTCCGCGAGGTGCGAGACATCTGGGAGAAGCGTAACTCATCCCTCATCCCTCAGGACCAGGGCAAGGAAGACAACCTGAGGTCCACATCGCTCCCGCGGCCTAAGCAAGACCCGTGGATGCCGGCCAACAACAGGTGGTCAACTCGCGAACCTGACTCTGGTTTCGATTCTCTCAATCTCCAAGCCGCAGACGATGGTCAGCGATGCACGGAGGCGGGCCAGAGCCACAGCCGCGCCCCGATGGTGCTGGCGACCGATGCTCACTACTCTCAGTCCACCGAAGACCTGCTCAATGCGTCACGCACCTCCCCGATGTCCCTCTCCTCGGCTACAGCCTCCATGTCCTCCACGTCGTCCTCACCCGTGCAGTACCCCACCATCAGGCCCGCCAAGCAGCCCTGCATCACCGGCGCCTCTCACACTTCACCTTTTTCGCACACTTCGCCCCGCAGCTCACCCCACCCACCGGGCGGGTCGCCACGTGGCGTGGGGCCGCCTCATCACCATTCAACACCTGTTGGGCCGCAGCGCACCGCATCCCCCGAAGGGGCGCTGCTATCCGACAGTGTGTACCCGCAGCACGACACGCAGCCCCGCTACGCTGAGATCCAGGAGAAGAGCGAGCCGAGAGGCAAGGAGGAGAGGATGAACCACCGGCTGTCTCGTGACCTGCGAGACGTTAGAGACGTGCGAGAAATGGGAGGCAACAGAGAGAGCAGAGAAACCGCCAGGACGGGAAGAGATATGAGAGAACCGCGCGACAACAGGAGCAGCCGCGAACTCAGACAGAATAAAGACATGAAGTCAAGAGAGTTTCGGGAGACAAGTCTGCCTCGCGACTTCAGAGAGACACGAGAGGAAAGACTCAGTCGAGACGCGGCCACGAGAGGCTACAGGGAACTGCCAGTCGATGTTGACGAGCGAGACCAAGTGGAACTCCGCCAGGATCGCCTGCGCGGGCCGCGAGAGGGGCGAGCTTATGGCGAGGGAAGTAAGGAAGTGAGGTTCAGCAACGACACGAGCGAGAACCTGCGAGTGCGCGACGGCTCGGCGTATGACCGCCGAGACAGGGACGCAGACGGCGCCGACGGCCTGCAGGTGAACGATGAGCGCCGACTGTCCGGCCACCAGCGGGACCACCGGGGCCAGCGGGGCGACGGCTGCACCTCCTCCTCTGTGTCCTGGATGGAGTGGACACAACAACTGCAGGTGAGTCACAGTGTATAAAGGACATTAAGAACCTTGAAGAATGAAATTATATTTCTAAGTTTCTAGGCTTTCTAGGGTAACTTTATCTGCACTGTATTATATCAGCATCAATACGATCAAGAAAAATATTTGCCTCATGTTGTGTTGTCGGTGCATTACTTACCTCACTTTCCCTCAGGCATACGTGGCGTGGGTGAACTCCCAGCTGAGGAAGAGAGGCCGACCACTTATTTCTGACCTGCGCCGCGACCTTCAGAGCGGTGTGGTCTTCGCCGACCTGATCGAAATAATCTGTAAGTAGCCACGCAAAGACAGGGTCATGTCAGTGGGGCGTTGGCAAAGGTGAAAGAAAAAAAATAATACATGTGGACCTTATGTTGATAGTTTTGCCGTCAAGTAAGAGTGTAAGTGTTGTATCATGTCAGTCTTTTCGCGCTTCAGTGTTATAAAGGTTTATGTTTGTGTCCTAACTCTCCTTAACCTCCTGTTTCACTTTCCGCCACTAAGCCCTTTGCCTCACCAGCTGGGGAGCGTGTTGCCGGCATCCAGCGGGAGGGGGAGCGGGAGGCCATCACGCCCCAGGCCATGAGGGAGAACCTAGACCGCATCCTGCAGTTCATGGCGGCCAAGAGAATCCGCATGACACACATCACCAGCAAGGAGGTGGCGGAGGGCAACCTGAAGAGCATCATGCGGGTAATCCTGGCGCTCGCCGCTCACTACAAGCCGCAGAGCGTGAAGGCCGCCTCGCCCCACCAGCAGGAGGTGCCGCCCGCCGCCCTGGTCTGCGCCCCCGTCAAGCTCCCCCCCACACACGGTAAGTCACTGCTCAGCGGCACATTCCCTTCTCTAGATAATTCTTAGCGCACTCAAACTCCAATATATATATGTTCGGATGAAGAATTTATGACTCAAGCTGATTGCTTGCTCTGACAGTCTTCCATTTTGGGATGATTTTCTTGTGTTGTAAAGCTGTTCATATAAAACTTTCATGGCTTGAGATGAGTTGAGGCTTGAGGAAAGTCGGCGAGACACTTGCGAGCTTAGTATGGATTGTTTCCCTCAGATGTGAGCGTGGGTCCTGACGGTCCTCCCGGTGGCCCCGAGAACACCCCCAATCTGAGCGCCAACAGGAGAGCCATCGTGACGGGCAACAGCGGCGACGACTCAGGGAGCGTGCCAGGTCTCAGGCGGCACCCCAGCATGACGGCCACCCCTGGCGCCCCCAGGGACTCCTCGCCGGTGTATGAGAACTTACCGAGACGCGTGGCGCCCTCCCGCTGGGCCTACGACTCCCTCAGAGCCTCGCACAAATTTCAATGGTCGGGACCGCCGTCTCGCCGCCCCGGAGCAGGCTCGGGGTCCAACAGACCCTGCTTGGACGAGTCTTCCGATGACCCACTCAACACCTCGCTCAACACCTCCCTCACCATCTCCCTCAACACCTCCATAGAAGGCGAAGTGGAACCCTCCTCACCTGGCCATGACTCCTCGGGTGGGCGCGGCAGTGGTCGTCCCGCAGCACTGAATTTTTGGCAAGAGATGACCAACCGTCACGAGCCAGGCGCCGCCCAGCCCAAGTCTCAGCCCTCCACCCCCGCCAAGGCTCCCCCGGAGGACGCTGATAACCCCTTCAGGTGAGACTCGAAACTCACTACTTGATGGTTTATGTTACGTCATTTCATCACTTGTGTTGTTCACAGCTCCTTTGAATGCTAGTATTGCCTATCAATATAAAAGACATGTATCGCTCTTGAAGGTCACGCAAAAGTTCTGCATTCCATGGAAATGTATATCAGCTTTGTTAATGTATTACCTTGGTCAAGTTTTCTTTAGTCACTCATGTTATATTCAAAGCTTTTAAAGAAAATGTTATTTCTTGGAAGACTAAACTATTTTTTGACAGGTACCACACTATACATCGTATGAGCGGGAGACGCAAGTTGCCACAGATTCCGGGGGCGCCGGGCCCTGGCAGCAGAGTAAGCTCAGCACAGGAATCCCCCGAGAGCCCCAGGGAGACAACGGACTCACCGAACGACCGCAGTGAAGGAAAACCCGGCAGTGGATTGGGAGAGGACGGGTCGCGGGAACCTGAGGGCCGCAGCCAGAACTCTTCTCCGGCCACCAGCCTGGTGCGCGGCCACACGCTGGAGCAGTGGCCCAGAGAGAAGCCTCAGATGGACAACTGGGACGCCGAGGACCTGAAGAGCGTGCTGCGGGACTTGAACAACACCCGCGATCAGCTCCTGGCGCTGCAGCACCTGGTGAGTATACCGCCCACTATCCACGGGGCATGAGACTGACGTGTTGGCTAATATAATTTAAGCATATTTTATAACTGCACGAAGACATGTAATTATGACTTACAAGTTCCACCCACGACCAGATATTAAGTTTGAAGTTTATTATTGTTTCTTGAGAGTACTTGTCTGGGAGAGAAGTCACATGGAAACAGGTGACTCCTCGCCCAGGGGTAAGAAATGAGCAGGGGTGTACTAAGGAAGGAGACGGCACAGCCCTGGCGAGGCGGCCCGCCGTGTCGTGCATTGGTGTTCTGCCACGCGAGGGAATCCACAGCAAGTGTATAGCGAGGGAGTGTTGAAGAGCAGTGGCTGGACGGCGCCACACGCGGCCGACCAGGTCACAGCCAACAGGCTTGGGGAAGGCGATGTCACAGACACCAGACAACGAGTCACAGATGACCTGATGAGCACGTAACAATAGACCACCTGCCTCCCCAAGTTTGTGCAGCTCATGGGAGGCGCAACTTGACGGGCGTGGTGGGCGTGGTGCCCCCACTGAGAGTCAACTGAAGTCTTGCCTTCAGTAATTCATTGATGAATAAATAATTCAATGAAAAAATAATAGGCACAGTCTCGTTAAAAGATATAATTGATAAATTAAATGAATAGTAAATAAGAATAAAAAAAAAAGAAATAAGAAAAAAATAAGTCAGACGAATCGAAGCAAAATGTGAGCAGTGAACCTAGACCCCGCGACGCCCCGCGCCCCGAGCCTTGTGGATTAGAATGGTGCATGTATACAACGCATGCATCATATTATTTATACTTTGTATGCCATCCTCACTCTTACCAGTGACGCTGAGGTGAGAGCTTCCTGTAACACTATAGGGCTTTTATTTTTTTTCGCGTTCAACCTGTTTTTCCTTATCTGTCCAGTCATTGGTTGTGTGACGATGACGGTGACGTGTTAAGGCAGTGTTGAGGCAAAGTGCACCTCACTCACCCTCTGCCTTATGTCGCGTGTGACAATTATACACGATTTCCAGGCCAGCAAAAAATCACCTTATGCGAAGAACTTCATCTTGCTGCTGCTAATGCTAATGGATGTGTGTGTGTGTGTGTGTGTGTGTGTGTGTGTGTGTGTGTGTGTGTGTGTGTGTGTGTGTGTGTACACACACACACACACACACACACACACACACACACACACACACACACACACACACACACACACACACACACACACACACACATGTATATTGCTTTATTGCTCTCGACTTTCGACGAACTTGTATTTGTTCACTTACTCTGCTCCCTCACACATTTTTGGCTCGAGTGAACAGACAGGAGGAGGAGGAGAGAAGCCCACGTGTCTCGGTGAGGTTGTTAACTGCTCTAACTGACGAGGAGAACCAGACGTATGTAGGCGTGTACTTGATTCCGCGCCTTCCTTCCTTCCTTCCTCTTCTTCTTCTTTTTCTTCTTCTTCATCATCATCATCATCATCATCATCATCATCATCATCATCATCATCTTCTTCTTCTTCTTCTTCTTCTTCTTCTTCTTCTTCTTCTTCTTCTTCTTCTTCTTCTTCTTCTTCTTCTTCTTCTTCTTTTCTTCTTCTTTTCTTTTCTTCTTCTTCTTCTTCTTCTTCTTCTTCTTCTTCTTCTTCTTCTTCTTCTTCTTCTCTTCTTCTCTTCTTCTCTCTCTCTCTCTCTCTCTCTCTCTCTCTCTCTCTCTCTCTCTCTCTCTCTCTCTCTCTCTCTCTCTCTCTCTCTCTCTCTCTCTCTCTCTCTCTCTCTCTCTCTCTCTCTCTCTCTCCATGACCAAGTGGAACTAACGCCACTAATTACCTTGACATAATCACCACTCATTCCATTCACCTTTTTCTCGTGCTGGGCTGGGCGTTTCTCCACAACACGAAACACCAGAGAGTTGGATTGCGTGACCGAAAGTATTAAGGAGAAACCAGGTTATGCTGTACTAATGAAGTTGTACGCGAGGTAATCTTTCTCTTAATGATACAAATAGATTAGTATGGGTGTGAGTTTTGGAGGTTTGTGTGTACGTATGTGTGCGTGTGTGTTTTTAATGGGTTTATTTACTTCATGTATTTGTATTTTTTTTTTTTCATTGGTGGTTTAATAGTTTCGTTTTTTTTTCTTTCCTATATTTGCTGTTAGGAAGAAGGAAGGAGAGGGACTCAGATTATGTTATCTATCTGATTAAGTCATAAGCTGGTTCTTACGTTCCTCGAGTTGACAATTTCCTTCTTCTTCTTCTTCTTCTTTTTCTTCTTCTTCTTCTTCTTCTTCTTCTTCTTCTTCTTCTTCTTCTTCTTCTTCTTCTTTACAATTTTATTTCTTTCGTATTGGAGGGAAGAAAATTGCTAGTATTATTTTCACTGTATTTTCTAGCTTTATATGACACAATTATTATTTACTCCTTTCTTTACGGCATAACGGAACGGGATTATAAGCGGGTACTGATTATTTCGAGTTTGGCCAAGGTTCGTTTTAGTGTGACAGAGCAAGCTGTGGCGTGGCGAGGTCGTGGCCCTGGCGGTGTGGTGAGGGCGACGCGTGGCGGTGCGGTGGGCGGCGGCGCGACAGGCTTGTAGTGAAACTCAGCTGGCGTTCTGAGGCCCGTATTCTGAAACGTTTTCCTCGCTCACCACGATTATTTTCAGAGGCCTCGGAAGGGAATAGAAGAGTCCTCAAAAGTGTTTCTCCAGTCAAAAATGTAGAAATCTTGTTCATCTGTCACTAAAACCGTAAAAACACCCTTAAAAACTCGAGTAACTTCAACTAGAGTCTTTTGAATGTAGTGCAGGTGCGGCGCCAAAGTATTTCAGAATACAGTCCTGAGAGCACCTCAGGAGCGCTCCATTGTGACCTGCAGGCTGAATGATGGGCGGCGCCGTGGGAAAGAAAGAAGGAAGATCTTATCCAAGGCTCCGAAGATTCGTGAGGAATAAAAACCAACACGCACGTCCCCTGAGGAAGCGTCCAGACAGGTGATGTCATGGATGACTAGTGGCGGTGGTCGGGATGAAGTGTGGCGGGGCCCTGGTGGCGATGTGGCCTGGGGCGGCGGAGGTGTGGCGGGGGGCCTGGTGGTGTGGTGTGGCCAGGGGCGTGAGCTGGGGGTGGGGATCCCGGAGGTGTGGTTTGGCCAGGGGCGGGTGTGACTGCTCAGTGGGCGGCCGGTTACCCCTTTCTCTGTGCTGACCACCTGAAGAAAGAGAAATCGGTCTGGGGTCAAAACAGATTTTCTTCACCCGCACGCATGGTCAGCCTTTTGTCAACAGCCCGGTCACCGCTGGAGTCTCCCGCCCGTATTGTAGGCTGAGGGAAAATATATTAACGAAGGACGAAGTTTTATGAAAAGTTTATGAAATTCCGGACCGAGAAATTCCTGTGGCCGGTTTCTCCTAACGGCTACTGGAGTCTGCAGCATCCCAGCATCCCACTCCCTCCTCTGACATGCCCGGGAGACTTGTTTAGAAAATGTAGCCTTTACTTGCCCCGTCGCTTCTTATTTTTAGACTGCTCTCTCACCACACACTTCAAACATTAAGTTCTCAAGCCTGTCCCAAGTTTTTGAGGAAGCTTTCTCTGTTGTTTAGTATGAAAGTGTCCCGGCGATGGCAGGAAAACAACGAAACGGTCTCGCCAAAATTAAACACGTCCGGCTACTCGAGACAGTTTGAGAAGTCACACATCCCGGCCCGCACACCCGCTACAGCGCACTCGCGGCTCCACATATGGTAATTAAGAACTGTAGCGCGGAAGTTGTGAAGGTGATTACGGCCTGCTGCCCTGCCTTACAACGTTAGTTACACTCTACGGGTTCGGTGTAACGGTGAGTGGAGTTTGGGGAGGTGTATATGGAGGCTGCTTTCGAGGTAATGTTGCAACCTTCATCAGCGTTGTCAACACTACGAGGCTGTAAGTTTACGTCACTTACCTCAACAATGCAAATTTTATCAGCTGTTAGATGTATTCACTAAAGTAAGCTGCACCAACTCCTGTAAGAGTAAACAAAAGGCGTAGTTCAAGTTGGGTATTATGGAGAAACTGGTAACTGGCAGTGATGGGCGGGAGGTGCACCGGGGGGAAGGGAGGGAGAGAGGGACGGGGTGGCGGCAGGTACTGCGACGGACGGCGGCGAGTGGTTCAGGAGGACTCACCTGGGTACCTCCAGCCCGCGCCTCATCACGCAACGCGCCGCTGCCACCCAAACATCGCCTCGTGTGGAGGATGTGACGGATAGCGCCTCGACAGATGTGTGTGTGGGCTCGGCAAACAGTGACGTTTTGTGTGTGACGTTGACAAGCAGGCAGCGACAGGGACAAGCGCTGCTCTCCCGACAGACCGCTGTGTTGGTGCTGCATGGATCGGTCTCTGTTTGCTGGAACCTTAACTTGTCGTGTCACCGGAACACCAGCACGGATGACCAGACTTTAGAAACCAAGAGTTGTCAGTGGTGCGTTAGTAGTGGTGGTGGTGAGAGTGGCTGTGGGGTGCAATCTAGTGCACTGGAAAACCAGAAACTTACTTGCATTAGCCATATTTTTTTTTATATTATTCAAATACCCTCCAGCATTTGTGATCGTGCTCTTGGAAGGGAAAGTAATCGAACCAAAGGACTAAAAACTCCACAGTGAGTGTTAAGAGCGCTACTGGAGGTAGTGAAATGAGAATACCCCATGCGTCACTCAGTCAGGCAAGGATTGATTATCAGCACTTGTCTCTGAGCAGCGTCACCGTTCAGTGTGCAGGGCGTGAGTGTGACAGCGAGAAGAGAGGGAGATAGAATAAAGTTTGGTTAGTACAGGGGAGAGTTGAAGGGTTAATTGTGAAACATGTGACCTGGTGAAAGTGAGATGACCAGGAGATAGTGTGGAGGAGACCGAGGAGGCGACGCTGCGGCTGCTGGTAACAATGCCGGTCATAAAGAAGAGGACCAAGAAGGAAAAGGTGCATGGTTCTTGTACAGTACATCGCTTTCACTGTCTTGCCTGACATGAGTTTTGTGGCTGATTCATAATACGAGTGTGAAAATATATAAATGAAATTATGGTAATGGATATTCTCTCAGATGATAAAAGTTCAGTTATAATAGCCAGTAGTAGATTTTATTATAATTTTTAGTACCTTGCGGCAATTTACTTATGTTTTTTTTATAGATTAGCACAGTGTTAATGGTGCGGACGAGGTGACATACAGGGTAATGCAAGGAAGTGTAATGACCATACATACAGTCTAGCCAAAGTATTCGTGGAGGAGGTGCGCCTGTCGTCCAGCCGCGTCGTGTGGGCAGGCGGACACGCTGGCGGGCATTATAAGTTGTCGTCAGGTTGATACATGGGCGGGTGTGGGCGGGCGTAAGTGGGAGCTTTGCAGGTTTGGGTCTGAGGCACGCAGGTACCCGCTTCCTGTTTTTTTGCTAGGCCCGCCACGCACGTGACTACACATGGGTACCGCCTGTCATTGCTTCCCGCCGTGCTGCAGCGTACGTTCCTTCAAGCACGTATCTGTTGTGTGTATGGGTAAAGGCAGCATTTTCCTCTCGCACTGTCACCGTCAGACAGGAGTGAAAGGCGAACGTTAATTTGTTATGCCCCGTAATTAAATGGCCTGCTGGACTTTCTTCAGGCTGACATGACCTAATTACCTTTACTGGAGGCTGTTTTTCATCACCTTTACATCATTGCATCACAACGCCGCTGTGCTTTTAATTGCCTCGCATCGGTTAGCTCGCGGCGACACTCCTGCTGGCGTGGCGGAGGCTGAACTCTACCTCGCCCATCGCGCGGAGACCACCTGTGACGGGCGCTCTGCACGATGGCCGGACGGATATACGTACGCACACACGCTACAGTCATCCTTAGTTACGAGTCTGCGCTTGAACGATGCTCCACTGTGGCTTAGTACTGGTAATAGTGCAGATTGTTTGAAGTTCTCTGTGGCCTCCTTTCCGTGTGGCTCAGTGGGTGAGTGAGGCGTGTGGGCGCGGGTCGATACAGCGGGGTTGGGGAGGCGCGGTGGGTCGTGGGAACCAAGTACGTACACGCCGCAATTTCTACCTGGGAGAAGGTGTACTGTAGTGGAAGGGGACGGGAAGGGGGAGGTGGTGGGTGGCAATAGGACCAGTCATTCATTGGTTTGCTTCTTGCGTCCCTCATTCCCAGCAAACGCTCACCTCCGGAATACACTCCTGCTTTGGATCTGACGAGTCTGCCGTAATGAGCCGCGTGGCCTGCGTCCCAATGATTCCCTGCCTTGTGTTCGACAAATTATCGACAAAACCTACAGGAATTTTTGCGGTGCAGGGATTGGTAATGAGGGTAGGGTGGTGTTGGGTGTAGTGGAGGGAGGGGGCCTGCCAGTCACGATGGTGGGGCTGCGGCCGGACACTGAACCTGCCGTCTGTCACCACCGCTGTCAGTCACAGGCCGTCACCTCCTGCTGGTCTCCGCGAGGTTCGCCCGTCCGCTGCAGAACGCCGCACGCCGCTTCGAAATTGTACTTAATGGTGCTTTCAGTGCGCTGCTTGGAGGAAACAAAATTAGATGTCGAAATATTGTTAACGATATTTTTTTTTTATGTGCCTCCATGTCTGTTACGTTCATATATATCACCTATAATCGTTAGGAATAGCAAACTCCATCGTGCCGCCTCCTCCTTGCCCCAGATTGTTGCACGTCTCTCCTAAACAGTCTGACGCATTTAGTTCAGTGGCGTGGCTGGATAGCGCACGGCCACCGTTTGTCCAAACAGTGCTCATCATCCCCGTTAATGTGAAATGTTGAGTGTTTTAATCTTATTTTACAGTTTTCTTGTCCATTCATATTTCTGGAGATGATGATGTCTAAAGATATCAGCGTTCCTAATAATGAATTGTAATTAAATAAGTAATAGTTTATTGATTAAGTGGATGCAGAAAAGTGAAAAACGTTATGTTGTTTTTATTTTATGCTGACTCAGGTTTGTCAGTTGTTGTCTTCCCATTGCATCTGGAAATGCTCTCCCTATCCCCCACAACCTAAAAAGAAAAAAACGCCTAAGTGTGTCACCTCGTTGCGCTGCTCTTCAGTAGTTTTTGTCATCCTGCGCAAGCTTCATTGCCGCGAGTATTTAGGTTAGCAGTGGCAGGATGGATGAGTGACGCCTGGTAGTGTTTGCAGCTTCAGACGTCGACGGTGGTTGAGAGCCGCGGTGTGTCTACGTCAAGGGGAAGTCCTGCTGGCTTCACATCCCTCACCTCCCCCACCTGCCTCACCCCGACCCACGCCTCCCCTCCCTGCCTCACTCCTACCCATAGCTCCCCCTCCTGCCTCACCCCCACTCACGCCTCTCCTCCTTGTCTCACCCCCACCTGCCACACCCCCACCCTTTCCTCCCCGCCCTTGTCACCTTGCAATATCTCAACGGAAGCCAATTCGCCCCACTTCGCCGCTGTGTCATGCCAAGGCAAGGACACCCCAACCAAGGCGACCCAGACCGTGGAGGTGCAGGTCAAGAGCTCCCACAGCAAGGGAGGCGACCCATCGAGATCCTCCCACAGCAAGGAGAACTGTAGAAGATCCCACCGCAGGAAGGACAACCCAATCAAGATGTCGCCCAGCAAGGATGAGTCTTCAAGAACTTCCCACTTTAAGGAAGAAACTGCAAGAATCTCTCACAGCAAGGATGAACCGACCAAAAGCTCTCACAGCAAAGAGAAGCCTCGCAGAGATGACCCTGCTAGGGATGATCCTAATAGGAAACATTTTATGAGGAAGCCAGTACTGAGGGAGCACTCTGCCGCCCTCGTGGACCCTGCCTCAGGAGTCCCCAGCAGGAGCCGAGGCAGCCACCACCCTCACCGGCGACACTCACACCAGGTACACCGCCCGCCCATCACCTTCCTCTTCCTCCTCTTATTAGCACTCGAAGTTAAGCGAAGCCCATTTTTGCAGTACGTAACAGTTTTGTCCCATCCTTCCCCCATGGTAAGGCTTTGTGGTGCCCTCATTTGGTAGTAAGGGCGTCAGCAGACATGAGTTGATGTTATTTAGCTGATTCCCATTGAGTCTCAACGTAATTTCATGAGTAGCAGCTTCATTGAGCACCCCCAGGTAGCTCCTCCCTCCCCCTCCCGGCGGTGGTGTCGCGTCGGGCACCACGCCCCGCCTGGACACTCCTAGGCGCACCGCTAGTAGGAGCACGTAGACTTGGCTGTGTTCGGACCAGCACCTTTACATTGCTTAACGTTCGCCGCCCGCTTCACTTGCGTCTCCCGATGTATTGAGTAATGTACTGTACTGTAATGTAGGATACAGCGTGTACTCGTATTGAGGAAGGTATGTTTAGGCCTTCCTGGTATTTTTTTTTTTTGTAGACTGTTGACTGTAAGTACAGACCCGAGACGGTAACTGACGTTGACGGTGGACATGCATGTGAGGCTGTAGTGACGGTACCGGTGGTGGTGGTGGTGGTGGTGGTTGTGGTTTTATCTTTTTAGTCAAACCAGCTTTCTCCTCTCTATCACCCTATCTCTATTTGATGGATGGAGGGTTCATGTCTTGATCATTCAGTAGTAAGTCACAGGTGCACCCTCCGAGCGGCCCGTCACCATCGCCGCCGCACCGCTGCACCGCCGCACCGCTTGCTTGCATGACGCGCGGTGACGCAGGATGTGGTGATGGTGGTGGTGGTGGTGATCTGGCTGTGATTTGATGCAGTAGCCAAGAAACAGAATTCTAGAAAGCTTGCTTTCTTATTTTCTAGTTTCATCCTCTCTTGATTAAGACTGTAACTTAATAAGAATTATTTTTTTCTTTTTATATCCTGTAAAAATAAAAGGAAAACAACTAACACTCTACTTATGATTAGATACAAACACTCACATCAGTACAAAGCGTGCTAACACTCCCGGCATGACGAGCTGTAGAGATCTCACTGTGTTTGTGTCCGGCAGGAACTAGACCCAGCTTCCAGGGGCAGCCACGGACCACGCTCGTCAGAACTCCTGGAAGCTTCCACAGCCTCGGTCAAGCAAGAGCTGTTGCACCTTTCCCTCGCCCGCCAAGCCCTCGAGGCGGAAAAGGTGAGGATGTGTGCTGTCAAAATATATTGACTGTCACTTCTTTTAGATCTATAGCACTTATGTTGTTTGAGTATTTTCTTCTTCCTTTAATGTTTTGTTGGTCCAGTATTTGGTTGTGAGCCTCGGAGCGCTTTTCTCCACAAAGCTTAAAATCCTTCCTTGTCGCAGGTGGAGCTGACGCGGCTGCTGGAGCAGAGGGAGGGTGTCATCACGGAGCTCCGGAAGCAGATGCACCAGCGGGACAAGGCCATACACACCCAGCGGGCTCAGTTCGAGGACGCCCTTAGGAATGTCCAGGTCTGTGCATCATTCTCGAAGGACAACTTGAATACATTACTCTTAAAGCGCTGTCACCTACCTATCTAGGAAGTGCTACCGTCAAATAACCATGAATGCAATAGTTTTATGATATCGTTCCATAATCATCAATTATTCGTAAGAATCATTCGTTGATTCAGTTACATGTGACGTTTGATGTGTGTAATGAAAGAGATGTTTATGCTGTGTCTGTGAACATGATTCACAACTCCCTTGGCTCCACAGAACGGCAAGCGTGTCGGGATGTGTGGCGACAGTCCCTCAGGCCGCGGTGGTCCCCGCGAGGAGCTGCACCTGGTGAGGGACGCCATCGCCTCTCTCAGGAGCAACTTCAGGTGAGTCGTGTGAGTGTACTTCAGGAAGACAGAAATCTTTGATCGAGCCCAGTCCACGTTGTTATATTTCTTTTAGTAGATTTATATACTTTGCTTCATTACCTTCGTGCATGTTTTTTCCTAATAGGGTTACATTTTCCTAAGATCAGTCTCTTACCGACTACATAAAAGGTAATGAAAATTGTCAACCATCTCACACTAATGAATTGTACTCGTAAGACTCTCATAAAGTGTCATGTTATTCATTGATTATTCCCCATTACTGAAGGAATTAGTCCTCAAAACGCATTTAATTTTTTCATTAATATGAAAAGATGACAAACACATTGAGTAATATACGAGGCCTGGTGGCGTGGACGCGTCCAGGCCGCCAGCACGCGCCGCTGGCCCGACGGTGTCCCTCACTGGATACCCGCGTGTCCACAGAGAGACGGATCCCAACCAGCACACCCTGGACACACTGGAGCAGGCCATCTCCATCCTTATCGAGCGCAGCAGCACCGGCACCAGTGTAGGGGGAGGCGGGGGAGGCAGCAGCACCGACAAAAATTCCCGGGGCAGCGACCAGCGCCATCAGATGAATGGTGTGTGAAATACTTAACTATTCTGCTTATAGAGTCTGTAGTGTCCATAGTCAGCATAAAAAAAAACGCTAAGTTACAGCTGCAACATTAGCATTAACTGGAAAATTTATGGTCATAAGGTGCGAAACAACAGAAGCTGCATCAATAACCGCCCTTTACCGACACTCCATACATTATCTAAGTGAAGCGATTTTATTCTCTCCTAAATCCAAATATTGAAGTATGTATCATATATGTTAACCACTATAACTTTTTAACACTTGTTCTCCACAATTGCAGGTGTGCAGGAGGCGTCGACCAAGGTGATTTACTTCACGGAGCGGACAGTGACGCCCTTCATGTCCACCATCAACAAGCCGCTCGGAGAGATCCGCCTGAGGGACTTCAAAAACATGTTCGACAGGCCAGGCCTCTTCCGCTTCCACTTCAAGAGTTATGACCCAGAGTATGGCATGGTGAAGGAAGAGGTGAGCCACTCTGCCCCGTCACTCGGATAAACACGCGATACAACCCTTGTTTACCAATTGAGATGCGCAGCTGATGGGGAGGGCAGTAAATGTTTATTAAAGATGAAGGTGGGAGTACGCGGCTTGAGGCGTCGTGTTTACGTAGATTCATATAGTTAATTTTTGTTTGGCTCGACTTCTTATCGGATATTCACCCGCTACTGAGGGAGACTATTATCTATATGGTACGATTTTTTCTCTGTGGCTTAAAAATGTGTGTTCAGTCCTGGTTAAATCATGGCTGTTACTCGTTGTAGGAAATCGCTCTATCCCGAAATTCTAGCTTATGTCTGTCCTTGTTGCGAACGAGCAATTTCAATTATTACATAGATGTTACAACGTTCATGATACATCTTTACCTTCAGGCTTTAGGTTTTACTGCAGGTACATATTTAATTGGTAAACTGTAGTGAGTAATAGCCGGGGGTTTACCGTCACTTAGTACTGGGGCGGATGGTACAGACGTCTGAGTCTAGAGACATCTTGGGGGACCAAGTGGTTTAAGTATAGAGTCTCGAGTATCAAACGTCCTGAGGCCTATTTGGACTCGGAATAATCTGTCTTGAGGATCATCTGATCTGAGGCCTATATGACCTGAGTACCATCCGGTCCAATACCAAGTGACTAGCTCCCATAGCCGGGTGTAAATTTCGAGTATTGGTTACATATCACATTCAGAGGTAGTGAGATTCTCTGGCACAGTTATCCATAAACCAGCGTTGCATCATCTTTAATAGTCACGTTGCTGACCCATCGATATCTCAGGAACCTTGAGTAAAAGTGTTTCTTCGTTTTCTGTTTGGTCTCTGCAGCGTATGTTTTTTTGTTTTTTTTATGTGAATTTGTTCCTTCCTCCTTCATCTTTTGGTCAGTTTATCCCCAAGTGATGTAATAGAAGACTTACACCACCTGCATCTTGTATTCTTTAGATTGTGAGTGACGACGACATTCTGCCGGGCGTGGAGGGCAAGATCATCGCATGGGTGGAGGAGGACGTCGAGTGACCTGCAACACTGACAATATTGCAGATGAATCATTGCAACAACACAGCGAAGACGGCACTCCCAGGCGGCGCAACGTGGAAGCACACACACACACACACACACACACACACACACACACACAAACACACACGTGCACAAACTTCTCGTACGCCTCAGGCTCTAGTCTGTTCGATGTGAGTGCCTCATCACCAGCTGAAGGAGACACGGAGGACCAGACACTCCAAGGCTCTCCGGTGATGCTAGGGTGGCAACTCTTTATATTTTATTTTATTTTATTCTTTCTTACTCCCACTATCTCTCAGTGCTTGCCGCCCACTCAAGTATTCATCCCCCCCCACTACTGCCACACTCACTTCAGCCGTGACTCAAGGTCTTTTCCACGTATAGATGAAGAGCCTGACAGACGAGATTCCTTGTCCTCATGTGATCATGTATGGACACAGAAGTCTAGTGTAATTCACTCGTGTGCAATTATGAAAAGATTTGTTCCTCCAGCGTCGTGGTGTCCGTGCGGGAATGGCACCAGCAGCAGCATCTGCGTCTCGTTGATCTCCTACTTTCTGAAGGTCATTGACTCTGGCCTGCCGGGGACGTGACGTGACCGCGCATTTCAAACTGAGAAAAAAAATAAGAATCTGAAAGAGATACGTGGCCCAGAACAGTGACTTTTGGAGATAGGAAACGTATATATAGTGAGTTTTGTGGAGTGGAAGAAGCAGGACTAGGCTAAAAATAATGTGGCTGTAAGGCATAATGTATGTGACTGGCTCCCGTGTTCTGTTCCGTTAGGATGAAGACTGTGGATCTGAAGGAGACAGTGTGACTGTAGGTCGCAATGAATGTGGCTGACAACTGTGCTCCTCGATACCGTAAGGAATAAGCGTTGTAGATCTGAAAGAAGTACCAACACTTCCCTCGCGTCTTCGAGTGTCAGTGAGCATCGGCAGTTATGGTGACCTGGCTGACTATGGGTCGTAATATACGTAGCTGACTGCTATACTCCCCGATACCGTGAAGGTAGATGTTGTAGATCTGAAGGAAAAACCAACACCCCTGCGTCCTTCCAATGTTAGGTTGTGAGGAGCCAACCAGAAGGAGCACCAAGACTTGCCTAGGAACGCTCTGCCTGACATCTGGCCGTGGTGTGCTGCCAGACGCTCATTACTGTGTACATAATAACAGTATAGTTGCATTTCCTCCATGTTATCCCTTGATTCTTTGGTAATCCTGATAATGATGATAATAAACCTAATTACCCGTAAGACACACACCTGACTTCCTCGTCGAAGCCAAAGATCTAAGTTAATTTTTTTTATTATGAAATTTTAGTAATATAACTCAGCAGCTGGTCATCCCAAAGACGACAAAATCACACGTTATGTACTCAAGAATGTTTTGAAGAAGGGACGTGGGCCATGTTGGTCTCTCGTCCCTCTGTATTGTTATTTGGTTGTAGAAATTTATCGTTACCGCATCAGGTTGGTAAGTTGATATATGGACTCGTATCAGAATTTTTTTTCATATATATATATATATATATATATATATATATATATATATATATATATATATATATATATATATATATATATATATATATATATATATATATATTTCCATGTCGGATTTTTAAGAACACTATAATACCTGTAGAAAGTGTAATGTTAAGCTTGATCTCCTGTTGTTGTTAGACTGCATAATTTAATACGAGAACGGCATGACCACTATAGATGTTAAGGATATACTAAGGACTGTAAATATCTAAACTACCTATACAACGAATAAACAAAAACATTTTATCTTCGTAGTTTTTCTCGATCTTTCCCTGTTAAGTACGTATTCCCACACATATACTTTTATTAATCCTATTGTTGCCATTGTTTCCTGTGTTAAGAAGAGTTACACTTATGTCTACTACATTAACATTTATTTTCATATACTCGTACTCATTATTTCCCTGTGTTAAGTAGGTATTGTTACACATACACTTACTCCATAACAATTAATTTTCATTGTTTCTCTGTATTTATCATAGTCCCAAGATTGTGTATACTCACGCTTTACAGTAACATCTATTCCCACACAGTTCCTATTGCTTCCCTCGATATGAGTAATGATGCATAAGGTGGAGGGATATCTGCGTATTTGCATAGTCATTGGTTAACACAGACCTATGAACATCAAGCACCTTTTATATTAACAGGCTTTCGTGGTTATGTATTCATGCCCTTTAATGTGTAATATTAACTCAATGATCGCCAAAGTCTGCCTGCCTTTATAGCAGGGCCAGTATCTAGAAACACTCCAGGTTTTCATTATGGCTATTTTCAGACAAACGAAATTATTTGTCAGCTTCTCATGAGTGTCTCCCATAATAGTGCAGAATCCTTGTGAATCACCAGCAACATCACTGAATTGTATTGAACACCCTTGTGACTTCCACAAAAGCCTGTTTGAGAGTATAGTCCCTGGCTGATATTCTCTTTAGGGTTAGCAGCGAGGTGTTTACATAAATACACTCACGTTACCAAAGAACACAAGGGAAGCCGCAAGAAGCCAACAGAGCTACATACGAGTACACGTGGCAGTCCCTGTATAACATTCACTAGCATCCTCTGTTAGCCTCTGATCTCTAGGGAGGAAAGGATGTCGGTAAGTTTCAATATTTCAAACATCCCGTCCCAGATTAGAACATCATTAATACTGTCTAGACTGGTCCCCGCAGGACTTTCCAAAAAAAAAAAAAAAAAAAACAGCCGACGCCCACATGTTAACCTTAAGTTAGTATATTTTAATTTCAGTCCTTATTAACAATCAGCTCATTCATACAATTATCACATAACTTCAGTGTATCATTTTAACACCCAAGTTTGCGTATACCAGGATCCAGTACTTTCTTTCCCTGCATACACTGAGGCAGCATCTGAGATCAATCAAATATAGTGATACATGACTATTGTGATGTCTAGACATGCCACTGAAAATCTAGATAGGCACACCTTGTCCAGAGAGAGAACACCGGCACTCATTCAGTAGGGGAAAGGTTTGCAACTAGGATAATTCTATCTAATGTTGACAGGAGCACTGTTGTGGGATCAGAGATAGTGGGTACGCATATGATGAGGTCATTACTCCCCTTCTCTCTGCAGTAAGGATACAGGGGAGGGAGAGAGCCAGTCAGTGGGTACGTGACACTCCCTTTGTTGGCTGTTATGTGTGGTTTGTCTAACTTATTTAACTCTTATTTAAATGTCATCTTACATCCTCTACTATTGACCCTATGTGGAAAAATCATATGTAGGCTCGTGTCTAATGGTAATAACAGATGTGCCCATGCTTTCTAAAACAGCTTGCTCTTATTGCCTTTCCCTTAGCTGAGACGAAACACTGGTGGGGACTTTGGGGAAGGAAACATGAAGGGAAAAAAATAGTTGAAGTAAATAAATACACAACCACGCCTTTAGGATGCTAAACAGGTAATTGAATACATTAAAACTAGCGAGGAATAGGTTCACGGATGGAAGGTATTTAGTGTATAAGGGGAATTGAGGTACATTTGTTAGCGTAAATTCTAAAATAGTCTCAGCTGGGAAGTGCAAAGTGGCATCTAGACAGTCTTCGCCGCGCGCCGCCAGACTCGCGACTCGCCCAGTGTCCTGTCAGCTGTGGTTGGGAGTGTGTTGCTCCTCTTGGTGGAAATTTATCACTGAAGCCATGTGGTATTTACGTTTATGGCTGTTAGCCCCGGTGTTGTGTTATCTGAGCACCCTGGCGACCTGTGCTGAGGATAGGGGTAGGTGTCCGCACGGTGTGCGGGGATGTGGAGGGGCGGACCGGGGCAGGAAGGCAGTGGTGGTCGTGGTGGTGTTTGTTGATGTTGTTAGGATGCCGCTTACTGCTAACTGCCATCCATTATTTTTTATCATCCACACTAACCTGCAGGGTGGTGACTGATGCATCTGTGCCGTGTGGTAGGAGTTGCATGGGTGGTGTGGTCAGAAAAGCATGTCCTGTCTTGGTTGCGTGGGCGTGAGTGTGTGTGGGCGGCGTGTGCATAGCGGGGCACCCACACCAGGGATGCCAGATGACCTTACCAACAGCGAGTGCCACGTCCTCGCCTCCTGGCACTCGAGGGTCACGTAGACGAGTCTAGACGCCGGGTGGGGCAGACATGTAGATAATTTTTTGTTGTAGTTGAAAGTAGTGTTTAAAAGTAATGTGGGAGGATTTTGCATAAGTCAGCCTTTTCATGTTAATTAAAAAATAAGTGCTTATAGCATGTTCTTTATACTGTGTAGATCTCTTGCTATTTATTTTTGCCACCAGGAGGCCAGTGCTGCATGATAGTTGTCCCTCTATACCCAACTTGTGATGAAGGAAACACATTTAAAATAAAGGAGGAACAATAATGCAGTGTGAAACATTCCCTGGTTTATTTATTTTCCTACAAAGTTCTGTCATTATATATATATATATATATATATATATATATATATATATATATATATATATATATATATATATATATATATATATATATATATATATATATATATATATATATATATTAGAAAAAAAAATGGTTCATGCATAAATTTATAGAGTTGAAAGAATATTGAATACTGTCCATTTAAAGCATACTGTCTATCATTCTGTCTTTGACACCTGGCCCTAAGAACCACCATAAAATATTTAACTGTAAACAAAAAGAAGTACTGTGACAGAAGAATCTACATTTATTGTCTTCCTTGCATTCCCTTCTTGCATGCTCTAAAACTCATTCTTGCCTCATTCTGTTCTCTCCTAAAGATTATGGAGAAAAGCAAATTCCATATAAAAAAAATCATGCACTGCAGAGATTTCAATGAAAACAGAAGAGCACTGTGATAGAAGAGCCTACATTTATTCTTCTTGCATTCCCTTCTTGCGTTTTCCAATCATCTTATTCTTCTCGTATGCTTTTCTCTCCTACATTCCAGTCCTCAAACCTTCCATTTTGCTGAAGGTCATCCTCTTTTACTTTCCTCATTTACCATATTTGTATACCATGGTAGTAGTTTATTGACAAAAAAAAGACAAGTAATACAAAAGAAAGTTACATCTTGTTTTTGTCAAACTTAAAAGAAAAAAAATCTTATAGAAGGGTCGTAGTTGAACCCAAACTAAGCATTAGTTCTTAAGAAAACTTTACATTCTCATACATTCCATCTTCTGTCATTCTTTCCTTTAACCACCTCAGGATGCTGAATTTCACCCCTTATTTAGGTCTTACTTTCATCCTCTCACTTGCACCTGACATTTCAGATCTGTTGCACACCCATTTGTTAAGTTTCTCTCCACTCCTCACACATCACTGCTATTTCCCAACTTTTGCTTCTCATTCCACATCTGGGAATCTCTTGCATATGTGAGTGTTGGTATAATTATTTCATCATACATACATTTTTATTTTTATTTTTTTATTATGGTTTTTGTTATTTTATTATTTACTGTTCTTCCATACACAGCTCTCATCTCACCCACCATGTTTCCATGCCTTGCTTTCCTGGAGTGCCTGTCATGTGTCTAATGTGACCCTCAAACTTCAGTTCTCCTGTTACACTTCATGATGCTCCTCTCTGTATCTTCTCTCCTCAATATTTATTTAGTTGTAATGTAAGCTAACCAATGCATTGTTAACATTCTTCATAAAAATCATATTTTTACAGTTTCTGTTGTTTATTTTCTCTTGGTAACTTGAACCATAAGAGAACAAGTCTTGAAAAATTGAAAGTTTTCAGCTCTCTGATATGTAAAGATAGATTGAAGTTGCTTCAGTTAGTACTAAACATAGGGATGGCAGTTGTGCAAAGATACATATCTTGATTTATTACACTTACAAATTGACCTTATACAATTGTGACTATTTTGTACATGCAGTGTGGTTAAAACTTTTTTTCTGTGTTCATGGTCTATAGTGTCAGTAGATAATTTTACAGTACTTCTTTTGGGGGCTTCTGTTTGTGGAGTCTTGTTGATCAGCATCAACCTGTGGTGGTGCAGACAGATTATTTCAAGGATACTGTTCCCCAGAACTCTCTAATGTAATTGCCATTGAAGATAAGGTTGATAAGAAGCACGTGGTTATTCTTTGGCCACTCAGTGATAGCCTGAAAAATGGTCAACTTTCAGCAGTACTCAAACTGGCCATTGAGATCACTCTGTTCGAGTGTTGGTTAACCATTAACCCATCTCCCCAAGTCAAGTCTACAGTTCCACCTATGTTTCAGATTTGCTCCTCATCACTGTGGCCACCAATGAGACCGATGGCTATCAGCGGTTCATACGGTCCCTTAGGGTCTATGGTCTCCAGGTTAAGGTAAAAACAATAATTGCTGAACTAAAGAAAATGTATTATTGTGACTTGGAAATTGGCTGTTGGTAGTGTATTTAAAGGATTAATTATCAATGTTGTTCTAGCACCTCAAGACAGCCCAGTACAAATGACAGAAAAGGAGGATAATAACAACTTGATCATGTACCAAAGTAGTAATTAAATAGGCCAGATGGGAAACAAGGTTAAAGGATTAGAGATGAATGAAAACTCTGAAACTCAGGTACCTTGGAAATTGAATATTTGTCAATCCATTTTGAAGACTTGAGATTTAATATGGAATGCTTTCAGGTGTTGGGTTTGGGAGTCACCTGGGAGGGAGGAGATGTCCAGAATACTGTGGGAGGTGGCCACAAGATTAACCTGTTAAAGGCCGAGCTCTACAAGTACAAAGATGATGAAAACAAGATCATCATGTTTACTGACAGGTAACAAATTCCTGGAAGTGTGTTTAGGAGCTTTTCTAAGTGATATTATGTCTAGTTTTGGTTAATTTGGCTCTTTTATGTGAGGACTGGCACCTCACTTGGCTTTTTCATATATATAAGTTTTGTTGGCCCTGGCCATTATGCCTCTTACATAAAGAAAATATGGTAATGCCATACAGTTTGTTTACTACTTTAGAATACTTACTTTTTATATGTGTGCCCTTGTTATTAAAGTTATGAGTTCTCCCTCTTCCAACATGTGCATGTTCCTTGGATTCCACCTGTCATTACTCTTCTGACAATCCTCCATCACATGCATTTGTATTATGTTTCTTTCAACTGCCTGTATATATGTCTCTCTCAAACTGCCTTTCTGTTTTTGTCTTTATTGATGTACCAGTATATACTTTTTTTGAGGGTGTGCCTTCAGCAGGTCTCCACCCACTTCTGTCCTTGCATTGTAACCTTGCATGTATTCTGTCCAGTCCTCTCACTCAGACACTTTTGCTTATCTTAGACTGTTAAATTTTTATGTTTTTATTTTATTTGGCTTTTCTTCCTGTAGTGGGCCATCCCATTACATCATCACCTGACTGTCATCACATTTTCTAACCTCTTCTGTATTATATCTATCACTCTTGGGTTAAATTTGTTAGTGATATGTGACATTTTGTTTATTTATGTATTTATGCATTTATTTATTTATTTAATAATTTATTTGAGTATTTTAATTTTATTTATATATTTTGTGTGTAACTGGTCAAGGTAATAGATCTCATATTGCTGAATGATATTATTTGCATTGTATATGACAAAAAAAAAATTAATTGCAAGATAAAAATTTCAAGTTGTCTGTCAGTTTTTCATTGCAGTCAAGCATTCAAACATGTGAGGAAGTTTACCAGGAAAAAGCCAATACTGTATAGTCATGCTCAGAAGTCAAGTAAGCTGTTGCAGTCACTTTTGCTGTGTTTTGTGTTCTTTTCAGTCTCCTGTCCTCTGATATGTTGACAGTCTCCATATAAAACTTGATAACTGGTATATCCTTAGCAGATCTAAGGGCATGAGACTCTGGTAAAATGCTACACAGTGGAAGTGAGCATGGCAGGATATTTGACTTCCAACCATGAGTGTCCCTGTATGCATATGTCAAGGTCAGTCTCTGCTTCCTCCACTCACAGGATCAAGGAACTAAGCCACATGTCCCCAGTATTTTCCCTACAGTTTTCTGAGTATTAGGCACTGGAAATCAGTAGTATAAAAAGCACTTTGACAGTTTAATATTCCCTCTGCACTGAGAAGATCTTCAGGTGAATCTGTCTTGTATAGGCTCAGGAGTTGCCTTGTGTATAGATCATGTAAACTTTTGCTTATTTTTTCACATTATTATATTCTTACACCAAGCCATCTTTGTCAGCAAGTAAACTTAATGCCATGATGTAATTCCCCATATGTCTGCATTGCTTGCACACTAAGACTTCTGCATTCTTATCAGATTTTATCCCTTCATTTATTACTTTTGTTTTTTTTCATTGATAAGTTGTTGGCCTGTCTGTCTGTCACCACAACACACACACACACACACACACACACACACACACACACACACACACACACACACACACACACACACACACACACACAAAACAATTTGCCCTTGGTAAATGGTTATGTTCCTTTGCAGCTATGATGTGATAGTCACAGGTGGCAAAAACACCATCCTAGAGAAATTTGACTCCCTTGATGCCCGAGTAGTATTTGGTGCTGAAGACTTTTGTTGGCCAGATAAAAGCCTTGCTGAAAATTACCCACGGGTTTCATTTGGTTACAAGTATCTGAATTCTGGAGGTAAGTAGATTTTCATGCACAGCATAGTTTTCCTCTAAATGAGGAAATGCCATTGATATGGCATTTGTCAGATTAATCTTCCATGCAGTAAACATTGTCATTAGTGTTTAGAATATAATGATGGTGTGTTACTGTATTTTTTCTGTATTGAAGTGCAGATGGCTAGACTCCTCATTCCATGGATGGGTTAAAGAATACTGCTACCATTTTTATTGTGGACTGTAAAAGGCCACTGAAAGAGATTGAATAAAAGGAGTGGGAACCCTCAACTTTATACTCATTCCTGCAGTTACATGAGGTGTTTTGTCTTGTCTTGAAGGGGGGATCTCAGCCTGCTATATATATATATATATATATATATATATATATATATATATATATATATATATATATATATATATATATATATATATATATATATATATATATATATATATATATACACACACACATATAAATATACGTAGATGTTGATAGATGTTACTCAGTAATAATTTGGTTTAGTGAACAAATTAACTGTATTGAATAGATTTAGATTTACTGTTGTTACTATTCAGTAGCCCAAACTTTTCCACTATATTTTATAACAATCCATTTTCTTTATTGTCTGAATTGTAAGTACTGATTCCTTAGGGGGAAGGGAAGATGTCACAGAATGCTTACTCTACTGATGCTGAGTGACATAAATGTTTCAGTATGATTTACTTACAAACTGTCTTTATCTTAATTGTTAAACTAGTAATTGTGATATTTTTATGATCATCCCTTACTTTATTCCAGTTAGAAATTCTTATTTGAAAAAAAGGAATTGAAAACCTGCTGATGAAAATGTATGTTTACTTATAACTGAAGTTTGTCTTTTTTTCTTTTCAGGTTTTATCGGCTATGCCTCAGATCTTTATGGGGTCGTATCATCCCATGATATCAGAAATGATGACGATGACCAGCTGTACTACTCACAATTATACATCAACAAAGAATTGAGGAACAAATATAAAATGAAGCTGGATACTCATGCCAGGATATTCCAGAACTTGAATGGACAGTTTGGTGAGTCCTTTTTTCTAGTTTAATGGATGGTGTTAATTGTACTTGTCCATGTTTACTGTGGTGTATGCAGTAGGATATTATACAACCTCCTCTGTGCTGCAAGGTGACACCTAGGGTAATCATTCTAGAATTCTATAATTGGGTCATTGCTGCCTTACTTATTTTTTCTCTTAATGTAAGAAAGGCTCTGGCCAAGGACAACAAAAAGGCAGAAAAAAAGAAAAGCTCACTAAAGATGCTAGTCTCCAAAGAGTAGAACTAAAAGCATTATTAAAATTTATTAGCAGTGTCTTGACACCTCCATCTTGAAAAGTTCAAGTTATAGGTAGGGGAATAGAGAAGCAGACAAGGAGTAATAAAGCATCATCAGTCATTAATATACTTATCATGTTATGTTTTATCATGAGCCAGTCCCTGAAGTAATCATCTGCTGTATGAAGGCTCTTGTTTCCTGTCATGCTTACTGCCAGGAACAGATGTAAGAGTGTGTGTGTGTGTGTGTGTTTATGCATTAATTGCTCTGATGTAATTTGATTGCTATAAGGAAAATGAATAGTGAAGATGATAAGTTGCTGATCAGGTTTTGGGGACATTATGAAGAATCTTTTGGACATTGTTTTGTTACCTTTGCTAACATGTTTGTGAGACATGAACAGCTAGTAATGGAAGTTATAGTATTAAGATTGACATAAAGAAAGTTAATGGTGAAGCTGACAAATTGTTGATATATTTTGGAAAATATGACAAATCTCTTGAATAGTATTTTCTTATGTGCACTAAATCTTTATGAGATTTGGAGAGTTATAGAAGGAAGGTACAGTGTGAGGAGAAGGCATGCAACTCAGAATCTTATGAATAAATGTAAGCAAAAGACAGGTGATGATAAGCAATGTAGCCAGTATGCCAGTGGTGTGTGGCAATGTGTGATGTGCAAGAAGGTTATTGGTAATAGTTTCATCCTGTATATTGTGTGAGTGGTAGCTGAATGCACAGAATCTTTAAAGAAGCCACCAGGCCTGCATGTGGCAGTCCCTGCATGAAACACACAACCTTTTTCCACCTATCATCTTCATCCATGAATTTATCCAATCTTCTTTTAAAGCTTCATCTCATCACTGATGGTCCTTTTGTGGACAACTAAATTTTCACATTGTTAAGACTAGAAACCCAAAATTTAAATAAGTTATTGATTTGGAAGATAAGATAATCGTGTCCATTTTTCTCTACATAATAGAGAAACCACAATGTATTTTCAGGTGATGTCTCCCTGAAATTTGAAGATGATGATGTTAGGATACAGAACACAGTGTATCAGACCATCCCTGTTGTCATTCATGGAAACGGACCCACCAAGGTGTTGCTGAACTCCCTGGGAAACTACCTGGCCAAGTCCTGGACTGTGAGTGAAGGCTGCCTGGCCTGTGAGGAGAACAGGCTGGAGATGGAGACTGTGCTGGTAAGGGATTGTATTCTCAGTTGTGTTCAGTAGTCTGTTTTACTCTCTCTCTCTCTCTCTCTCTCTCTCTCTCTCTCTCTCTCTCTCTCTCTCTCTCTCTCTCTCTCTCTCTCTCTCTCTCTCTCTCTCTCTCTCTCTCTCTCTCTTTCTCCTCTTTTTTTTTTTTTTTTTTTTTATTTATACCAAATACATCATAATTTACAGAGGGTGTCACCACTACATTATATAGAATATCGTGACAACTTAGAGACTAAAGGTTACATAGTTAATGTTACTCTCTCTCTCTCTCTCCCTCTCTCTCTCTCTCTCTCTCTCTCTCTCTCTCTCTCTCTCTCTCTCTCTCTCTCTCTCTCTCTCTCTCTCTCTCTCTCTCTCTCTCTCTCTCTCTCTCTCTCTCTCTCTCTCTCTCTCTCTCTCTCTCTCTCTCTCTCTCTCTCTCTCTCTCTCTCTCTCTCTCTCTCTCTCTCTCTCTCTCTCTAGAACTAATAATAATACAATAAAGAAAAACATTTATCCTATTAATGGCTACTCAAGAACTCCTGAAACTTTCTTATCATTAAAAATACATTGACTTAGATGTTTACCATGAATGCACTTGCAGGAAGAGGATCTTCCCCAAATGCTGGTTAGTGTATTTATTGAAAAACCCGTACCTTTCCTGGAGGAAATGTTGGGGAAAATTGAGCTGCTGGATTATCCAAAACACAAGATAGATCTGCTTGTCCATAACCAGGTATGTACATTGCCTAACAAAATGTATGCATGTTTTTGCAAGGTATTAAGAATATCATAGTTTTCTTAATGTTAAATTCTTTGTATCCTTGTGATTCTACTGTAAAAACATGTTCTCATGTTTTGAAACACTGAAATACTGATGTAAAGGGTTAAGCACTGAAAGAGGAGTGGCTGGGGATCAAACTCACAGTGGGATACTCAAATGTACATAACTCACTACCAGTGAAGCCTTGACAATCTTTGGAGTCCAGATGAAGCTTAGTCATCTTAGGCTGTCTGGTTACTGCATCTTGAAACAAAGATATTTTAAAGTGTATGCTGCGATGTCTTATAGATTCAATAACATTATATGCACTTGCATATTTCACTTGAAAAAAAAAACTATGTATTGCAATTAATTAATATAAGAATGTAATTTCTATACGGAAACATCATAATATGAAACATTTATTGGATGTGTATTGTTCACATTGATCCCACCACAAGTACTTCTGTGGGATGCCATCATTGTTTCTGTAACTTGCATTACCTCACTGTATCTGAAACACACTAAGAATTTATTTGTTTTTTTTATCTTAAACACCCTAATGTCCATGTGTGAATTCCTTTATTTCACTTTTCTATAGGGACCACCATCATAACCCCATAATAGGTGTATGTTAAAAGTTGTGTATGGTCTGTGGCTGTCTACTTTAAAAGAGTGCCTTAATTGATATAAATCTTAATGAAACAAAAAGGGACCTAGCTATTGAGAGCAATTGGTTGAAGCATTGAGAGAAGTGAGACATTGACTGAGGAGAGCCACATGTTAATTCCTTGAAGGTTGCTTGTGAGACTGGCTAACAGACTTTTTGTTTCATGTTTGATGCAGCACATAGTGATTCTTAGGTCAAGTGGATGTATTCAGTTTGCTGTGGATGTATGTGGCCAGTTGTGCTCCTGGAGTTTAGTCAGGTGGTCCACTAGACAATGCCTTACCAACTGATAGGGCTAAAAGTGTGAATGATGTGTGAAGGAGTGTGTGATGGACCATCCAGTGTGGGATTGCTGGCCTTGTAAATAGATACGTAGATCTTTATTACATAGCCCTTGCAGATATTAAAGGCTAGCTTTATAGAAATATACTTTGTATATTGTGTATCTGGCTGTGGTCTTGTGATAAATATCATTAAAATTTATCTACATATTACCAGGCAAAATTACATGAAGAGCTGACAAATGGCTGGGTTGCCAGTGTGAAGTCTCTGGGGTACCGCTCTGTCAAGTACATCTCTGTCAATGACAACATGAAAGAGTGGCATGCTCGTAACTTGGCCATGTAAGTTATTTTTCATAACTGTATTAAAGCAGACATGTCATTCTAATATTCAAAGATATCAAAACTCTCATTCTTACTATTGAAATATGAAATAATAGGTTTACTTTAGGAAAGTAAAGTAATATTTTTTTTATTTTGTTTTTCAGAGAACTGTGCTTAAAGAATAACTGTGATGCATTCTTCAGTATTGACGGTGAGGTTCACCTTGATAATCCAAAGGCACTGTCACTTCTGTTGTCACACAACAGGTGAGGTGTTTTGATGTTTTCCATAGTGAACATATCTCTAGCATCAGATAAGTTTTGAGATTGAAAAATTTTCAGTTTTTTAAGGTCTGGACCTGGAAAAGATACAAAAATTTTTGTGATTAGAAAATATCTCCCCAAATTAGAGCAGGGGTTCTCAACCTCAATGCAGTTGGGACCCTCCTCCTCCCTGCATAACCTATTCAACCCCCTCCCCAACCTATGCCACCATAGATAGATAGCCCTTGGCTGAGCATTACAGCTGCATCTCCTTTGTACTAATACCCAGTGAGTCCATGATTTTCCTTAATTTTTTTCCTCTCCCATCCTGTGCCTGTGCCTCCCTGTGGGGGGCATACCCCCAGTTGAAAACTATTGAATTAGAGAATTTCATATCATGAAAAGTAAAAGAAAGATATTGATATAGAAAGTTTACATCAGTCAATAATGTGTGGCTTTTTTTACTTTCTAAACTTTGTTTAAAAGTTAAGTATATTTGAAGTTAAGAACTATTTTCAAGATCAGTAATTGCTATGTGTACAAGTACATACTCAAATCATAATGCACACACTCTTTGCTGGACATTGCCCTCTTTACTGTCTTTATCCACATTCTGTGTTACTTCTCCTTGTCACTTTATAATTGCACTTTCTGCTTTAATTCTATTTCTACTCAACCTTCATGACAGTTTCATCCCAGTCCTTCCTCTTTGATGTGCAGGTTGCCCTCAAGGTGCTTCAGCTGATCCACACAACTCCTTTGTTATATTCCTTTTTCTTGAATATACTTAATTCATAGATTATGTAAAACTCCTTATGAGTGAGCTTTATCTTTATGGCTGTCACACTAATTATTTCATCCTCCATCCCATGGAGTCTCAGTGGCAGGCCTTGCTGCACACACTATAGCTGTATTAGAATAATGTTACTTGCATGTCATGAAAGGCGACTAAACTAAAGGAGACATAGTAAGGGGTTTGAGATTTCCTTCTTGGTATTTTTATTCCTATAGAGGGATGAGGCATTATTTCTTATTTCAGTCTGGTATATAGATATCACAGTTCTATTATTATTATTATTATTATTATTATTATTATTATTATTATTATTATTATTATTATTATTATTATTATCATCATTATTATTTCTGTTTTCACATCATTCTCTCAGTTTAAAGAAGGGTTCATGAGTCTCAGAGGAGTGTAAGCATAATACATTTCTATTACTTTTATTCTGCAGACCTATTCTTGCTGCTGGCATGGTGCGTGATGGCCAGGCTTGGTCAACTTTCTGGGGAGCAGTCAATGAGGATGGGTTCTATGCTCGTTCCATGGACTACATGGACATTATCAACAATAAGAGAAGGTAAGGATTGATTCACTGTTTTTTTTTTTTTTTTTAGGCATTGTCATAAAGTAGTATACACAGACTTGAGGAATCCCATATAGAAATGGTATGTAGTATATCTTTTAATCATTATCAAGTGATGAGTTTTCCTAAAAGATGATTAGTGAAGTGAGAAAAATACAACCAGAGCTTTGTGCAGGATTGATTTAGCAGAAATGGCAGAGAAGACTTGAAGTTTGCTTGTACACAGCTGAATGAAATTTCTCTAGCTGTTTACCCATGTAACATGTTCCTGAAAAGAGCGTAGAACAGACAAGACATGCATTTACATTAAAGATCACAGCCAGAAGCACTTCCTTACTTGTAAATACATATAATTAGAAAAAGGGAACAGTCTTTATCTACATGTTATAAGGTAAATTCAAAGAAAATATTGGTGTGCTGATCTGTTAGTTAATAATATTGGTTTATGTTGAAAATTAGGCCATGTCAAGTTGCAAACTTTTATTTACTATGGTACTAGTAAACATACTACAAGCACCAAGGAGTGCTGGTCATCACTTTTCCTGGGAAAAAAAAAGCACAGTGATGTATTGTTTTTTTACTGAAATTTATGGGCATGCTAGTAGTGTTTTCTATACATAAGCAAGAATGTTGTGGTTTTACAGTATGTACAGGACCTCATGGTAATCATATGCTGTCATTGCTTCTGCATTTCTTTAGCAGCTCTGATTATTGTTTTCAAAACCAATAATGTCTTCAGGTTCTTGATCAGAACAAACAGATTTCTTTCTATAATGCCTTTAATGACTTGCAGTAATCATGAAAAAAAAATTGTCATTCTTAAATGCTATAGCACAGTTTTTTTTAGCCTTTTTGTTATATTGTGAAGTAGTGTGCACTGTTCCATAAAAGCAATATATCTGTTTTTCAGACATGAATGCATAAAGTTGCATTTGAATTGAATTTAATGGAATTGTGTAAATACTGAAGTTGATTTTGGCAGATAGAAACAAAATATGATATTACAAATCTCAATTAGGAAACAGTTTAGTGATATGTTTTAGTAATCTCATGATTTTGAGCAAGCTGCCAGCATTACAGCATTTCTGACATATGTAACATCTTTTTCCCTTAAAAAAAAAAAGTAAAGCAGCATTTATAAGTCCAAAACCCTCCTTCTATGAAGTCAGAGAGAATTTCTGGGTCCAAAGATTTTTTGTACTATGTATTTGTAATTCCTGGTTCTGTGATGTTAAAGGATATTAAAGACTTTTTTTTTTTTTTTTTTTTTTTTTTCGTTTTGTTTTGTTTTGATGAAGTATAAAGCTTACAGAGAAGGGTTCCCAGCCCTCCATTGATGTCCCATTTAGTTGCCTCTTACAACATGCAGGGAATACAGAGACATGTATTCTAGATCCCCATGTCTCAGGGACAATGGAGTCATACTAAAAGAAATTACTATACAGAAGCAGGTTATGTTGTGTTGCGCAAGATTTATACTAACAGTATTAGTGTATGTGATAACAATACAAGTGATGCATAAAGTGATTGAAGTGAAAGGATTTAATTTCTTTAAAAAATTAAACCACACACCTGTTCTCATAAAACTGGATTAGATCATTGAACATTAACATCACAAACTATCTAAGTAGAAGTTTTGCATAATTTTAAGTAAATATTGCTTTGGTATTTTAAAGAATTCTCCAAGTGAACACAAGAACAGTAATGATGTACATTTTTGCCTAAAATCTTCAGGTCCCAAACACCAAAAACATCATAATGTCTATCACAAAAAGATTTCTCCCTTTAGTAGTGCCTGGCATATATAAATATAGAATAAACATTTCCTATATTACAACAGCTGGATTTAAAGTTGACAAAGAAGTACGTATATGTGTTGAGCTCATAGTCGTTTATATCCACCTATAAAACTTATACCATGAAGCTGCTTCCTCTGGACAGGTTTTCTAACATGCATGCATCATTCATTGCATTTTTTCCTTAACAAGTAATATCAGTTACCTGCTACTGCCTTGCAGGACAATTTTTCTAACTTTTCTCCATACTGTAGTAAAACCTGTAATCTGAACTAATTGCACAGAACTACTGAAGCTGCTTTGTTTTAGTTCTCTGTTACATACTTGTATATAATTCAACAATCCTGAGATAACACTGCTGCTGTTTGGTCCCTCATCTATGAAAATCAGTGTAGTATTTTAACACAGGTACGTAAGACTGACTATCCTCTGTACATGCTCTCATGGTTCTATCTACATGTCAGACTGACATCACTTCAGTGGGCATAGCCAGGACAAGACATCCTTTACATGCATACATTCATATTCACAATCACATTCACAAGCATTCCCTCACATCTACAGGCCTCAAGGGGAGAGAGGAGTGATCCTCACCAGTTCCTATCCAGAAATGTGGAATTAATAGTTAGTGATGGATTAGTTGTAGAATAAGCATTTACAGTAGAATGGGTTGCTTTCTGAAGGCATCAATTTACAATAGAAAAGTTTAGACAGTAAATGCTTCATGGTCAAGTGTAATACATCTTATTGATACTTTTTACTCAACATGTGACTCTTTCTAAGATAACTTTAGTTGAACTGTGCGATATAGGTTGTCCGGAAAGCTTTGGTGTCCACTGCGTATTTATTGTTGGCGTGGCATTCGTAGATGCCAGCGTCAGCCTGAGTAGCTGGGTCAATCTCCATCTTGCTCTTGAGCTTGTTTCCTTTCTTCCATTCATGTAGCTGGAAAATACACAAGTAATAAAGTTTACAAATTATTTTTTATCATATGTGCTCTACAAATATAGATGTTACCTTGTTTCATTGACTTCTGTCAAGTCAGTGTTGTCCATTAACTAATAATTTGGCTAGTAAGTACATATATCTCTTACTACAACAAAGTAGAGTATTCAGTCATGGAGAACAGCTGCACCATTTTGACAGTGATAAGGTTTTGTATTTGAAATTAGGAGAGGAACTAACTGTAATGCTTGATTTTTTATTAGGTGTGTTTTATTTTTCTATTAAGGAGTTGGTGATGCCAAGATTTAGAAATAAAGTTTTTAATGGTACCATTTTCTCTTGTGAAATGGTGCAGCTTCCTACTATATAAAGAAATGCTAAAATGATCATGATATACCATGGATCAGTTATAAGTTAGAAGATAAGCTTACCTGCATATACCTGTGAGCATAGAGCTCCACCCCATCCTTGAACCATGTGATCTGGGGGAGTGGGCTGCCCTTGGCCACACACAGGAACACTATCTTGTGGCCCAACACGTACTGGTAGTTGAAGTGAGAAGCCTTTGTGATCTTGGCTCCCTGTATAGATGAACAGTATAACTACTAATGTGGCAGCGAAAAATCTTTATATTTCTACATTGTAGTTTGGATTGGTGTATGTCATGTTTAACTTGGTGAAATTGAGTAAGGAATTGCCAGGTAGCAAAGATGTTATTATTT
Source organism: Scylla paramamosain (assembly GCF_035594125.1). Classification (NCBI taxonomy): domain Eukaryota; kingdom Metazoa; phylum Arthropoda; class Malacostraca; order Decapoda; family Portunidae; genus Scylla; species Scylla paramamosain. The sequence goes on along the minus strand of NC_087157.1, from coordinate 10,728,206 downwards.
ACTTCTTATTTGAAATTATCTATCTCTGTTTATCTATCTACACCATGATGATGTCCATCTTAAAGATAGGTTGCCAAGACATGGCATCTACATTCACATCAACATAATACAAGCATTCCTCATCTTAGCCTCTAGGCCTCTTGGGGAGAGAGAATTGAGCCTCACCAGAGCTGGTGTGCTCCTGTGGTAACATAACAAACCCATCCCTCTCCCTGCACCTGACCCAGTACATTCATGCAGGAAAATGATTTTCAGAAATTATATCTAATATGTAACCTAATTGTCACAACATATTGCATTGCACTTGGCTGAAGCTCATTCCCAGCACCTTTTAAAGATCTATTTCAGCATCCACAGTGAGGTGCTAGTAGCTCCATTTAAAAGTGTTGCAGTAGATGACAAAATCTAACCTATATGAGCATGAAAAATAAATAAATAAAATAACTTAACAAATAAAAAAAAAAAAAAAGGAATGATGAATAAAGAATATGAGCATTAATGACGTCAGTAATATGGTGGTGTTTCAGAAAAAAGTAATGAATGATTAGTGGATCCATGTAGAAGCTTGGCCCTCTTCCTTGCAAGTATGGAAATATGAAGGGAAAGCAAGACATCTCTCACTGACAAAGAAAAAAAATCTCTTTTAATGGAATTAGTTGTTAGTGCTTAAGAAAACATTATCATCCTAAAACAAAAATTATATGTAGTAAACATTCCCCTAACAGTTTAGTATTTCAAGCTAATCTATTTCTGGATAACTCACCTTAGGGTTGGTGTAGTAATTCTTGGCCTCAACTGAAGGGTACGTGCCGGTAATGGGCTTGAAATTTTTCCTACCCTTGTACCGCCCTGAGAGTTGCCCCCGCTTCCCTGTGCCAATGGTCTGAGAGGCCATTGTTACACTCATTAGAGTGAGGAGTGCCAATAGTGTTATCCAGAGTGGACGCCACCTCATCTTGTGGCACCTGTGGCACACACACACAGTGTTAGGTCACATGTCTCAACTAAAGAGATGTTACAGTAAATACAATTTCCCATAATTGATGGTTATGTATATCAGTGTTGGCTGGCAAAATGAAGGTTTGGAAGTCAGAAAAATGGAATATCTACTCAAAAGAAAATACATGTAAGCGTTATGTTGACTGTAAGAACTAGAGCAGGATTTAGATAAGTGGCATATTTAGAATACATTTTGAAAAATGGATTTCAGTGCTGAAAGTGTGCCATGTCTTGAAGTGATGAATGGATAAAATGAATTTCACATGAGTCCAAGATGGATAATAATCTGTCACCAGTAAAACATATCATTGAGATCACTGGAGAGGGGCATAGTCTGCTGACAATCAAGAAAATTATCTTTAACATACTGTATGCATACATAAAAAGATGTGGTGAGAAGTTTTAGCCATCTGTTAATGGCAGTGCTGCATAAGATGCATAGGTAAGAAATCACAGAAACAGCAGTTTGCTATTCAGTTGAACTTCACTCTGTGAGTCTCAGCCACAGCATTGCCTCAGAGCTGCTGTTGATAACTCTTGATGGAATCAGAATTTTGGAATTTTATTATAATTAAGTGCAGCTTCTGCACTATCCTGCATTAATAGTATTGATTTTATTATAAAAATTGACATCTTTGATATATTCAGCACTGCTGCTGTGGTGGGTTGTCTCATTTAAACAAATAAACATGATATCTATTTTTATTTGTTGCCTTTTTTATTTGTTAGAGAGTCTGACCAAGGGCACAAAAAAAAATCATAATAATAAAAAAATAACACTCCTCCCAATAAGAAACTGCATAATAATGCAGAGTTGGCAAGTTTAGTTGCAAATGCTTGATACAAAAATATGATCCAATGCAATGGAACTGCACCATGAGGAGAAATGATAATGACTAAAGTAGCAGAGAGAGAGAGAGAGAGAGAGAGAGAGAGAGAGAGAGAGAGAGAGAGAGAGAGACTTGGAGCATTTAGACTGGAATCTCATGAGGGACAGTGATACAACAATATTACATTAAAAATAAAGTAAAAAATAATGTTTAAAGATAAGAAAAAAATCATCAGTCAAATCATTAACTTGTAGAATAATCAAGAGGTGGAAGTGGTGAGAATCAAGAACTCTAATTTCTGAACTAACAAAAGAATACTTAGAGTTATATGAGCTTAGGAATACTTGAAATCGTTTATACCAGAAGTAAGCCAACACACACACACACACACACACACATACACACACATGGGGACCAGGAAGGTGGCATGGTGGGCTCTTCCTCCCTCATAGCGCCTATCAGCCCCTCCACACCACCACTACCACCACCACCATCGCCAGCACCACTACTACTACTACTACCACCATCACCACCCTTACTGTTGTTTGCTGCTGTTCCTCACTATCACCCCCTCCCTCCCCCCCGAATTATGTATCTCTTAAACTTCACGAGAGCGTACTTTTCACACACACACACACACACACACACACACACACACACACACACACACACACAGTATGCATATCTAATGAAAGACGAGCGTAAAGAACATACGTAACTAATCATATATTCATCGATAAAAGGTAAAGAGTTTATGCAACTTCTTTCAGACCAGTGACGTAGGTTTGTGGGAGGGGTGGGGGAAGGGTTGGTGGGGAAGGCGTTAATAGAAAGGGAGTGGAGTGTGGAGGAGGAGGAGGGGGAGATGGGGGATGCTGCGGTCATAAATTTAGTGATTCAAGCCTTGTATCACCACCCAGGAAGAAGGGGAGGGAGGGGATGAAGAGGGAAGGCTTGAGAGAGAGAGAGAGAGGTACTAGGGAGCGTCCTCACTTGGTGGCAGCGGCGAGGCAGTAGAAACTAAACTTCGAGTCGTATGTTCTCCACTCCTCTCTGTCTGTGTGTAGATGTGATGGTGGCAGTGGCGGTGGTGGCAGTGGTGGTGGTGGCGGCGCCTCGCGGTGTGCGTGCCTCCGAGCTGCGTGGGTGTGTTGGCGGTGAAAGTGGTGGTGATGGTGCCGCTGGTCCGGTCGCCTCGACACCTCTCACGGCACTGAACATGACCTGATCCTGCCCTCTCTCTCCCCCTCCCCCTGGCCGCCCCTTCCCGCTCTCCCTCCCTCCCTCCCTTGCCTGCCACCACCACCACCAGTGCCTCCGCCTCCTCGCCTTCTCTCCATCCTCCTATTTAATACTATTTCTGACGTGCGAGGAGGCGTGTCGCTTGGATGTGGACGAGTGGATGGGGCGAGGGGGTGAAGGGGGGCGAGTGAGGGGTGAGGGTGAGGGGTGAGGGAGTGAGGGCGGTGCATTGTGGTTGGTTAGTGTGTGGTGCTTGTCTGCCCTCTTGCTGTTACTCGTATCATGGCCTTTTCTTTTATATATATATATTTTTTTTTTAGATTCGTATTTTCACGTTGTGTTGTGAGTGAGGAATGTACGTAACTGTCATGAAATTCTGGACCTGCATTTTGAAATTTTAGACCTGCTTTTTTTTTTTTTTTTTTTGTAAATGAAGACCTTTTGCGTTTTTTAATATTAGACCTATTGCATTTTGAAATTTCAGATCTTTCGCGGTTTGAAATTCTAGTGCTGTTGTATTTTTTTTTTTTTTTTTTTTTTTTGCACCTATTGCGTTTTGAAATTTCAGACCAACCCCGTTTTCAAATTTAAAGTGTGTTGTAATTTCCCAGGTGCACGGATAAAGATATTAACTTAATGTGTTAGTTCACTGTATTTAATATTTCCATCTCGTTCATGTTGACTTAACACATCAATACTAAACGCACCTCAAAGACCGCCTCCGTGCAGTCAGTGATCTCAGAGGCCTTGGCAACGTTTAAATCAGACGAACGTTTATCCCTTTGGTCACGGGTGCTGCGTCACCTTGGGGTTCGTTTGTTGATCGTGGCCTGGTGGTGGTGGTGGTGGTGGCGGTGGTGGTGGTGGTGGTGGTGGTGGTGGTGGTGGTGGTGGCAGCTTTGTTTTGTCGCTTGTTTCTCTCGACAAGTAATCACGCTTGAACATTTAATGTTGAAGTTTTCTTTTCTTTTCTTGTTTTTGGGGAATGGAGGGAAGATGTGATTGAACAGGTCCTCAATTAATCTTTTATAAATTGAGCTGTGCAGAACACCAGACTTCTTTAATAACCTTAATTCATCTCGACTTGCGTCAATACTTCTGAAGATTTAATGTGATGTCTCTCTCTCTCTCTCTCTCTCTCTCTCTCTCTCTCTCTCTCTCTCTCTCTCTCTCTCTCTCTCTCTCTCTCTCTCTCTCTCTCTCTCTCTCTCTCTCTCTCTCTCTCTCTCTCTCTCTCTCTCTCTCTCTCTCTCTCTCTCTCTCTCTCTCTCTCTCTCGGTTAAGGTTATACTTCCATGAATCTATTAAGCTAATCATAAGAGAGGTTTCGAGTGGGTACAGCAAGAGGCTTGAGTCCCTCCCATGCCTTGAGCCAGCGAAGGGTACGATATAGATAAGCCAAGTGAGTGAAATTTAGTTACGAGAAAATAGGGGATAAAACGGAAGCACTCTTTCCTCTTTTTATTATCATTATTTTTGTTGTAGAAATGTTAGAGAAGTTAAGTGCCTCTGCTTCATACCGGATTCTCTCACTACCGAAGTAATGAATGTATGTTACATAGATCTGCGTTCTGAATCACTTAGTTCTCCCATCAAAATTATTTTCGAAGATCACAGAACTAATTAGTAGTGTTCATATGACGGGTTTTCTACTGATGGCACGAAATTTGTGTTAAGCAATCTGTAGGATCATGGAAATAACATTGTAAGCAACAAACAACCTCCACTACAGCCTGTTAAAATGTGAGAGATCAGGCGACAAAAAGTTTTGGAATACTGTTCATAGTCTCATCCATCAGGAGAGTCAACCGTAGCCTTGTAATATCCCATGGGAAATAATAGGGCGCCTTAACTCATTACGCAATCCTCCCTCCGACTTACACAATTATATGCGTTTACGGAAGCCTGGTACGCTCGTGTCAACTTACACAATTACATGTTACCCTTACGAAAGCCTTGTATGCTCCTTTGGACTTACACAGTGACATGCGTTTACGAAAGCCCCTTATGTTCTTATCGACTTGTACAATTAGATGCGTTTGTAGCACCTCCTGTCGACTTACACAGCTACATGTTACATTTACGAAAGCTTTATGCGTGCTCCTTTCAATTGTTACAGCTACACCTGCGTTCACGAAAGTCTTGAGTCCCGGCGGAAATTTTTGTGCGGCTGGAATTCAAATTGCTTCTTGTCGGGGGTTAGTTGCTTCTTTTTCTTCCTTGTCTTCTTCACACCGCATTCACGCTGGCGCTGTTCTTTGGGATGGAATTAGGAGAGAATGTTCCAGATTTGTTCTTATTTCTTGCCTTCTCATTTCTTAGGGGTAAAGTCACGAGAGGAGATATTATTTTTTGTTTCCTTATCTCCGGTCTTAAGGACATAATAGTCAGGATCATAATGTGGTTTTACTCATGTGCTAAAACAAGGCAGCTTTTTTTCTCTCAGTTAATCATGTTTCATTACCAAGAAGGATCTTGGATGTGGTCTTACTCGCCATATGCAAAACTAGACAATTTTTTCTTCTCCAGGCTAATCAGTTAGACGTGGAAAAGTATGTTATGACACCTTATCAAATATGAAGACGCAGTTTGTATGGATATCCCTTTGCTTTTTTGTGGTAACTGTACGATGTATTGTGTGTTTTTTTTTGGGGGAGATTAAGAGTGCTAAGTAAAAGAAAGAAAGAAATACTTAGAGGTTGTTATACTTTTTTCTTATTTTCATATTATTTTCTTATTACCTTTTTTTTCTCTCCTTCCTCGTATTGTTTTCATTATTGTTGTCGTCGTCGTCGTCGTGCACGAGAGAATGTAGTGCCGTTTATCTTCTTGCTTTGTTATTATCCTCGTCTTTCACTTCTTGCCCTTATTGCTTTCATCGTGGCGGTGGTGGTGGCGGTGGCGGTGGCGGTGGCGGTGGTGGTGGCGGTGGCGGTGGTGAGAGGATTAGGCCGGGGTCACGAAAGAAAGTGTTGAGCTTGAAAGATGCAGCAAGTGACATTCAATGAGAAAACATTTCGAGGACCGGAAATGTCAGCTATTTCGATCATTTGGCCACGAAAAGAGAGAACAAAGAACATCAGACTATACCAGACCAGACCAGACGAAGTGTACAGAAACCTAATAAATAAATAAAGAAATGAAAATAAATAAAGAAAAAAAGTAGAATAGGATAAACAAATGAATGACAGTAAGTAGTCATGTTTCAATCTTAACTGGAATACGCTCATAGAACTGCGTATAGAGTAAAAGGAATACAACTTTGATCTGCGTATGGATATTTGAGAGAAAGAGACCAAAAAGTCTTATTGAAGTGGCTCAGAATCAAAGAGCAACTGATAGAATTACGTACATAGTATTGTAAACATAAGTTCGCTCTCTGTGGAATTGTAAAGAGAAGTAGTAGAAGAGACCAGAAGTTTTGTAGAGATTTCTTGGAATCAAAGGCCAGCTGGCAGAGATGAATGGCGAAGGTTAGGCAGCGTCTTTGTCCTGGAGTTGAATCAGAGGCTGCTGCTGCTGCTGCTGCCGATTTAATTATGTACGAAGCCAGCGCCCCTTGTATAATGCATGTTAGCAGAGTTCCCTTACATGCATCAACTGTTGGGGATGTTATATTGAAGGCGAGCATGGCAGTGAGATATGCATAAGTGAGGAGAAGTGAGGTAAAGGGAAGAGAACCGATCAACCAGTGCAGGGATGTTGTATAGTGTCATGGTGCTTTGTGATTGGTTGTTATTGGATATTTTGTAATGTGTGCTGTGCGTTTCTTCTCTTTCAAAAAAAAAAAAAAAAAAAAAAAAAAGAAAAAGAAAATAAATAAATGAATAAAAATCAATAGTTTAGAATATGAACGAGAGAGAGAGAGAGAGAGAGAGAGAGAGAGAGAGAGAGAGAGAGAGAGAGAGAGAGAGAGAGAGAGAGAGAGAGAGAGAGAGAGAGAGAATGTTGATGGGTAGTCTGCATTTGTGTGTGTGTGTGTGTGTGTGTGTGTGTGTGTGTGTGTGTGTGTGTGTGTGTGTTAATCATGAAAGTGTCATCTCTTACTCACTGCTTAACTGTTTAGCGTTTTTTTTTTTTATGGGAGGGGATGATAGGGGAGTGGGAATAAGGAACCCTTGAAATGAAGTATAAATGTATGTGGCAAGGAAAATTTTAGCTTATTATTTGGCGCCTCAACAATGGCAGACTCTTGTATGTTAGTCCCTTTGACATTGTGATATAAGTAAATTTCTAACCCTTACACATTTGCTGTTTTTGGGTGTTAGTTCTTGTGTAGGGGACTGCGATGCTGGATGGCTAAGGAGAGTAAGAGAAACGAACTTGGTGAAAGAAGAGTAAAATATGAAGGCGGAAGACAACTTGAACATTTCTTACATTTCTTAGTCATTCCATCAATCTTTAATATTGGAATGAGATGGAATGACTGAATGACTGATTGACTTAAGGTCTCGCAAGAAAACAAGACAGAAAGGTGAAAGGGGAGAAGGCAGAGGAATAGCAGGCAGTAGCAGCAGTAGCAATAGTAGTAGTAGTAGCAGCAGTAGCAGATGGAGGGTAGAAAGAACACTACAAATCTGACAGCGGTGATTGGAGGTGTGAGTAATGGTGGTGACAACATCCGTGACGAGGGTGGTGAGTGAGAATGAGTGATGACGACTGTAACTGTCCATCACGATGAGTCCTGAGAGGCTGGCCTGTTGCTGCTGCTGGAGACTGTTGGGGCGCCTGGCTGATGGCTCCGGGTGGTGGCTTCGGGGGGCGGGTGCAGACGGTAGACTCAGGGAAGAGGGGAGGTGATACTTTGCGAGTGGGGTAAGAATGCGTGGAATGAAGACACTGTGATGTTAAAAGTAGAGTGATTGATGAAGTGGGGTGAAAGGAAAGGTAAAGAGTAGAGGGGAGATGATGGAGTGGGTGGCTAAGAAAATAATACTTGAAATGGAGTGCAGACAGTGATGGATGATAACAGATACACGTGTTACTTTGTGGGGGTGGAAGGAAAGGTTAATAGAAGATGGGAGGTGATGCTGTGAATGACTAAGGGGAAGATACATGGAATGAAGGCAGTGTGATGTAAAAAAAAAAAAATAATGATAGATACAGGGGGCAGGTGGAAAGGTTGAAGGAAAAGGAGAAGTGGGTGATGCCATGGCTGACTTGTAGAAAAATGGTTGAATGCTTGAAATGGAATGAAGACAGTGACGTAAATGTTGGGGTCTGATTTACAAAAATAAAAGCAAAGGTAGTGTGGGGAATAAGGAGAGATGATGTGAATGACTAGAAGAATGCCTGGAGTGAAGACAGTGATATAAGATGTAAAATGATTAGACAATGATAAGTACAGTTTTGGGATAGAAGGAAAGATGATGCGGGCATTGAATGGGAGATGATACTGTTGGTGAGTGAGAGAAGCATGCATGGAATGAAGGCGGTGCAGGGCATTAGAGACAGTGGCAGGGGAATGTGAAAGGTGTGGTGGTGTAATGATGGATGATGTCGCTTCTTAGAATTAGATTGAAAGTGAATGATGTGGTGGCATGTGGAGTGGCTGGAGGGAGAGCACAGGCAGAGTGGTTGGCGGGGTGAAGAGCAGGATGATCCCAGCTGTCGAAGGGCGTTATTCTGGTTGACAGGGCGACGCGTGTATGGTGATGTTGTGGATTTTGTGTTGTGAAGAAAGCCAAAGGAAACTAGAAGGTACATCACTCTCTCAACATATCATAATAATATTAAATATGGCAAACATTATCCGCAGACTTGATTGAAATATAACCAATTTATACCTCGATGAAATCTGATCTATGGGAATCTGATAGGGGAAAAAAAAATCCTGGGTACACCATCATATCCAGATACTCCATAAAATCTAAGGAATTATACCTTGATCCAAAGTTTTATTGAAATGCGATGATAACCTTCTGAGATAACTTGTTGATAGGCAGGCAGTCTGGCAGGCAGACGGGTAGACAGACAGACATAGAGAAACGTGAGCGAATACATAAGCTTTGCTCGTTGATGGAGGTAAAAAAAAAATGTCAAGCTTCGCTACGAGCGTCCAAAGCCAACAGAGACGTGGTGTAACTTGTTCAGCTCGGGAACTTTTTCTCTCTCTTTTTATTTCCCTTGCTCCCTTCCCTCTTCTTCAGCATCAACTCTTCATGGACTGGATTTGTAGCGCTTAAGTAAAGCTGTGCTAAGCACTTGTATGCTTCATAAATCGCTATGGCGACCCTGCATTAGCCTATGATTTAAGTTCGTATCTTTACACGCTTTGCTCTTTCAACAGGATTATTATTAAAGGCCACAGGGATGAATCCTCGGGTTCTCATTTTTTTTTTTTTCCACTGATGCTAGAGATTGCTAATGAGACCACCACTATAATCATGAAAAGCTCTCCTAAAGTGCAACAACTTCCACTGCAGTCTGATAGTAGTAATGGAAATAAACAGTGAAGCGTGTGAGAATACGACTGTTGAAGTCATGGTGTGTGGCTACCCAGGTCATGATGTGTCATGGCGGGTGACGGGCAGCAGTGACTGGCACCGTGGAGCGCACCTCAATTGCGAATGAACTCCGTTGTGGAGCCACTGAGGGACGCCGGGATGACGCGGTGGTTTAGTGTGACAGGCCGTGGATGCCTCGGTGTCCCGTCATGTCCTCTGCACTGTATGTCTGAGCACCTCACGGACTTGGCCTTGGGTGATGGCAGGCTAGTGAATATAGTGACTTTTAACTGAATGTCTTCGTTTCCTGTTAGGAGTGATAAACTCATTTGACTTAACTGTACGTCTCTCTCTCTCTCTCTCTCTCTCTCTCTCTCTCTCTCTCTCTCTCTCTCTCTCTCTCTCTCTCTCTCTCTCTCTCTCTCTCTCTCTCTCTCTCTCTCTCTCTCTCTCTCTCTCTCTCTCTCTCTCTCTCTCTTTTCGTCTTACGAGGCATGATACACCCTTTTGGCTTTTAACTGTACGTCTTTTTCTTTTCTTGCGAGGCATGAAACACTCGGTTGACTTTTGATTGTACTTTTTTTGTACTTTTTTTCTGCTTGTGAGGCATGATAAACACTTGTAGTAACCTTATTTGATGTCATGGTATTTTTATGCGCTAGAATACACCACACTCATAATAAACCCATTCCACTACTCATAGTGTGACTTCTACCTACCCTTTAACTTCGATTTACACAATCTTTCCTCACTTGCTGATAACTTTATAATTTATTTTAGCTTTACAGAAGCCAAAGATTGCTTTGTAATTAATATATATATATATATATATATATATATATATATATATATATATATATATATATATATATATATATATATATATATATATATATATATATATATATATATATATATATATATATATATATATATATATATATATACCCCATAATTTCTCTCGTCCTTTATATTATCACAAGTGTCTCTACAGTGCTGGAAGAGTTAGGAAACGTCACAGTCAGCAGTAAAAATGTTAAGGAACTGGCTAGTGGCTAAAAAAAAAAAGAGAGAAAAAACTCTCATAGTATGCCAATTCCACAAAAAAGATACAAATAAGAGAAAAAGCCCTCTCATTATACCACTTCCCCCCAAAAAAATATATTTATGTATATAGACTCCAAGAAGTTAACCAGTTTAGTTACGGAGGCGTCTCGTTACTGAGGGAGCAAGTCACATTTAGAGGCTAATGTAGTAATCTTCAGCAATGGACGATGAGTATTTGGTTAGTGTTGTGCTGTCGGGGGGTTACAAGCACCATGTTTTGTCAGTAGTCTCGACATTAAGCCCTGGTATTACCCCGGGCTTGCTGTGGCCTCTGTCCTCCTACACTGTCCTGCCTGCTTTCAGTCACTGCATTCGTGTTCTGTTGTCAGCTTGTCTGGTTGGTACGTAAGAGAGATTTTGAGAAGACTTCTATTTTTCGTTTTATTTATTTATTTATTATTGTTGCTATTATTATTATTATTATTATTATTATTATTAGTAGTAGTAGTAGTAGTAGTAGTAGTATTTGTAGTAGTAGTAGTAGTAGTAATAGTATTTGTAGCTTTTTTATTGATTTATTTTTTAGGAGACATTAAAGGAAGTGACATAAAGCCAAAGATAATGGGAAATCAGTTGGAATCTCTCTCTCTCTCTCTCTCTCTCTCTCTCTCTCTCTCTCTCTCTCTCTCTCTCTCTCTCTCTCTCTCTCTCTCTCTCTCTCTCTCTCTCTCTCTCTCTCTCTCTCTCTCATTTATTTCCATTGCGTGATCCGTAACCGCTTATAGTCTCTTTTTCTCTATTCCCTTTTTTTCCTTTCTTTCCTTTCCTTTTTTTTTATTTACTTCCTTACCCTTTCCTTCCCTTCCCTTCCCTTGCCTTGCCTTCCCTTCCCTTGTCTTCCCTTTCCTTCCCTTCCCTTCCCTTTTTCCATTTTCGTCTATCCTCTTTTCATTCTTCTACCTTGGTTTCCTCCCTTCCTCCTCCGTCACCTCCATTCCCACGTAAGGCCAAATCCTCCATTAAAGTCTAGTTTTAGAAAGGATTTTACGTCAATTTGTGGTGATGCATTGGTCTTCTCTCTTTTCTTCTTCCTCTCCCTTGTTTCTCTTTCCTCTTCCAGTTTTCCGTTTCCCCTTTCATCTTCCCGTATGTCCCTTTCCCCTTCCTGTGTTTCTTTTTCCCCATTCCTTTTCATATCATTTTTTTTTTCGTTTTTTCCTTCTATCTCGTCATGTTTTTTTTTTTTTCCTTTTTCTTTGTGTTCTCTTATCTTTTGTGTCTAATATTCTAACTTTTTGTACCCGTCTTCAATCTCTCTCTCTCTCTCTCTCTCTCTCTCTCTCTCTCTCTCTCTCTCTCTCTCTCTCTCTCTCTCTCTCTCTCTCTCTCTCTCTCTCTCTCTCTCTCTCTCTCTCTCTCTCTCTCTCTCTCTCTCTCTCTCTCTCTTTCTCTCCCTGAATTTGTTATAAGTTCCTTTCAATGGAATTTGTGTTTATTTGATCATCTTCAACATATGACGCTAGTTTACTGATGATGGTGTGGTGATCACATACACACACACACACACACACACACACACACACACACACACACACACAGGTGGCAGTGAGTGACAGCAGTGTGTTGGGATGAAAGCCTTGTATCATACGAGGCTCTTAAGGAAATTGTATTATTCTAAAAAAAAAAAGCGGGAAAGATAATGAACCTTGCTTGCACCACACACACACACACACACACACACACACACACACACACACACACACACACACACACACACACACACACACACACACACACACACACACACACACACACACACACACACACACGCACACAGATATAGTTGTTCGTTATTTCCTTAAAATTTTTTTCTCTTTCTGTCTTGTTTCGTAGCTGTGTTTTGCGTAACTCTCACGTGTAGCTTCTTATATGTTCCCTTCTTTTCTTATTTATGTATTTATTTGCTTATTTACTTTTATACTTATCTATTGATTTTCTGAACCGTCGGAACAATATAAAAAGTCACAAAGTAATTCAGCTCAGTCATTATCAAAGCCATTGATAATTGTAGATCAAAGGGACAGAGGAGTGAAATTAATTGACACTGGGGAAACAGCAGAATGTATCCTTTACCTGCGAGAATAATTAACGGCTCGCTGCACCTTGGTAATTTAATGCCAGACTGTTATATAAGAGTATAAGATTAGAAAAAAAATATATAGGTAGCTTCTTCACGGCTCTATTATATATATATATATATATATATATATATATATATATATATATATATATATATATATATATATATATATATATATATATATATATATATATATATATATATATATATTACTTTTGCTTTCGTTTTTGTTCTTATTCGTCCTCGTCCGCTCGTCCGTGTCCTCTTCCTTGTCCTTGTTCTTGTTCTTGTTCTTGTTCTTGTTCATGTTCTTGTTTTTATCCTCCTCCTCCTCTTTCCTCCCTCCCTCCCTCCCTTCCTCCCTCCCTCCCTCCCTCCTATACTGCATTCCCTTCATGTATGGTATTTCTTTCACCGTATACCAGTCAGTGCGTACGTCCCTCACAACCAACCCCAGAAAGAACCAACACGTTACCACTATTCATTCTTCTATTGTATTCCCTTGTGCTCCTCCTCATGACCAGCACCACCACCACCACCCCCGCTGTTCACCGTTACGTATGTTCTCTCCATTATTGACGTTCATCAGTATTGACACGAGCTATTACTTTGTCGTGTCGGGAGAGGCTTGTGGTGCGGCGCATGTGCTTTGTTTCATCTTGGCCTTGGACCCGAGAGAGGGGGAGGGAGAGGGAGAGAGAGGAGGGTGTGTCTGTGTTGAGCCGCGGCACCAAAGCTTTGTGGTGCCCCTCGTGGGTGATGCCTGTAAGAGTGGCCCCTTCCTTCCTTCCTTCCTTCCTTCCTTCCTTTTTGTTTAGTCTTGTAAAGAGAATGAAATCGAGCGAGCGAGCGAGAAAGTGATCAGGGTATACACACACACACACACACACACACACACACACACACGGAGAGAGAGAGAGAGAGAGACACACACACACACACGGAGAGAGAGAGAGAGAGAGAGAGAGAGAGAGAGAGAGAGAGAGAGAGAGAGAGAGAGAGAGAGAGAGAGAGAGAGAGAGAGATACAGACAGGCAGACAAACAAACCGATAGACAGGCAGGCAGACAAACATACAAACAGATAGATTAAACAAACATACTGACAGAGAGAGAGACACGGAGAGATATTAACAGCCGTATGAGCGTTGTTTGTCGTGCTCTCTCCACTCGCCTATTCATATGGAAGGCACTGGACGGAGCAGTTAGTATTGACACAGTTGATAACTTTCCCCTGTGTATCTATAGACTCTTCCTTGTGTAGCCTCCTCTTCCTCGTCCCCTTCGTCGTCCGTAACTGTATCTTCCTCGTATTCTCCTCCGTTTTTATTTTTCATCGTCGTCGTTCCTTCTCTTCTCCTCTTCTTCTTCTTCATGTACCTCTTCCTCCTCTTCTAGTAAGGAATTCAAGGTCTGTAGATGTACGGTTTTCTTTGTATCCCTATGTATTCTTCCTCCTCCTCCTCTTCCTCCTCCTCCTCCTCCTCCTCCTCCTCCTCCTCCTCCTCTCCCTCTTGCCCTCCGGAGCCTGCCACTATACTGTCCTTATGCTACTAATTACTGTAGAGTAGAGTAATCAAGTAGTCTAGAAAGAACCTGGGGCTCTGTAGCTGCCTATATTCCTTTTTAATCCTCCTCCTCCTCCTCCTCCTCCTCCTCCTCCCCTCCTCCTCCTCCTCCTGCGATATTTATTTTTCCTCTCTCCTCAGTGACCCCTTAACCTTGTGGGCGAGGATGTGCCCTTTGAAGGGAAGAAAGCTTACGGTTATAAAAAAAAAAAAAAAAAACTGATGATGGTAGTGGCGGCGGCGGGGGCGGTGGGTGGTGGTGGTGGTGTAACCTTGACGAACAACAAAGGTGGTGGTTGAATGAACGTGGTAACAGTGTTAGTAATGTTGTTTGGGTGAAGGGATAGACTTGGCTGTGACGTAATGGTGATGACAGTGTAGGTGCCTGTTATTAAGCAGTAGTAGTAGTAGTAGTAGTAGTAGTAGTAGTTGTAGTAGTAACAGTAGTCACAGAAAAGTGGCTTTGGTCTTTACTATCCTTTATAGCAGCGTAATTCATCACAAACAACCTCGCCAACAGGTTTGCTTTTGTTAGTTTGTTCTTTTGTTCTTCTTTTGTGTTACTGATAGCAGTGACAGAGCGAGGGGTGGAAGTGGATCGTAATAATGATAATGATATTAATAACAAGCAGCATTGTATCGTAGTTATATCAGTGATTATAGTTGCTATATAGATGACGGTAGTAGTAGAGTCAGCACCTTATACAGAAACATTTCAGCTGTGGCTAACTATTCAGGGAAGCCTTACCCTGCAATACATTGTCGAAATTAATGCAAAACGTAAATCAACAAAAAAATAACATTAATAATTGTATTGGTAGGAAGGCGGCTATGGTGAGAATAGGGATAAGTTGAGACGACATGGAGGTGTGTCATCAGAGAGAGAGAGAGAGAGAGAGAGAGAGAGAGGGGTAGGGGGGGTATGGCGAAAGGTAGGAGGGAGGGGGTGGCCACAGGTGCTGGGGTGGGGAGGGGGACGGGGCGGGAGGCGGGGCGGGGGACGGGGAGGGAGGGAAAGGATGTGGCCGAGATCAGTGTACTTGTGTTGATTGTCTCTGTTGAACGCTTGAGCTGCCGCCTCTCTCGACCTTCTTGTGACGAGTGACGCAGGTGATACAGGTGGTGTGTGTGTGTGTGTGTGTGTGTGTGTGTGTGTGTGTGTTCAGGGGACGACAGGTGGGGCCGCGGCAGGGTACATGCAGGGAGGGTAGGCATGCTAGCTAGAGCCGGTGATAATTAGGGTGATGGTGGTGGTGGTCATAGACACACCCACCCACCCACCCACCCACACACACACACACACACACACACACACACACACACACACACACACACACACACACACACACACACACACACACACACACACACACACACACACACGTATGCGCGCACCCACCCACCCACCCACGCACACACACACACACACACACACACACACACACACACACACACACACACACACACACACACACACACACACACACACACACACACACACACACACACACATCTCACCTGGCTTCATCTCAGATTTCCAATACAAACACTTCCCTCTCTCCTGCATATTCCCCTTTCCTCCTCCTCCTCCTCCTCCTCCTCCTCCTCCTATACCGCCTGCTCATGGTCCTGGCCCCCTCCCCCGCGAGGATCAACTGTTAGCGCTCCCCTTCCTCTATTGGGGCAGAGAGGCGCTGGTGTGTGATTCCTCCCTCCCCACCCACCACTCATCAAACACCCCGGCAGGAGTACGAGGCAGTACTTGAGGTTCATGTTCGTCCTGTCCCCCGCTTGCTTCTCATGAGTGTTGACGCCGCTGTGTGTGTGTGTGTGTGTGCGTGTGTGTGTGTGTGTGTGTGTGTGTGTGTGGGCGGGCGGGCGGTCTCTCGGGCTGTCTCTCGGGGTGACCTTGCCAGCTGTTAGTGGTTACATGACCCACCAGGTTGGTTATACAAGCCTCACTGCACCGCCCGCCGCTCGCTGTCCGTCCCGCCACCGCCTTTGCCGGGACAGCGGTGTGTGGGGACCGGCTGGGCAGTGTAGGTAGACAGTCTTCCATCACGCTTCCGGCACGTGGCTCACTGAAGAGGGGGGTCGTATCCTGGACTTCCGTGACTAAAAGTTGTATTTACTTGGGTAATTTTGGGTAAGAGTAAGCAACATATTAGCGTTTTTGTTGTAGTTGACGTCAAATCTTGCTGCCTGTTAGACTTGCCACGGTGCCTTGTAATTATCACATAAGATGATGTAGATTAGTTTCCATGGGAGGCAAGGAGGAGGAGAAGGATGATATAGGGACGTAAGGTAGAGTAGAGAGTAGGATGGAGGGAAAGCTGGAAAAAAGTAGTTTTTATGCGTTTTCTTTAACTGCCAGCTGACGTAATGGAGTGACGGGTGTCTACTGATGTACTCATACTGCAGGCATGTATATATTTTGGACCTGCTTTATTAGTTGTATGTTCGTATAGCAAGTAAAGAGCGATGTGTGCAAGCCATGGTGTGGATGTACTGCGGGGAGTGGTAAGGTGTGCGGTGAGTGGTGTGTGCCGGGGTGGGTGCAGTGCGGGATGATGAGGTGTGCTGGGAATGATGTGTGTCGGAGTGTCGATGCACTGCGGGGTGGTGAGGTGTGCGGGGAGTGGTGTGTGCCGGGTGGGTATCGTGCCATCCCATCGCCTGGCTCGCGCCTCGGTGTGCCTGGGGCCCGCCGCCTTCCTGTTGCCTCACCCCCGCCCTCCTCTCCTCCCCGCCCCTCCCCGCCCCGGCCCCACGCCACCACCTCCCTCACACCACTAGCCGCATCATCACAATGTGTTGCAGTAACATTGCTGGACGCTGCTTTTATTATGTTGATTTGCAATTTTAATATAGGCTCTGGACAATTGGAATGATACACATGATGGACCGTTAAATTGTTGTTATTCTGCTAGCTGTTTTATGCATGTGTTACCAGCTCAGGCACGCATGGTAAGAAACGAGAATGTTACCTCCTATAAATTGAAGTAAAGCATTGGGATCATTTGTAATATGGTTTAGTCAGACGTCTAGGGCAGCAAAGTGTGGCATTGATAGTTGGCCCAGTTCAGAAGGGAAGTGACAACCTTCCTTTCACTGTGAACCAGATCCTGCAACACAGTGGACCCGGTAGTAGTGTGGTGGCCAGCCTCGGATTTGTACCCTGCTGGCACCATTCGCTCGTGCCCTGCTGCAGTTCTGACCTTGAATTGAGGGGAAGCCGCCCTCCGTTTTCTATTAGGCATCACCACTCGTCTAGCAGCTATTACTCTTTGTTACGCGGTTCGGCTGTCAGGTCCCGCAAGCATACCTCTCTGTGCCATTGTTCTCGTTTACTGAACTTGTGCTCCCATGTACTAAGACTGTGTATAGTGTTTATGTAGCTACCACTCATGTCTCCACTCCTTTATTGCCTTCCTATTCGTCTTCTGTTTCACGTAATATTTTTCATTTATAAACACAACATTATCCACATTCATTCTTTAGACTTACCATCTTATCAGTTTATGATAATGCACTTTTTTCCTCCAGCCATCATTGCCATTTCTACTTCCTAACGCCCTTTCTTGCATCTTCTGTCTTCCTCGTAAGTCTTCATGTTCATCATAATACTGTCACTGCCATTTCCTCTTTACGACCTTTATTCTTTGTCTTCTCTCCCTTGCTCCATCTCCTTCCCCTCCTGTACTCAACATGTATTCCCTCTTAAGTCTTGATAATGTTATATAGAGTGTGTTGGCAGTACTTATATATATATATATATATATATATATATATATATATATATATATATATATATATATATATATATATATATATATATATATATATATATATATATATATATATATATATATATATATATATATATATATATATATATATATATATATATATATATATATATATATATATATGTATTTTTTTTTTTTTTACGTGTGAAGGAAGTCAGCTGAGGGGATGGAAAATAGGATGAAGGAGAGAAATCCCCTTAGTTATCGCTCCCTCTCTCTGCAAAAAAAAGTAAGATAGTGAAAATACAAGGAAAAGACTTAATTTATGTACGTAATGATAGTTATGATAATAAGTGATGATGCACGCATGTTTCTTTCTTAAATCAGAAACACTGTTACTTCACACACACACACACACACATACACACACACACACACACACACACACACACACACACACACACACACACACACACACACACACACACACACACACACACACACACACACACACACACACACACACACACACACACAGAGAAAGTTTCCTCATCAGTGTCATGTGCAAGAGTTTCTCCCACGATTTAGTTTATATATGTATAGTATCATTTTACGTCTGCCTTACGTCACTTTTATTTAGCATCCCATAAACGCCAGTCACATTAACCTTACACGCAACGCTTTCAGGTGGAAGAGTTATGCATATGTTGTGTATGCTCGGGGTTGTGGGTTTTAA
Organism: Scylla paramamosain; assembly: GCF_035594125.1. Classification (NCBI taxonomy): domain Eukaryota; kingdom Metazoa; phylum Arthropoda; class Malacostraca; order Decapoda; family Portunidae; genus Scylla; species Scylla paramamosain. The sequence goes on along the minus strand of NC_087157.1, from coordinate 10,709,451 downwards.
GGAGATGGCCGTGTGGCAGAAGGAAATGGTTGGTTGTGGGTTTGAGTGTGTGTGGGACTGCGAGTGCGTGGTGTTTTCTAGTACCTGTGTAAATAAACTGCTTAGTAAATTAAATAGAATTATTTGGGATAAATATAATTGCTTCTTGGCTGTTACGTAGAATTGTATTGTCCTCAGTCAAAGTTGAATTATACGAAGTACATTGAAGCGCCTCTTGGTAAATGATACATTGAAATCACCAGTAGAGTACAATTTATTATGAATATAGCTAAGTGCACCAATATAATCATATCTAACCTATATATGTAGTAAATACTATATGATACATATAGCACTCTGGAGCAGTATCAATATGCAACAAGACTAATAGTGTACATATGTATGATATGCATAATAATGGACGTCAAATACATGTTTTAACAAGTAACCAACTCTTAACTACTAAAGACAGGTGACTGACAGGTATACGTAACACTACTTTCTTTCTAGTAACGATAAAATATAGTATTTCTTGACTGTGACAGGTACTAGGAGGATGTGTGAGGTGGGGCTGACAGGCCGAAGGGGCGGTGGAGGTGGCAGGGGAGGCAAGGCGTTGGTGAAGCAAGGACTAGATATGAGGCAGAGGCAGAGGCAGGGGATCAAGAAGCAAGGGAAGGCAGAGAGCATGAGAGGGCGCGGTGTGGGGTGGAGGGTTGAGCAAGGTGCAGGTGCTGGTGGCAGATCAAGGTACCGAAACATGATGAAGGGCTGTGACAACGGCACTCACTCACCTACTGACTCAGCTCATTCTCCGACCTGCCGGCACACAGACTGAATCACTAATAAGCAATATTATACTGAATGACTGAATCGCCACGTGATGTATCGACTGGCTAACTTAACTAACTCATTGATTGTCTGACTAAGGGATACACTAAATGGATGACTAACACTAATTGACTCAGCGGATTTAAAATGAATAACACACACAAGCCGACACAGTGACTGACTAACAAAAAAAAAAAAAATAGCAGACTGATTCATTGTCCCATTTGCTGACATACTAACTGACTGACTAACTCTAACTGATTCAGCAAACTTAAACTGAATAACAGACTCACTATCTATGCAATGACTAATAAATAACAAAATATCATAGACTTCTCCGACTGCCCCTTTGACTCGTTGAATAATGACAAATAACCTGACTAACAGGCTTATTCACCTGAGGGAGCATTGAAATTCAACCCAGTTACACTCCACACCTTAAAATCGCTACAGTTGCTGGATGAAGGTATAATAAAGCAAGACAGGTTTGGACAGGTATGGGCAGGTGTGCTCAGGTGTGTTCCACGTCATGCAGGACACACGCACTCGACGCAGGGAAATATGGTTCACGGCACGCTTCTTGCTCCTCGCCCGTGACGCAGTGCAGGGCAGGTGCATCGTGGGAATCAGAGGAGCAATGGCGACGTGCTGTGTGCCTCATTGTGTGCATAAACCTAAGGCGGTCTCACACACACACACACACACACACACACACACACACACACACAAGGGAAGGGGAGGGTACAAGGGAAGCAGAGGAGCAGGTGGGATAACTGCATAATTGTAAGGTGGAGAGGAACAGAGGGAGCGAGGAGCGAGGGTCACACGGGTAGCCACAGATGGGCCGCGAGGGAGCACCTGCACTTAGGGTGTGGGGGGAGGGAGAGAGGAGGTGGGTAATGCATCGTACTGAACACATAAACAAAGAACAACTCCTGAACAACTGTAAAGAACTTGGATCATGGAGTAGTGGTGCATTAACCCTTTTACTGCTCATGTTCATGTCTGTTTGATATTCAGAGTTCTGTAAAAAAATATTTGTTTGTATGATTATGCAGAAAAAGAAATGTCAATTTTGTCATTTGTGGTCTAGTCAATTTTTTAAGAAACTGGAGTACAAAAATATATCTAAAAAGCTGTTGAAAGAAAAGTAGCAGTGGAAGGGTTAATGTTATACATGACGCCTGACAGGATAATGCGAATAACTGGGGCAGCTGCCTCTATGTACATCTTCGCTTCATTGCATTCTATAATCACGTATTCTAAAACATATAATATCCTGAAACTATTTGTGCTTCATAGCCCTCATACACACATACAGTACTTCACTTCTCCTGCATGACACTGATAACACGTTGATACACATTATCTGACTTAGATCACTGAACTGTCTTCATGTGTGTTGTGATGACCTCAAGGAGACAAAATCCTTCTTGATCATCTGAACCACTTGTTGTATTAACATGACAAGTTGGTGGACATTGGTGAGTTGCTGTGTGAATCAGTAAAACGAAACGTAGCGGGAAGCAAGGCGCGGGATGCTCTACAGACGCTGCGATGCGCGTACAGTGTGTATTAAAAAGCCAGGAACAAGAACAGGTGCCGGCGACCCGGTCACTCCTTGGACAAGCGAGGGTAAGACAGCTGAAGGTTATTCCCCGGACGCAGGAAAGAATGGTTTGCTGAAGCCAGAAGGAAGGCATAGGAAGAACATGCTGGCATGTTAAGCTGCCTAGACGAGCCATTCTATTGCTCAGTGGTGTCCCTCAGGCCTGCTGGATCAAGTGGTGTGCCCTAACTGTTTTCCTGACCTGCAGAACAGTCACCAACACCAGAAAGTGTCTCCCTGACCTAAGCAAAGCATCAGGGTCGTGGCCAAAGCATTAAGCGGTATCGTGAAAAAAGTCGATGTTGAATTATTACGTTTCTATGATAGGCAGCCAGCCTCAGAACGTTTTCCTTATCTCACATAGTGACATGCAAAAAACGTTTTCTTCATATCAAGTATGGGAAACGATCACCACAGATTGAAACATTACCTTGCCCTCAAAACAAAACCCCGCACACTATACAAAAATGTGCTTCAGACCTGCACCAATACTATTTTATTTCCTTGACCTAGTGAACGAAGTCATTGTAACCGAGTCCGAACGAAAACTCTTCCCTGACGTGAATGGAGCCACTGTAGCCTGAAGGTGCGTACCTGGCCTGGCTGGGGAAACCAGCGTTACCTGCTGAGTTAAATGAGAAAGCTTCCAGCTATCATCCTGCTGGTTCGGAGAAAGGACAAAGTGTGCAGAGAGGCAGTCTAAGAGAGCACCATTTTTCACTTTTTTCCCCCAACGGAATACAGAGGAGCCTGAGGTGTGTGCAGAGGTGGAAGAGCAGAAGAAAGGAGGAGGAGGAGGAATGTGGTATAGAAGTGTATTACATAAAAGAAGAACACCCTCTTGTTACTTTGTATACCTTATTTTATCCTCTATCGTGTTTCTTCCATAAATCCCTCTTCATTGCCTCTACAAACGATAAACAGTCCAGTATTCATTCTTCAATACGGAATACTTAGTTTATTACCCTGATGGCTTACCTACGTTCCCTGCATCCCAAAAGACAAATGACGACAAAGTCAAGTAGCTCGCCCCTCGTGGTAGGCTCGGTGACCAGTTCTGCCAGTGCTCCAACCTGATATCCTAACATTCAGTCCGCTCACCACTAACGAAAAAATTACTTTTCACAAGTCTGCCAGCAGGACACTCCCCCCATCACCCTCAGCGAGCAGTGACCAACATCCAGAAAAATCTACAAAATCTTCCTCTGTGTTTCTGAAATCCAGCCCTCGTAACAGTCAGTGATTCCTGCTTCCCAATCTCCTCAAAGCTACACTAACTGCAGTGGTCGTCCTCTTGATCCAACGAGTATTTCTTGAGCTGGTCGTCGAGATGTGGAAAGAAAGAGACGCTCGTGACGCCGCCACGTGAAGGCTCAGCTCATCCTGGGTGGTGCAAGGCGCCGCGAACTACAGACGCCCTCCCGGCAGACGCGGTGGTGTGGCCGCCAGCGGTGGTGGTGGTGGTGGTGGTGGTGGCGGTTGTCGGTGTTGAGGAGTGGCTGCCGGGAGGAGGTGCCGCTCATACAAACTCTATAGAGTAGTCGGCACTGAAGCCCTTGACATCCACGGCGTACTTGTTGTCGGCCTGGCATTCGTAGTAGCCGGCGTCCATCTGCGTGGCAGGGTCGATCTCCATCTTGCTCTTGATGGCCTTGGGTCCCTCCTGCCACTCGTGTACCTGAAGTAGCCACGCAATTAGTTACCGGGGCTCGTGTTACCCATAACACTGATACCACTACATGTGTTACTGTGTGTCCATCTGTATATGACATGTTACATGGTCTCTCTCTCTCTCTCTCTCTCTCTCTCCGTCTCTCTCTCTCTCTCTCTCTCTCTCTCTCTCTCTCTCTCTCTCTCTCTCTCTCTCTCTCTCTCTCTCTCTCTCTCTCTCTCTCTCTCTCTCTCTCTCTCTCTCTCTCTCAACAAATTTACCAAGATAACGCTTTACTAATTATGATCCGAAATGCTATTCTGGTGGGTTCTGATGGAAGTACAGCTTTAAGAACAAGTAATGTTAGGGCAGGTGGGATATACATTCAAAGAATGTTAGATAAACATATGGATGGCGATGACTGGCAGAGATCGATAAGCATGTTCTATCACGGACTACCAATGTCTACGTATGTCCGGTGGTTCTTTTGTGAATAAACTCTAAGGGGCGGTTCAGTAATATTTCACTAACTTCTCGACGTCAATTTCTAGATAGAGAACATTTAAGGGATGACTGCAGAGTTATGCTCCGAGGCGTTACATCATGTCAGAGTTATTGATCACGTTCTGTGTGTGGTGATTACGTCCCAGCAGAGGAGAGGGGAGGGAATAAAAACGCCCTGGACCGCCTCGTATATACTGGTACATAAATTGCTTGCATATTTTTAACATGTAAGAGAGGCTTATTAAGGCTACAGAAAACTGGTGAAAAAGCGTGTTTGACTGGAATCTAAGCCGACGTGTGTATGTCTAGACGTGTATGTGTATATTTTTACGTAAAGATTGATCAAAGGATACAAGGGCTGAAAAAGGCTCATAATTAGAAAGAACACGTTTATGCTACCGTGTATTTATACAGAAGGACTCGCACATATGTATGGTCTTAACATCTAAAGGAGAATGACCAAGGCCAAAGAAATCTGAATAGGCATATACTGTGCCTATGGATACTTAAAGAAATTCACGTACATATTGTATTTTACGTTTTAAGAAGGTTGATGAAGGGCTACAAAAGTAAAAGAAGCCCCATTTAATCTTTGTGACTGTTAATGACATTGACACAAACTGCCTCATTATACAAAGGCAAATTGAAACAACAGGTGCTAGAAAACTTGAACTAATCCATCATTCTTTCCTTTGCTGTCATAAGCGTCTTTTTAATTATACCATAAAACCTACAACATATATAATATAAGAATCCATAGCATTCAAAGCGTTTATTTGCGTGTACCGTACCCGGCGAGTGATGGGAGGAATGACTCACCTGGAAGAAGGAGTGGGAGTAGAGCTCAATGCCGTCCTTGAACCAGGTGATGACCGGGCGCGGCTCTCCTTCCGCCTTGCACATGAACACGATCTTGCGGCCCAGCACGTACTCAGACTCGAAGTGCGACCACAGTGTGATCTTGGCGCCCTGCAGAGACACAAGACCTTTAAAAACACGCCCGCCACAACACCTCACCCCTGCATCTCCCCGAGGGCGCGATGTGAAGGGAGAAAATTGCATTGCCTGCTTGTAAAGTGTTTAGGGAGGCTGGTGAAGTATTAGATCAAGGCTGGCGTCATTTGAAACAGCTTGAGACTCCGTGCTGGAATGTGTGAGGACCTTGGCAGTGTGTGTGTGTGTGTGTGTGTGTGTGTGTGTGTGTGTGTGTGTGTGTGTGTGTGTGTGTGTGTGTGTGTGTGTGTGTGTGTGTGTGTGTGTGTGTGTGTGTGTGTTTCTGCTCATGAAATACACAAATCAGTTGTTTATTTATGATGTGAGATCATTGACTTGAAACAGAACTACGTAAATACAACCTTGACCTTACTTGAGCTAATAGTATCTTGGAATAATTGATCTTCGCTGGTAACCAACATTCATTCTTGTGTTGCTAAACCTGTGCTATATTCAGATACATTATTAAAGGCCTTTGTTGTATGCCCGTGTGTGTGTGTGTGTGTGTGTGTGTGTGTGTGTGTGTGTGTGTGTGTGTGTGTGTGTGTGTGTGTGTGTGTGTGTGTGTGTGTGTGTGTGTGTGTGTGTGTGTGTGTGTGTACTAATCAAATCACACAGCTGCAGCGTCGCCCCAAACACACTCCACCCTTCCCAAAACAGACGGCACGCCCTTTTTTCCTCCCTCACTTCTCACCTCTCATCTCCCTCTCCCATCCTCCTCCCATCCTTCTGTTCACACCCCTCCTCCCCTCCGCTTCCACCCCAGGTCCAGGAGAGTTGTCCTTTAGTAGTGGTGGGGGGAGGGAAAGGGAGGGCGCAGCTTCTTGACCGACCCGCCCCTTCCTTCCTCTCCCCCTCCCCCCTACACCGATGACTCCACGACCCAGTGCGATTGATTTGTAAACCGAGAGTGGTCTGTGTGAGTGTGAGGAGAGAGAGAGAGAGAGAGAGAGAGAGAGAGAGAGAGAGAGGGAGAGAGAGAGAGACTCGGTATCTCACTCTCCTCCCTTTTCTTCTCTGCTTCACTCACGTCCCCCCCTAAAAAAAACTTTATCTCGTTTTCTATATCCAGGAAAAAATGGTAATTCTGCACAGGAAAGACAGTAGCTCTGGGAATGACGTCAGATAGTGCTAACCTTTTACCCTCTCCTCTCCCCTAATTATCCCTGGCTATTCTCTCCCTCTCTTATTCTCTCTTCTTCCCTCCGTCCTTCCCATTTTCCCTTCCTTTATATTCTTTACTCAACAGTTCACTTCCCCTTCCCTGTTTCTTATTTTCTATTCACATTTCGTTTTTCTCACCCTTCCTTCACTCTTCCGTTCCCTTGACCCTCCTCCTCCTCCTCCTCCTCCTCCTCCTCCTCCTCCTCCTCCTCCTCCTCCTCCTCCTCCTCCTCCTCTCCCCCTTCCCCTCCCACGCGATCAATACACTGCTGGTGAAATACACGTCAAGAGGAGTACCTACTGGCGGATACATTGAGGTCACTTGGTGCTGGACATACACGCACACACACACACACACACACACACACACACACACACACACACACACACACACACACACACACACACACACACACACACACACACACAAGAAGTGGATAAAAACATCATCATTAGCGACTTGTGTGTGTGTGTGTGTGTGTGTGTGTGTGTGTGTGTGTGTGTGTGTGAGATGCAACAAGGGACAATATTAGTATTTTGAAATCGATAAACACTTCAGGATATGATTGGTTATTAAGTCGAGGGTTCGGGTGGAGGTGTGGGAGGGATGGAGGGTGATTGGATGTGTGTGTGTGTGTGTGTGTGTGTGTGTGTGTGTGTGTGTGTGTGTGTGTGTGTGTGTGTGTGTGTGTGTGTGTGTGTGTGTGTGGTAAATGGGTCTCTAATTTATAACTACATATATATCAAAGTACACACTCTTTTTGTCTTCTCTAAAGCTTCCTTTCCATCCACTCCTTTGTTATTTATACCTCAACTATCCACTTACACCTTCCACTATTACCTTCTTATTCACCTACTCACACCTACACACATACACACACACACACACACACGTCATCACGGAAACACATACATACTCGACCTATGTTTCACCTTTGTCATACTTCCTTTCTCCTCTTCTCTTCTGCCATCAATATCTTTAACCTACATTTCAGGCATAGCTCCTCCCCTTCCTTCCTCTTCCTCTATCATCATCGTTTTTCTACTCCGGGCATATCTTTCATACTTTCCCACTTTTCTTCTACTACTACTACTACTACTACTACTACTACTACTACTACTACTACTACTACTACTACTACTACCTCCCACCCTTCTCTCCTCCTTTTTCCTACCAGTATCTTTCCCCCCACTTCAAGTAAAGCTACCTCTCCGCTCTCCCTGCTCTCCATCTCTCTCTCCCTGGCTCTCCCTCTCTTCCCATTCGAGTCCGGCGCCTCTCACCCACTCTCCAGCTTCACGCTTCTTGAAATAGTAATACCCTTCCAGCGTGGCAGTGTCATCCCAGCTTGTTACTCAGCCTTCACTTCTCCAGGACGGATGGTGTGATGGAGCATGAGAGAGAGAGAGAGAGAGAGAGAGAGAGAGAGAGAGAGAGAGAGAGAGAGAGAGAGAGAGAGAGAGAGAGAGAGAGAGAGATGAGAGAGAGAGAGGGAGGAAAGAGCTAAATTCAACAAAATGTGAAAATCATGTTTCCTGGCTCAGGGTGAATGATGCTTTTTTTTTCTCCTCTCTCTCTCTCTCTCTCTCTCTCTCTGCTCCTCTCTCTCTCTCTCCTCTCTCTCTCTTCTCTCTCTCTCTCTCTCTCTCATCTCTCTCTCTCATCTCTCCTCTCTCTCTCCTCTCTCTCTCTCTCTTTGGTGTGTGTGTGTGTGTGTGTGTCGTGTGTGTGTGTTTTCTTTCTTTCTGCCTGTCTGTGTCTTTTATTTTTTTCTTTCTCGTTCGTTTGTATTCTTCCTTTCTCTATTTTCTTTCTTTTCAATTTAGCTATTTGCATACTTTGTCCGGCAACATTTTTTTTTATTTTTTTCAGATATCCTTTTCTTTTTTCCCTTTTCTTCTCTTAAACTACTTCTCGTAATTTTCCCAGCACGCATATTAAAGCAAATCAGGAACTCTATTTACCTGCGCATCATTAACTTTATTTTAACCTTGAGACTGACTGTACTTCCCCACTTTGGTGACTCCACCACTCCCAAACCCACTTCACACCGAGTCATGTCTGCGAAATAACGTTTAATGGAGGCGTCTTTTTAAAGGGGAAAACAACGTGTGTGTGTATAATGACAGCTAGTGGTGGGTGGTGGTGGCGGTGGTTGGTGGTGAGGATTCGGGTACCGGCTACCCTAATCGCTCGCTGGATTATGCACGCTCGTTCTCCTCCCACCTCTTGATACGCAGGATTTTAGAATGCTTTTGATGTGAATGGCGGTGGTGAGTGGTGCTGGTGTGAAGGGAGGAGGTGCTAGTGGATGAGTTTGGCGTTACTAAAGGTGTTTTTGTGATGTTTTTGATATGAATGAGATGTGAATGTACTGGTGTGAAGGGAGGAGGGAGTGGGTAATGAGTTTAGCGTTACTTGGGGTGTTTTGTGATGCTTTCGATGTGGTAGGTGGTGGTGTTGGTGGGAAGGGAGAAGGTACTGGTGGATGATGGGTGTTGATAGATGTTCGTGGGGGAGTTTTCTGATGCTTGTAATGTAGTGGAGAGTAGGTAGTGTGTTGAAGGGAGGAAGTGGTGGTGGATGATGGATGGCAGTAGATGTTATTAGGGTACTCTTCGGCGCTTTTGATGTAGAGTAAGGTAGAGGCTGCTGGGGATGTTAAGGCTGGAGGAGGTGGGGTCATAAGTGTCATTGAGGTGTAGTGTTAATACTCGTATCAAATAAATGTTACTTGGTGGTTATCGAATACTTTTGATGTAGAAGAGTTTTGATGTGGAGGAGCAAAGTGGATGTTTGTAAAGTGCTCTGCTAATATTGCTAAGAGACTTTCGAATACTTATATAACAGATGAGTGCTTAAGTAATTGCAAGTGAAGACCTTTATTAATATTACTAAAAGGATCTACGAATATTTTATATGCGAGTATACTGAAGAGCAGAGAGTGATGGACGTCCCTGAACACAAGAGCATATGAAACTCAGGAGATTGCAGAAGGCCAAGTGGCGTATACAAGAAAACATATCCTCTCTGGCTTCTCTTTCTGTTTCCCCTTTGAGTACCATACTTGACCCTTTTTAACCCTTTTCCCCCTTTCGTCAGTATCCCAGGTACATAAAAAATAGACTCATGTGAAGTGTGTATAATATTTAGTGATACAGAAGGGTAGTGGCGCATGCATCAAGGGAAAACTAGGAGGCTGGCTGGCTGGTTAGTCTGGCTGTGTTAAGTGCATTGCTGATATCTGATTCTCTTTCTCGCAGGTAAGCACAACACCGGTGACGAGGCAGGTGTGGGCCGGAGAGGTGGTGAGTACAGGTGTCTTTTGTTCTTGCCGTGCATGTGTAGGAGGACTCGAGATTCAATAGCAGGGTTGTGTGTTCTGTATTGATTATCGAGTGTTTCTCTGATACCGGGGGGGAGAGAGAGAGAGAAAGAGAATTATCCGTGTTTTGATGTAGCGATAAAATGTTTAAAAATATTCGTGTTGATGACATGTTTACGACCGGCAGATTTATTCGCCTTATCGTGCAAGTTTTCTCGATAAATGAAGAATTTAAGAGGAAAACATGTTATACCTGGTGTGAGGCAGCGAACACGTAGTCAAAAGTGCCGTTTGTTTGATATATTTACATGTTTAGTACTGAATTTTTTGCCTTATTGTGTGAGTTGTAATTTGATTAACTTCACGATGCTTTTTATCATATTTTATCTTCAAATATAACATTTCGTTCGGTATATTTGAAGCAGGGTGACTAAAAAAGTAATCAGTTATGTTTTTTTTTTTTTTTTTATCCCAGTGATTATAAAAAATTGTTTGATATATTTGAAGCACCGTACGTAAAAATTAATCTGTTCATCGATACTATGTTATTTATTTATTTATTTATTTTATATATACAGACGATTTTTTGTGTTACGTTATTATCTTGTCATGATTATAAACACTTTTTTTCAATATTTTTGATGCCCCGTGCCAAAATGCTAACCACTTCATCGATACCGCATAAATCAGTCGATGTATGGAGACATGTGCTCTGTAACACGAGTACTTCATATTCAGGCTTAAAAGTGGACCTATGCTCGACTCCCAGTACACATCCCCTACCCCTTCTGTGCCACCCGCATGCAGCGCTAGGTACACGCCCATCCTACCTGGCAATAGTTGATGTGTACCTGTGTGTACCTGTTGAAACGCCATCACGCTAATCGGCTTGTTTTGCAAGAGAGAGAGAGAGAGAGAGAGAGAGAGAGAGAGAGAGAGACTGAGAGAGAGAGAGAGAGAGAGAGAAGATATTTCACTGAATATTGCGTTTTGAATCGAGTGTATAATGAAAAGTTACTGATAAGAAACAATGGAAAATGAAGAAAAATGAATCAAACCCAGAATTATTCAGTTGAAAGTTGGATGGTGCAGCTAGAGAGAGAGAGAGAGAGAGAGAGAGAGAGAGAGAGAGAGAGAGAGAGAGAGAGAGAGAGAGAGAGAGATTCATATCCCCTCGCTCGGGTGATCAAGGAATCGCGACGCCTCTCCCACTTCCCTCCACTTCCCTCCACCTGCATCCACTTGCCTGCACCTGCCTCACCTCTTGACTCCCGCCCACACACACACACACACACACACACCTGCTCTATTTTCGGAACCCCTGCAAGTTTTGGAGGCAGGCTTTTATTTCTCGTTCAGGAAGCGGAGTGGCGGAGGAAAGGCGGAACGGAGGGGAAGGGGAATGAGGGTTGATACCAAGTGGATAGTGGAAGTTGCCTAATGCTGTGAGTGGGAGGAGTGAGGGAGTGAGTGAGGATGATGGAAGGGAAGAAAGAAAGAGAGAAAGGTGTAGTGAGGGAAGGTTGCTGTTTGGGCAGAAAAAAAGGGAAGAAAGAGAGTGGATCTGATTAAGGAAGGCAAGGATAGTCATAGAGAGAGAGAGAGAGAGAGAGAGAGAGGAGAGAGAGAGAGAGAGAGAGAGAGAGAGAGAGAGAGAGAGAGAGTGAGAGAGAAAGTGGCCTAGAGCTAAAAATGGAACTGGAGGAAGAGAGTGAGTGAGAGTGATGGAAGAAAGGGGAAAGTAGTTGAGGGAGGGAGGGTTGGCCCAGAGAGAGAGAGAGAGAGAGAGAGAGAGAGAGAGAGAGAGAGAGAGAGAGAGAGAGAGGAGGGGAACGAAAAAAAAAAAAAAAAGAGAATGCAAAGGAAGTGAACCTGATTGAAAAAGAAGACAAGGAGAAAAACTGAGAGAGAGGTCAGGTCTAGAGAGAAAGAGAGAGTGCGATGTAGTGGGAGGTGTGGTGCATAAGCTAAATGGGCGGTGGAAATGCGAGGTCATAAAGGCGAAGGAGTTATCGGTGGGAAAGTCAGGCAGATGAGGCCCCCAGAACAACACGACAAAGGACCTGACCTTGAAAGTTTTCTTGGGCGTGAAAGGCGAGATGAAAAGGATCAAAGGGGACAAGGGGAGTGAGTGAGAGAGAGAGAGAGAGAGAGAGAGAGAGAGAGAGAGAGAGAGAGAGAGAGAGAGAGAGAGAGAGAGAGAGAATTGTAAGGAGAGTAATGTTAAAAGAAGGAGGGAAAGTGAAGAGGAAAGTAAATGAAGTAGGCGAAAAAAAATGAAAGTATAAAAAAAGGAAAGAAAAACCAGTAAATAGGGAATGGTGAAGAAATAGACCTAAAAAGAAGTACTATAAAAAGAAGAAGAATGAAGAATATAGTGAATGGAAATGTTAGGTGATAAAAAAGAAAAAAAACAGGAAAGATACGGAGCGGTAAGGAAAATGGAGCTAAAAGGAAGAGAAAGAGGAGTGGAGAGCAAACTGAATGAAATTGTTGACTTGAGGAGGAGGTGAGAAAGGAGATGAGAAGTTGAAAGAAAAAGAAAAGAAAACCAGCAAAGATACGGAAGGGTAAGGAAGTGGAGGCAAAAGAAAGAAAAGAGGAATGAAAAGCAAGCTGAATAAAACTGGTGACTTGTGTAGATGAGAAAGGAGATGAAGAGGTGAAAGTAAAGAAAAAAGAAATGCAGTAAAGATACGGCAGGGTGAGGAAAATAGAGCTAAAAATAAGGAAGCAGAATGGTGATCAAAGTGAATGAAATTGTTGACTTGTGAAGAAGATGAAAAGAAGTAAAATATTAAATAAAAGAAAAAAATCCTAGGCAGATAAGGAAGAGTAAGGAAACTAAAGAGAAGGAAGAATAGAGAGCAAAGTGAAGGAAACTTGACTTTGGGAGGAGGAGAAAGGGAAGGAGTGAAAATATGGTAATGAAGTAGAGTTTTGAATAAGAAAGTTAACACTTCTGAAGAGGTTTTTGTGTAGCTGGAGGCGCCTTGCCAAGACTGTTCGTGTCCTGAAGGAGGTGCAGGAAGTCTTGAACGTAAACTGTATACTGGCCACTCACTTGATGGCGCCACAACAAGTCCTGTCATTTGAAGGAACCATCACGACCCAGCTTGTATTGAAACGAAAAAAAAAAAAAAGCTAGATTTTTAAGGTTTCATGACAACTTTACTTATATTGAAACGAAAAAAAGAAGGAAAAAAAAAAAAAAAAGAAACCGGCTTGCTCATTTCAGAGATGGTGCGTAAAGTGTACAAAGAATCTTTTTAACCTTGATATGTTAGGAAGAGTTACCTCCCTCGTGTTTCCTGCGTACACACACACACACACACACACACACACACACACACACACACACACACACACACACACACACACACACACACACACACACACACACACAATAACGCTGCCTCAAATCCAGGCATATAATGGTGATAAAGAACTAGAGAGGCTTTAATATGAAGTAACAGACGAGGAATATTACTTAAACTTGCTATTAGAAGGCTCGTCGTGTTGCCTTCTATTCAAGTTCACGTGGCTTGAAGTTCCTATATAAAAAAAAAATAATAAAATAAAATAATAATAATAATAATAATAATAATAATAATAATAATAATAATGTCTCGAAGAATGTTATTTAACCTGTCTGTGTAGTGGAAAATATTACATAATGTTCTTATATTAATTAACGAGAATGACGCGCCTTCCAGAAACCACATGTAATAAGAAAAAGAACACGAGCCTCACCCAGCATTGTAATGAATGAGGCTTGTCAGTACACTCCTGCCACACCGACCATCACGTATACTCACGCCGTTGTGGTTGTAGTAAGCACGGCTGGCCTCAGACTTGAAATTTTTGATGATGCCTCGGCTGCCAAACTTGCGCCTGTTCTTACCGCGCCCCTTGCCCTTCTTGGCCTCCGTTACGGCAGCGGTCGCCACCAGTACCAGCAGCACCACCGCCCACGCCCGCCCCAGCTGCATCCTCCTTCTCCAGCCCGGCCACAGAGTCACAGCCGCCTCCGCTCCTTACCGCCGCCCCACGCAAACCATACAACCTGCAGACAGGGCGCGGATTAGTGCTTCATGCCTCTTACTGTGCTACGGGAGTGTAAGGTTGGAGAGAAAAGAGTTAACTCGATGCAGGAGCGCAGGGATGGATGCGAGAAAGCCTGAGTGGAGGGATAGAGAAGTGGAAAGTGGAGTGGCGTGATGGATTCGAGGAAACTGGAATGGAGAGATGCATAACGTGGATAACAAAAAGAGTGAATATGAATAGATGGATAAGAGGAAACTGGAATGAAGCGATGGATGAGAGAAAGAGTAAATAGATGGACTAGAGGAAAACGGAGTGAAGAAAAAACAGATAAGAGAAAACTACTCTGGATAGATGAACGAGAAACATTGATTAGAAAAAAAAAAAAAAAAAGAAACAGCAGCAGATGAAGACGAGGAGCCATTGAAAGACCAACATGGACAGAAAAAGAAGAGGAAGAATGAATGAAGGCAGTCTTTGCTCCCAGAGTTTCCCAATTAAAGAAATGAATCGTAGTAGAATTAAAACAGATATCAAAACAGAGTCGATATGGGTAGATATTAAGGAAGGATCACAGTCAGTAGTACTGGGAGTAGTGTACAGGCCACCGAACAGTACAAAGGAAATTAACACCTCACTATGGCAAGAAATAAATAGATCAGGAAGGTACAGTCAGGTATGTGTGGTAGGAGATTTTAATTTTAAGAATATCGACTGGAGCCTGATGGTGGGTAACAGGGAAGCAGAGGGAATTTCTTAAGGTGATTCAGGATAATTTTTTTTTAAAACAGGTAGTCGTAGAACCCACAAGGGAGAACAATATTCTAGATTTAATTCTTACTAACAGGGAGGAAGCAGTCACGCAGGTAGAGGTTGGAGGACAGCTGGGTAACAGTGACCATTGGGAAATTAGGTATAAATTAAAATGGGAAGAAACTTTTAGAATAAAAAAAAAAAATATTAGTAAAATATCTGACTTTAGGAGAGCAGATTTCGAGGAATTAAAGAGGTATCTCCAAGGAGTTGACTGGCAACGGATGCAGGGTGAGGCCAGGTCCGGGACGGAATTGAGAGAGATAAGGCAGGATGAGAGAGGTGAGGTGAGATGTGAGGGTGTAGGATAGTAGAGTAGATGAGGGAGTGGAGAGGATGGAAGGGGCCGAGATGAGGGGATTAGCTGAAATAAATATAGACGAGTTGAATAAATATTTCGTAGATAAACTGCATACACGACAGTTAGCAAACATCCCGTATAGAGCAATAAGATAACAGAAAAATGACCCTAAATTATTTAAAACACTATATAGGGCGGAAGAGATTAAAGAGATTAAAGGCAGGGGAAGAGGTTTTAAGTCCACAATATAATGAATTAGAACAGTCAGGAGGTTAACGAGGAAAGCTAAAAGCCGTTATGAATTAAAGGTAACCAGCCAGACGAAGACGTACCCCAAGGGATTTTATCAGGTATACAGGACGAAGAATAAGGAAACTATAGGTCCATTAAAGGCAACAGATGGGGAGCTGGTTAGTTCTGGGGAGATTAGTAAAATTTTGACGGAGTATTTTTTAACTGTCTTCACTTCATCCAGGAAAACATGCAGGATATGCCAAACAGTGAACAGATGTTTAGAGCAGACGAGAATGAGAAGCTGACAGATATTTCCATGACTAAGGAGATAGTGGAACAGGAGATGGATAGGCTAAAAAAGGTTCAAGACACCAGGACCAGATAAAATATATCCCAGAGTACGTAAGGGATGCAAGGAGGTTATTAGTGAGCCGTTAGTTTCTGTCTTCAGGAAATCACTTGAGTCCGGAGAGGTACCAGTAATGTGGTGGCAGGCTAATGTAGTACTCATCTTTAAGGAGATCAAACTTTAGCGTCTAATTATAGACTTGTCAGCTTAACTCAAGTTGTAAGTAAAATAATGGAGTCAATAATAGTGATGAACATTAGGGAGCATTTAGACAAACATAACTTGATAAATCAGTCACATCATGGCTTCACGAAGGGGAAGTCTTGCCTGACGAACTTGTTAAGCTTTTACAGTAAAGTGTATGAGGAAGTAGATAATGGTGATAGTTATGACATCTTATATCTGGACTTTAGTGAAGCATTTGACAACGTACCCCATCATAGGCTCCTGAGAAAGGTTAGGGCATACGGGATAGATTGGAAGGTATGAGGCTGGATAAGATCATGGCTAAGCGACAGGCGAGAAAGAGTTGTAATAAACGGCTCTAAATCCGAGTGGGATCATGTAATTAGTGGGATGCCACAAGGATCAGTATTAGGGTCATTGTTATTTTTAATATATATCAATGACTTGGATAATGGAATTAGTAGTGATGTTAGTAAATTTGCGGATGACACAAAGATAGGTAGATTAATTAGGTCAGAATCGGATGCCATCGCCTTGCAGGCAGATTTAGATAGGATGAATGAATGGACGGACAGATGGCAAATGCAATTTAATATCAACAAGTGCAAAGTACTTAGTGTAGGTAGAGGAAACCCACACAGTAGGTACACAATAAACAAGGGAACTGGTAGGTTCAGGGTACGAAAAAGATTTATGAGTTATAGTTAACTCTGAACTCCGTCTAGGAAAGCAATGCATAGAGGCCAGAAACAGGGCAAATAGGGTATTAGAATTCATTTTTAGGAGTGTTAAAAGTAGAAGGCCCGCTACGCTGTGCAGTTCTGGTCCCCACATTACATGAAGGATGTAGGTCTATTAGAATCAGTACAAAGGACAATGACTAAAAGGATACAGGGGATGAGGAGTATTCCTTATGAGCCGAGATTGAAGCTGTTAAATTTACATTCTTTAGAGAGAGACGAAGGTTAAGAGGAGACCTGATAGAAGTCTTTAAGTGGTATAAGGGCTATAATAAGGGGGTCGTAAACAAATTTCTTAGGATCAGTAACTAGGACAGAACAAGAAATAATGGGTTCAAGCTTGAAAAAAATAGGTTTAAGAAAGAAATAGGAAGAAATTGGTTCTCAAATAGAGTGGTAGATGAATGGAACCGACTCAGTAATCAAGTTGTTGGTGCTAAAACATCAGGGAGCTTTAAGAGGAGATTAGACAGGTTTATGGATGGGGATGATAGGTGGAAATAGGTAGGTATATTTCATACAGGGACTGTCAAGTGTAAGCCTGGTGGCCTCTTGCAGCTTCCCTTATTTCTTATGTTCTTTCTTATGTTCTAATAAGTAAAGAAAGATACTGGGTAACTATTGCAATATGACGATTCAGAGAGAGAGAAAAGGGATGGGGGAATGGGGGAAGAGATTGAAGGGAAGGATCATTCATTAAAGTGATTGAGAGGCAGCATCCGTATGAGGTGAGATACGTACATACGAACACGAACATAACATAATATTTCAGTCCAACGATACAACATTTCAGTCCAATCTAATGCACCGGAGAGGATCAGAGAGAGAGAGAGAGAGAGAGAGAGAGAGAGAGAGAGAGAGAGAGAGAGAGAGAGAGAGAGAGAGAGAGAGAGAGAGAGAGAAAGGTGTGTCAGATGGATGAGACAGACAGTTAACAGGATTAGTCTGTTGGTAACAAGCTGCCAAAGTGAAGGTTATGGGAGAAGCATACAGACAGATGAATGATGAAGAAAGAATTGAAGACATGGAGGAAATGGTGTTATTCTCTCGTGGACTATTGGCATCTTGCAGGAAGGAGGTGAAGGAGCAGGAGGAAGAAGAAGAGGAGGAGGAGGATTAACCATGGTGCAGACGTGGAATATTCTGAGGCATATTGGCTTAACACGAGGAAGGGAACGAGGCCACACTAATGGTCGCCACATGAGTGAAGACGGAACGTGATGGAAGGGACTGAGAGAGAGAGAGAGAGAGAGAGAGAGAGAGAGAGAGAGAGAGAGAGAGAGAGAGAGAGAGAGAGAGAGAGAGAGAGAGAGAGAGAAATTTCCCGAAACTCCCTCACCAAAAGTACTAAAGATTCTAACTTCCATACGCATCTCCTTTTATACAAACCTGCCCGCTACACTTCACACACCTGGCACATATCACTCCTCCATATCCACGCACACCACACCTCCACGCCGCACACCCTTCACCTGCATGACACTCACCACTCACCGCTCACCTTACACTCCATGCCCTTCACTCTTTCAAATTCCGTTTTCTTTAGTTCTCATGCTTCCTCTGTCAGTTTTTCCTTCCTCTTTTTTCCTCCCATCCTTCCTCTCTTGTCCTGTTTTCATGCCTTACACTTTTCCCCTTTCCTTTACTTCATATCTCCCTTCCCTCTTTTTCTTCTCCGCCTCTTTCCTTCCATCTTACCGTCCTTCTCTCCTCTCTTGTCCTTTTTTTATACCTCATATTCTCGCCTACCACTCTCTCTATTCGTATTTTCACCTCACATTTCCATTCCATTTCCTTCCTTCCTCGTATATATATATTTTTTCGGCCCTTCCTTTCGTATCCTGTGTTCGTATCTCATTCTTTCGTCCCCCCCAACTCTTTATTCCTAATTTTACTTCACATTCCCATTCCATTCCCTTCCCGGCTCTCATACTTTCTCCCTTCACAGTACGTCCCTCCTCCCTCCCTCCCTCCTGTCTCTCTACTTGTGTGCTCTTTAATACCTGCATAATGAAAAAGAACAATGATATTTACCTACCAGCTGCAAATTAGGTATGTTTTGTGTGCGCTTGATTATCATACGAATAGTGGTTTATCATGCAAGAGAGAGAGAGAGAGAGAGAGAGAGAGAGAGAGAGAGTAAAGTGTAAGTCTAATTAGCTCTATTGATCCATATACTAGTCTCTCGCTTGACTCGTGTTGAAAAATTGTGGTGATAAATAATACGATTTATACTCTTTGAATGATGTTGCTTTGACTCGTGTGCCCCGTGTTTCATTCTCTCTCTCTCTCTCTCTCTCTCTCTCTCTCTCTCTCTCTCTCTCTCTCTCTCTCTCTCTCTCTCTCTCTCTCTCTCTCTCTCTCTCTCTCTCTCTCTCTCTCTCTCTCTCTCTCTCTCTCTTCTTCCATTCGTTTTTTTTTTTATCTTTTCATTTCTTCCTTCCCCTCCTGTCTCTTCCTTCATCTTCCACCCATTTTTTTTATGTTTCCTCTTCTCTTCCCCACCTTTCTTACTTCCTTCCTCTATCTCTTTCTTTCCTTCGTCCAGTATCTTTCCTTGCACTCCTTTCTTCATCTTCATATTCCACCTCATCTTTTACCTCCTCTTCTCTATCTTTTTCTTCCCTTTTTATTTTCTCTCTCTCCTCTTCCCTTTGTCATATATTTTTTTCCCTTCCTCACCTCTCTCCTTTCTTTCTCCATCTCATATTTTATCTTGTCTTCTTC
>NC_087157.1:10677500-10682500 GCF_035594125.1 Scylla paramamosain | reverse complement strand
TCTCTCTCCTCTTCCTCTTTCTAGCCGGGGTATGAGAGGAGGGAAGGGGTGGCGGTGAGGGAGGATGGTAGCAGTGTAGAGTGCTTTGGGTTGCTCTGAGAAACACTGGTACTAATATATACTGTTAAATATTCTCTATCTTGGGAGTCTTCCTTGTGTGTGTGTGTGTGTGTGTGTGTGTGTGTGTGTGTGTGTGTGTGTGTGTGTGTGTGTGTGTGTGTGTGTGTGTGTGTGTGTGTGTAATTACATTTGCCTGTTTGATCTCATGTGATGGAAAAGCCACTCACTGCTACACACACACACACACACACACACACACACACACACACACACACACACACACACACACACACACACACACACACACACACACACACACACACACACACTGAATGAGTGAATGAATGAGATGATGCTCACTTCCTTGTACCGAGAATGGAAGTTAGCAACAGAGAGAGAGAGAGAGAGAGAGAGAGAGAGAGAGAGAGAGAGAGAGAGAGAGAGAGAGAGAGAGAGAGAGAGGAAGGTAGTCGGGTACGCAAACGACACTGTGTCAGTCACGCGGCGTCGAATTGAGTTGTAGCTTTTGAGAGAGAGAGAGAGAGAGAGAGAGAGAGAGAGAGAGAGAGAGAGAGAGAGAGAGAGAGAGAGAGAGAGATAAACTCACAGACAGAGAGAGAGAATGACACAGAAACAGAGAGAGAGAGAGAGAGAGAGAGTTGGAGATCTGGTCAGCGCCTCACCCTCTCCCTCTCACCCACTCCCTCTCCCTCTCTCTCCCTCTCCCGCACCTAAGGCCCATCACCTCAGCCACCGGACGACGTTATTCTCCCTTAAGTGGACCACGGAGACACTCGATCGTGGGACACTGCTGCCAGCTGTGTCTCACTCGCTGCCGGGGTCAATATCAACGTGTAGTGGTGGTGGTGGTGGTGGTGGTGGTGGTGGTGGTGGTGGTAGGTCTGCTGTGATACGTAGAGGGAAGGGAGAAGGAGGAAGTAGGAAGGGGACGTAAAGTGAGGAGGAGGGAAGGGCTATATGGTGAGAGCTAGAGAGAGAGAGAGAGAGAGAGAGAGAGAGAGAGAGAGAGAGAGAGAGAGAGAGAGAGAGAGAGAGAGAGAGAGAGAGAGAGAGAGAATACAGTTAACGAGGTAAAGAATAGGTGACGTAAAAGAGATTAGAGAGAGCGAGAAAGAGAGAGAGAGAGAGAGAGAGAGAGAGAGAGAGAGAGAGAGAGAGAGAGAGAGAGAGAGAGAGAGAGAGAGAGAGAGAGAGAGAGAGAGAGAGAGAGAGAGAGGGTAGGGGAGGAAAAGGAAAGGAAACAGTAGGAATGAAAACACTAGGCAAAGCAATCTAAGGGAGAGAGAGAGAGAGAGAGAGAGAGAGAGAGAGAGAGAGAGAGAGAGAGAGAGAGAGAGAGAGAGAGAGAGAGAGAGAAAATACACCTGAAGAAGTAAAGAATAAGTAACGTAAACAAAATTAGAGAGAGAGGAAAAGAAAAAGAAAAAGAAAACAGTAGGAACGAAAACAAACTAAACCAAACTAAACCCAAGGAAGGCAAGGCAAGGCAAGGGAAGAGATACACAGTTTGGAAGTGAAGCGAAGGACCACTCACGCATGGGAGGAGAGCTAAGGGTGTGAGGGTTCCTGTGGTGTGTGATGAGGCGAGGCGAGTGCAGGAGGCGGGGGTCTGCGAGGAGGATTACTTGGTGGCTCTTGCAGGTGCGTCAGGGTGCGTTGGCGGCTCCGTGAAGTGCTTGGAGGGCGTACGGAGGAAAGGGAGACGAGAAGGAAGGAAGAAGAAAGGAGGAAGAGATGGAAGGAGGAAGATACGTGGACGGAATCGTAAAGGGAAGGCAAGGGTTCGTGTGCAGGTAAAAATTGTTATCTGACGGTGCGGGAGGTCAGTAGGGGAAGCCATGCGCTCTTTCCCTTCCCTCTCCCTTCCTCCCTAGCCGCCCTCACCTGTGCCATGATGCAGGTGAGGGCGGCGCGGCTCGGCTTGGTTTGGTTTGGCGCGGCGGTGTTTGCTAAGGATGAAAGGGAGGGCGTTTGGATGTCTTTATGGCACCCTTAGGCACTCCAGGGCTGTGCTAGGGGTGCCGTGCTTAAAGGGAAGGAGAGGGGTGGGGCCTTGTGTTTCTTGATGGTGGTAATAGTAGTGGTAGGAGACGTGACGAGTGTGGTGGTAGTGGTTGTAGTAGTAGTAGTAGTAGTAGTAGTAGTAGTAGTAGTAATATTAGTAGTTGTAGTAGTAGGAGAGGACATGAACGAGTTGTAGTGGTAGTAAAGATAGTGGTAGAAGTGGTAGTAGTAATAATAGTAGGAGGAGGACGTGTGTGAGTGGTAGTAGTAGTAGTAGTAGTACAGTCTGTGCTTGTTAATTCATTTCATATTGATAGACGGGGCAGCGCAATATTCAGGTCACTTCCTCTCATAGACAGTCCATCACTGCTTCCCCCTCCTCCCCTCCACGGTGAACCTCCTGGCCCAGTGTATCACCAGCAGTAAAAGGGCGCCGTCGCTGCACTGCTGTACTTAAGTAATCCTTCCGCCTTCGATTTATTCCAACGACTTCGCGAGGGATGACAAATGACGGCCATTCCTCGGCGCTCGTTTAGAATATGGGCGCTTTTATCACCTAACTTTTTTTTTTATACTACGACTTTTGCACTAGTTGAACCCGAAGACCCCAAATCATTAGTGTCTACCCTCGTAATTTGTGATGGAAAAAGATAATTACTTAATCCTTTCACTACGGTATGCAAAAGTTAGCAGCACGAAAAGGGAGCGATGTAGGGAGTCTATATAAGCAAGAAAGAATAGATAGGTTAGATTCAGCAATTACCAACCAGTACAATGTTTGCAGGGGGGTTGTAGAAGAAGAAAAGATATGTCGGAGTGGTCAGTGATTTAAGGAAGAGATGAGGAAACAGAGGAGATGAAGAAGAAAGAAAGAAAAAGAAAGAACATAATTAATAAGGACAAAAGGAGGAGGAAAAAGGAAGAAGAAATAGAGGAAGAGGAGGTGAAGGAACGGGAAAGAAGAAAAAGGAGAGGCAGAAAAGAACTCACAATAGTATCATCAACAACAGGTGCTAAACAGCTGTGGAAGGTGTTAGAAAGATCACTGAGAGATTCCAGGTGTTACTCAGATGTTTGTTGCACTCATCACCGCGTCCCTGGGTCTGGTGGTGGTGGTGGTGGTGGTGGTGGTGGTGGTGGTGGTGGTGGTGGTGGTGGTGGTGGGTGTGCGATGCTGCGGTGATGCTCGTAAATCTTCTCCCCCTCCCCAAGAACAATCAGGGGGATTAGCTGAAGCACGCGACGAGAAGCGGTGTGATTTTTGCGGGTTCTTTTGATAGAGGATGAGGAGGATGAGGATGAGTGGAAGGAGGGAGATGAAGGAGAGGAGAAAGACGCGGACGAAGGAGAGGAGATGAAGAAAGAAAAAAAGGAGGAGGAAGAAGAAGTAGAGGAACTATGAAGAGAAAGAAGAATTAATAGAGAAAGAGGAGGAGAACAAGAAAAGGAAAAGAAGAGGGACAGGAAAGAGATGAACGCGCAATACCATTAGCCAACGACAACAACGAAAATAACGAAGAAGAGAAGGAAAGGAAAAATATTGACCTGCAGCGAAAAAAAAAAAAAGCAAGATGAAGATGATGAAGATATAATGGCTGCATAAAAGTAAATCATTCCCAGGGTATTCTTTTCAGCAGATAAAGACCTCGACAGGAACAGAATGATGAGCGCCATGAGCGAGGCTGTCCCGTTCCTGGCGAGATTAAGTTACCGCGGGGGGAGAGAGCCAGAGGTGATAAGAGACACGAGAAAATGCACGAGTGGTACTTAGGAAAGTCAGAGAGAGAGAGAGAGAGAGAGAGAGAGAGAGAGAGAGAGAGAGAGAGAGAGAGAGAGAGAGAGAGAGAGGAAGAGAAAATACCTCCTCCCTTCCTCATTGACCACTCGGCTTTAAATATTCCTTGTGGTGTGTGTGTGTGTGTGTGTGTGTGTGTGTGTGTGTGTGTGTGTGTGTGTGTGTGTGTGTGTGTGTGTATGTGTGTGTGTGTGTGTGCTGGAGTGAGGTGAGTCGTGCACACGTCTCATGATAACCCTCAGGTCGTGACGTGACCTACTAAGGCAGGTCGCTCACCCTCCTCCTCCTCCTCCTCCTCCTCCTCCTCCTCCTCCTCCTCCTCCTCCTCCTCCTCCTCCTCCTCCTCCTCCTCCTCCTCCTCCTCCTCCTCCTCCTCCTCCTCCTCCTCCTCCTCCTCCTCCTCCTTTTTTTCTTCCTCTTCCTGTTATTTTTTTTCTTTTCATGAATTTTTATTCTTAATCTTCTGTTTTTGCTTTTTTTCATATATTTTATTCTTCTTTTATCCTTTTCGTGCTTTTCATTCGCGATTTCTCCTTTTTTTATTATTTCATTTTGTTTTAAGAGTCTGAGACCAGTGCCGCCTCCCGGTGTTTTCTTGGCTATTGATTTGAAAGTCTTATTCTGCCGGAGTGGTAAAGGCACTTCCTTGATCAACTTGGGAGGAATAGATAGACTGTATTTTTATTATCTGCTCACAGATATTGTACAAAACTTTCTTCATCTTCCTTATCACCTCCTTTGGTTCACTATATTCACCACTTTTCACTAATATTATTACAGAAACAATTTTCCTCCTGCCCTTTCAAGAATGACTTCAGTGATAAGTAATGTTATCAACGAAGGGATTTTCTTTGATCTTTCTTTTCCCTTCAAGAACTGAGCAAACTTTCCATTTCCTGCGTCAGACTCGGAGACGAAAAAAACTGCTTTCCGCGACAGTTTCTCTACTTGTGGTTTCGTGGTCGTGATTTAGGTCATTTTCCCTTAAAAGTCCTGATACCTTGGAACTCCTTCATCATAGTTATTTTTATCACGATATAGACAGTGTATAGAAAGGTGTATGGTGAGCTGCCTGCGTCTTTCCTCCTTCACCGTATCATGATAGGGCCGGTGTGTAGCA
>NC_087157.1:10670000-10672500 GCF_035594125.1 Scylla paramamosain | reverse complement strand
ATCTCACTTCAAAACGCAAATCTAATTATGCAAATGAATACAATAATAATGTCACTTCCTTCACTATCCTCGGTGTCAGAGTCCGGGTGCTCGTTAATGTATCTGATTGTTCCCTTGCTTCCGATTGCCGCGCTGCAAATAGATGAGGCGTGTTGGAGGTCACGGGCGAATATAGCACTGTGTATTTTGGAGGGAATTCTTGACGCAATGCACAACTCTCGTCTGTGTTATAACCCACCCACCGAGCCAGCACCACCACCACCACCACCACCACCACTACCACTATTCCTCCACCAATCTCTGTTTTCTCTCTCCCTCTCTCTCGTATCTATTCCTCTGTTAACCGTATTTCTTTCTCTTTCTCAGTTTACGTCATTCTTTCCTCTCATACTGTCTAACCACCAGCTATCTATCACCTTCCCTCCACACATTCTATTTTCTCTCTCTTCTTTCCATTCTCTTATCTATTCCTCCGTTAACCACATTTCTTTCTCAGTTTCCCCTCATCCTTTTTTTTTTTTTTTTTTCACGCCACCCACCACCCATCTTGTCTCCATCCATTACTCTCCATTCTCCCTCTTATCTATCCCATCATTAACCATATTGCTCTCTTCCTCATCTTCCTTTCTCCCCTTTACGCGCCTTCCTTTGCTCGTCTGTCCAGCCTTTCACGGTAAAGTCCCTCAGAGCGCACTATTTTTGCCTTTAATTAAATTTCCATGCCACCCTCGCGTCAGCTTGATAACCTCATCTTTTCCTCCATCAGCTTTCCTTTTTCCCGCCGTGCCTTTTTCCATAACTAACACCCTTTCTCTCTCTCTCTCTCTCTCTCTCTCTCTCTCTCTCTCTCTCTCTCTCTCTCTCTCTCTCTCTCTCTCTCTCTCTCTCTCTCTCTCTCTCTCTCTCTCTCTCTCTCTCTCTCTCTCTCTCTCTCTCTCTCTCTCTCTCTCTCTCTCTCTCTCTCTCTCTCTCTCTCTCTCTCTCTCTCTCTCTCTCGCTCACCTCTTGTCCTCACCGCTCCTTCCGCCCGAACACCGGACCTCCCGCCCGTGTTGACTCATTTACGTAAGCGAGGCGGTGCGATGCGTGTGGCGTGGATCAAGGTGTGGTGGTGTGATGGTGTGATGTAGGGGATGGTGTTGGTGGTGGTGGTGGTGGTGTGGAGGTGGTGATGATTTAGTGTGTGTGTGTGTGTGAAGTAAGTAGGTTGGTTCGTTTGGTTTGTCTGTCTGTGTGTGTGTGTGTGTGTGTGTGTGTGTGTGTGTGTGTGTGTGTGTGTGTGTGTGTGTGTGTGTGTGTGTGTGTGTGTGTGTGTGTGTGTGTGTGTGTGGCGGGAGTTACAGGGCCAGGCCTTCCTCGCTGCGGCAGGCCGCAGGTGAAGGGCGATCGTTATAATAGGCCGCGTGGAAGGCTGTTGTAGGATTGATTTCGGGATGAAATTTGATGATCGAGCCGCCTGGCATTTGGTGCGTGTGGCTGTGGGTGTGTGAGGCGTGTGTGTAGTGGTTGTGATGGATACAGGATGGTTGGGGTGTGACCAACCTGACGTCTTAAACCCAGGTGTGTCTGGCCGTGGGGGGCGACACAGGCAGCTGGAGAGGTGTCCGCAGCGGGCTGGGCGAGGGCTGCTCACACGGTTCCGGTGTTGTCCTGGGGTGAGCCTCGCGTGAGCCTCCGACCTGGGCTGCGGCGAGCGGAGCTTCTCACTGTGTGTATCGGGTGCCGCGTGCAGGTGGACTGCGCCAACCTCACCGTCCACACCCAACTTGGGGGTCTCCACGCCCTGCCCCGCCCCGCCCCGCCCGGCCCCGCCCCTCCTGTCTCATTCTGCCTCTTCCCGGCCACGCCGCCCCACTCAGGGCCTCGTAATACTCCCCTGCTGGGACCCTTTTTGACCACATGCTGCTGGGAATGTCATCCCGGCCTGGTTCCTGTCCTGCTCCGCACCTGGCCCTCCACAGGCCGTGGGTGAGGGAGGGATGCCGGGGGGCCACGTCCTCTTCTCTTTCAAAGGGCTTATCACTTGCTACCCTCGAGGCCAGACTTGATGTGTATCACAAGCGTAACAAGCACCATGACCTGCACCAACACGGTGTTACATCATCCTTTGTGTTGTTGCCTGAGAGCCTCCTCCTTTATGTCAGTCTCATCACTCGTCAAAATCAATTCATCAATATTTAGATATACTTTGTCGCTTGTCGGCCTTCTCTTCGAGGTCACGGTATTACGCCGTCCGGTGCGCCGCCCTCCCCGCGCCGTGAGAAGGATAACATCACGGCCGGCTGGTAATTAAAGGCAAATTACTAATACAGATAAAGTTTCACAGCACTCGGGAAATTCTCAAATATTTGTTCTCGGGGCTTGACTTATGCGTCTCTAGCGCGATCTCGGCACTGGCCGGTGATGTTTGTTAATGCTCTGTATCTCCACTAAGAGGAGCACCTGCTGGCTGTGCTTGGGTAGTACTTGCTTTTCCAATCTTGTGGTTCAAGTAGTTGAC
>NC_087157.1:10645000-10665000 GCF_035594125.1 Scylla paramamosain | reverse complement strand
TACAGTTTCACCCTCGCTAGACCCTTTGCCATCATTCCCTTACTTATCCTTTACTTAAAATCTATGTGGAGACTCAGTGATCTCCGGCCCAACGATATGAATGCCCCAGAATGTTGAATAATGTTAGGCGTGTTATCCAGCGTCCCTCTCACTCCGGTAAGGTGGAAGAGCTACATGACTGAGCTATTACGGTTCAGTCACCCTACCTAAGCAGTTACGGGGACTGATGAAGGAAGCCAAATGTCGTAGCTCACAGATATATCACAGTTTCAGTATCTAGTCTTTAGTAACAACCTCGTATCGTTCACTTTGTTGGTTTTAAAGGACAAGCAACGACTGTGGTACATATAAGTCCACGCGATAATTTGCTGATGGAAGAAAACGAACGATGAGAAAGAACGGAGACTGTTTTGGGATAACTCATGAACTACTCCCAGAATTCGGTGTTATGTGGAATTGTTTTGTCTTTTGCTATCTTGTGTGCGTACTAACCAAACAAAACCAGTATAGGTATTAGTATTATTATTAGTAGTACTAGTAATAGCATAATGTAGCTACTAAATCCACCGTTTCAAATATTTTTATTCAGGTGTTTGTAACGATTTCTTTGCATGTTAACGTTGCTACATTTAGTGAATATTTGCCATGTACAGTTGGTGCATTAATGTAAAGGCACGTCATTGGGTGAATCCCTTCACTTCGCCTCCCCTTTTTTTTTTCTCTCTCTCTCCCCATATTTTTTTTTCTGCAAATTGAAACTTTCCTGCTTACTAGAAATTTTTTTTCCCTATTTTTTTCTTTCTGTGTTCTTTGTTGTCTTGAATTTCCTTTATTAGGCTACTTAGTCCTTTTCTTCTCTTCCTTGATCTTTTTCCTTCAAATTTTTATATTCCGTCTCTTTCTGTAAGCTTTAGCTGCTGCTTAATCTCCCTGTTACTCAAATAATACTTTTCTTTCTTTCTTCTGTGCTACATCTTTGTTTATTTTTCTGATAATTCCATTTCTTTACCTTATCATCTACTTATGCCTCATTTAATATTGCATCTTACCATAATCATTCCTTTTCTATCCCTTCTCCATCCTTCTAACTCACAATTATTCACCCTTTACTTTATCTTCCACTTTGTTTCCTTTTCTAACATTTTCCTGCCGGCAGACTGGTAATACGTCCACCGCCAGACTAGTCCCAGTTCTCGAGGTTAACAGTGATCCCAGGCGAGGCTGAATTCCAGACCAGGCCACATACTGTAAGAAATAATTAGCGAGTTCAAGTGGAGTGTATAATAATGATCTCTGGAGTAATGAGAAGCAGGAGTGGTGTGGTGTTGCTTCCTCTCCTTTTTCTTCCTCCCTTCCTCTTTTTTTTCTTCGTTCTTTCTTCCTTCTTCCTTTCTTTTTGTTTTCCTTATTCCTTCTTCTTTCCTTCCTTCCTTCCTTCCTTCCTTCCTTCCTTCCTTCCTTCCTTCCTTCCTTCCTTCCTTCCTTCCTTCCTTCCTTCCTTCCTTCCTCCACTCACTCATTCCTCTTACTCCACTTGTTCACATCGCAATAATTCTTCTCCCTCCTTTACTTATCTCCACTCCAAGTTTCTTCTTTCCTCTTCTCCCTTTCTCTTCCTCTCTCTTCCTCTCTCTTCCTCTCTCAGATCTCCATCCGCATCTTTCTCTCCTCTCATCTTCGCCTCTCTTACTCTATATATGTATACGAGTCTTCGCAACGCACGCATACTTTTTTTCTTGTAACAGTGCACACACAAACACACACACACACACACACACACCCACGATAACGATATCTGATTTCATTCTCTCTCTCTCTCTCTCTCTCTCTCTCTCTCTCTCTCTCTCTCTCTCTCTCTCTCTCTCTCTCTCTCTCTCTCTCTCTCTCTCTCTCTCTCTCTCTCTCTCTCTCTCTCATCCCCGCGGCCCTTCAAATGCAAGACGCTCTGTAACTCTCAGAACAATAGAAAAATGTAATTAAATGGAGGAGTTTTCAATATTGCTGCATTTTATCATTGACGAGGAGAAGGAAGACAAGGGGGAGGAGGAGGAATGTTCTGCAGTGTGTGTGTGTGTGTGTGTGTGTGTGTGTGTGTTTTCTCTTAATCAAATAACTTTTGTCACTGGAAATTGTTAAGGAAAATTATGTATATAGATTGTGCTACGTTATTATTATGTTATTATTATTGTTATTAATATTATCATTATTAGTAGTAGTAGTAGTAGTAGTAGTAGTAGTAGTAGTAGTAGTAGTAGTAGTAGTGGTAGTAGTAGTATCATTATTACCATTACTATTGTTTAAATTACCATCACTGGCGTATGGTAGTAAAAGTTGATCTATTTTTTCTCTTTTTTTATTTATTTTTCCTCTCTCTCTCTCTCTCTCTCTCTCTCTCTCTCTCTCTCTCTCTCTCTCTCTCTCTCTCTCTCTCTCTCTCTCTCTCTCTCTCTCTCTCTCTCTTACGTACATATTTTTTTCTCCCCTCCCTTCTCCGCTTTCCTTTGTCTTCACCTTTCTTTCCCGGTGATTTACATACACACCTGCTTTGGCGGAGGGTTGATAAAACAGCGGCGGTACAGTTCACCTCTCCTCACCGAAATAGACCACTGGGCGACAGCTGCGGCGGTGACAACATGTTTTCTTCGTTCCTCCAGCCTTGTTATTCTCAGCCTCTCTGCGCGAACCTGGCTGGCTGGCTGGCTGGCTGAATAGGGAGAGATTTCTGCGTGTGTGTGTGTGTGTGTGTGTGTGTGTGTGTGTGTGTGTGTGTGTGTGTTGAGGGAGGGGGATGAGTGGGTTAGTTGTGTATCTCGATTTCTCTCTCTCTCTCTCTCTCTCTCTCTCTCTCTCTCTCTCTCTCTCTCTCTCTCTCTCTCTCTCTCTCTCTCTCTCTCTCTCTCTCTCTCTCTCTCTCTCTCTCTCTCACACACACACACACACACACACACACACACACACACACACACACACACACACACACACACACACACACACACACACACACACACACCATTTGATATGAATTCAATTATTTGGCCTCTTGATTAGTGTGTGTGTGTGTGTGTGTGTGTGTGTGTGTGTGTGTGTGTGTGTGTGTGTGTGTATGTGTGTATGTGCGCGCGATATAAGTGAGGGGTGAGGGTTTGGTTCCTTCCCTCTGTTCCCTCGAGTCTGAAGCGAATCAGTTTGGGATGTGGGCCGCCATCTGCCTCTTTGGTGTCTTGAACTTGAGAAAACCTTGTATGAAAATATGCTAAAAAGAGAGCCAGCCTGTGTGTGTGTGTGTGTGTGTGTGTGTGTGTGTGTGTGTGTGTGTGTGTGTGTGTGTGTGTGTGTGTGTGTTCCCTTATCTTCTTTTTTTTTTTCTCTCTCTTGTTTTCTCGTTTCATCTTCGAGAGGTGAAACAAATAAAACACCTTGTCTTTGTTGTTAACCTTTTATCAATAATTATTGCTGCGTGGTGGTGTTGATAGTGGTGGTGAGGGTGGTGGTACAGGTGCATATAATAGGTGCTTCGAGCTCTCTCTCTCTCTCTCTCTCTCTCTCTCTCTCTCTCTCTCTCTCTCTCTCTCTCTCTCTCTCTCTCTCTCTCTCTCTCTCTCTCTCTCTCTCTCTCTCTCTCTCTCTCTCTCTCTCTCTCTCACGCACCAAACTATTCAATACACATGGAAATTCAGAAGATTAATATTGTTGTTGTTATTATTCAGTTTAGTTTAGCACACCGCAGGGGAACTGACAGAGTAAGATGAAACCCTTTGCTTTTGATGCGAGGCAGGCAGCGAGGGCAGGCGAGGGCAGGGCGGAGGGCAGTGTGAGGAGGGTCCTGTCAGTCACTGTGCAGCACCAAAAGGGGATCCGGTAAGAGGAAACCAGGAGAGAAGCCAAGACCACCATCTCACTATTGTTTGCACCTGTTTGGAATTTGTAAACAGCTTAGTTGGCGCATCTATCCAATCCTCTCATAATATCGTTCTCCCTGCGGGTCTTGTGCTCCCTCCTTCCTTCCCGTCACCAGCTCCCTGCCTCTCCATCAGCCAGTTCCATCACTGACAACCTGTCACTTCACCTCCACACAGCCCTCCTGCAGCCGTCGCCACCTGCCGGGAACACAGACAGTTCCAGAATGGTGGTTTGACTCAGGAACCATTTACTGATGGCATTGTAGGTCTTAGAGAGAGAGAGAGAGAGAGAGAGAGAGAGAGAGAGAGAGAGAGAGAGAGAGAGAGAGAGAGAGAGAGAGAGAGAGAGCATGCGCTGTAGTATAATTGCTTTAATAATTATTAACGTAGGTACATCATATACTTTGAAATAGTAGAAAATTGCATATAAACTACAATAAGACATGAAGCGGTGGCGGAGACAGCGCGCCGCCCCGCTGCTGGAACCGCGGTACTGTGGCTGTGGGACTGCGGCTTCTTACACTGCTGTCACTTCACCGTACGTATTCTGGCCATCGCTGTCTGTCAGGTGATTTACGCTTGTCATGAACATTCTGCCAGTGCACATGAGTGTTAAGTACCGTCAGCAGCACAAGAGGCATGTGCGAGCTAAGGTGAGTCCCCGGCGTATGGCGGGTAGTGGGCGGGCAACCTCAGCAGGAAACACTCGCCTCAGTTACCTGACTCGCCTCACTATGACATTCACTAAGACACACAACTCAGAGGTTCGCTACGAAAGGAAATATTATCAATTGATAGTTCAAAATGGTCTAAAAAATGTTGTGTGTGTTCATGCAGCCTGCCCGAGGCCCGCACCTGCCTTCCCCTCCCTTGTGTGTGGGCGAGGGAGCGGGGCCGCTGGCAGACCAACACAAGCACACACATACACACACACTACATACACTTCACCGTTACTTATAGTATATTAGTATAATAATAATATATAATATATTTAAAACATGTATATCGTCAAAAACTATATGGGGAAAGTATCATACATTTCCCTATTCGTAAATACACGGATCTATACAGCTACGAAGTGTTGAAGCTCCGGGTGTGTTGCCCCGCGGGGGATTGAGTAGCCTTAGGGCGGGGCAGGGCACGGGGCCCCTCGATGTGGCGGAGGAAGCAGGGCAGGGACTGTGGCGCCTCCTTGCTGTGTAGTGGTTGTGGTGGTGGTGGTAGTGGTAGTGACGGTGACCTTACATTAACATGGTGATGGGGTGACGAGTTCAATGCTGTGATGGTGGTGACGATGCTGGTAGTGGTGGTGGCGGCTGTAGCTGTGTATGGTGAAGGTGATGAAATGATGATAGTGGCAACTTATTCAGTTCAGCCTCATGGTGGTGATGGTGGTGACTTCAGTACGTTTAGCATGTGATTGGAGGCGTGTGTCTGCGTGTCACCTCGCGCCAAGGAATCGTGTGGTGCACGGTGGCTTCCCTCACTCTCTTACTAGTGAAAGCAGCTTAGGGACTCAGTAAGTTGTGAGGGGACACCGTCAGAGGGGAAGCATGTCATGTCCTAACTGACTGACGTGTTTCTTGACGTGTGTGTGTGCTGAGAGCAGTGCCGAAGGTTCTGTGTAGGTTAGGTTATTTTTCTATCGAAGACTGATGAGTGTTCGTATTTTGAAACATTCAAGGCTCTCACAAAAACTGTCTCCAAATCCCAGTGATCATTAGTCGGGTTCTCATGGCTGCTTTTCCTACTGACGATGGAGAATCTTTATTTAACTATCACTAGAAACTTTAAAATACCTTTGAACTACAACTTTCCTTGGCGCCTGATAAAAGTAGTCGAGATGGGAGGAAGAAGTGTTTGAGAACATTGTCTCTGAGCTTTACGCGGTACATCCATTAACATGTACCGCAAGTAGTTATCTCATAAAGTTCAGTAAATCCAGTGTCTATAAATCATATACACATTACCATATGAACCAATTAAATGCACAAAGAAGGACTGGGGATGGTACAGGCGGTGGTTGTTGCCTTTTTTTTTTTTAATAACTTTTTTAGACCATTCTGGACAACTATTCTCTCCACTATTTTCATCAAAACCATGAAAGTCATATAGTTTGGCCCGATAGGATCCTTCACGCTACTTATCGTGTGTGTGTGTGTGTGTGTGTGTGTGTGTGTGTGTGTGTGTGCGTGTGTGTGGGTGTGTGTGTGTGTGTGCGCGCTCCCCAATAGCTGGCCTGAGTGATGTGTTTCAGTAACGGGAGACGCGGGAGGAGAGGAGAGGAGAGGAGAGGAGGGCGGCACCAACAAAATTACCGGTGCAAAGCGAGAGTGAAAGGCCAATCATTATTTTGGAAATTGGTAAAAGGATGTATTGTTTTTGATGTCACGTAATTGTTTTTCCTTCCCCCTTGTGTCTTTGTAAACACAGGGAAGAGAGAGAGAGAGAGAGAGAGAGAGAGAGAGAGAGAGAGAGAGAGAGAGAGAGAGAGAGAGAGAGAGAGAGAGAGAGACGTAGACAGACAGGAAAATAATATAGATTGATAGGTATATAGGTAGATAGATAGAGAAACAGATAGACAGACAGACAGAAGCAGAGACCATTTAATCACTTACAACAGTCTCCATCACACACACACACACACACACACACACACACACACACACACACACACACACACACACACACACACACACACACACACACACACACACACACACACACACACACACACACACATATATACACACAAACGCACACAAAGCGTAAACATTCACCTTGCACTGAGCTGTACCGTTCGACTTTATCGCTGGAAGATTAAACACGATGGGGCCGGAACCCTGTTTGGCTTCAAGAGGAGAGAGAGAGATAGCAACTGGAGGAGGAGGAGAATGAGGAAGAGCAGGAAAATACGTGAACGGATAGAGGGTAGACAGGGAACACAAAGAACTGAAGGACGAGAGTCAGAATAATAAAAAGGTAAAAAGGGAAGAGGATAGAAGGGAAAGACGAAGAAGTAAAGGAGAAGAATGAAGGAATATTGATTGTGGGGGACTCGTGGTTAATCTTGTAATATCCATTTTTCTGGAGATTCACGCGATGGAGGTGAGGTTGGAGATGCGAGAGAGAGAGAGAGAGAGAGAGAGAGAGAGAGAGAGAGAGAGAGAGAGAGAGAGAGAGAGAGAGAGAGAGAGAGGACCTGAATTCAACTTTGTCTACTTTTTTTTTTATGACTGACCTAGGACAAGAAAATAGGAAATGAAAATCTCTACTGAAGATGGAAATCCCTAAAGAAAACCTGATTTACCCACTTTTATGTAATTGATTGACGTAAAGAAAACGGGCCAAAATTAAGGCCAAAATTAACTAACGAAGTGCATCTATGTTCTCTCTCTCTCTCTCTCTCTCTCTCTCTCTCTCTCTCTCTCTCTCTCTCTCTCTCTCTCTCTCTCTCTCTCTCTCTCTCTCTCTCTCTCTCTCTCTCTGTACCTGTGCTATGATTGGCGTGAATTGCTCCCCTTAAAATGTAGCTCAGGTGTTAAATTATGCAGTCGTGGCGGTGCAGGTGAACTCTGTATTTTATGCTTCCTGTTGTGTGGGTTCCCTTGTGTCTTGTTTCTGTTGTTGTTGAGTGAGAGGGAAGGTGACTTGTGTAAGTAAATGTCACAAAAAGGAAGAAAGATACATGCGAATTCTAAGGAACTTTTCGTCGTTCTCCTCCTCCTCCTCCTCCTCCTCCTCCTCCTCCTCCTCCTCCTCCTCCTCCTCCTCCTCCTCCTCCTCCTCCTCCTCCTCCTCCTCCTCCTCCTCCTCCTCCACATCTTCCTCAAGGCCTCCTCTTTTTTCTCCTCCTCCCAGCACGGCCATGGTCATAAGGCTATTCAGTCAACCTTTTCAAAACTTTGACCACCCCATGAAATTATTTATCCTCATACACGAGACAAGGGCGCCGCACGCAATCACACACACTCTTTTATATCACCATATTTCACGTCCCGTTCACAGGTTGACTGCATAATACAACACACGCATGGAGCAGGTTTTTATCTTCTAATGGAGCGCTTTTGTTGTATTTGAAAAGTGTAATTGCTCACTTTCTTTCTGTCTCTATCTTTCTTTTCTCTCACCGTCTACGGCTTCTTCTCTTTCTTCTTCTTCTTCTCCTCCATTCATTGTACATATCGCAGGCTTCTATTTGAAAAGTCTAATTATCCAGTTTTTCTCTTTTCCACCAACCTCACCATCTCCTCTTCCTCCTTCTCCACCTCCTCCTCATCCTCCTCCTTCTCCTCCTCCACCGCTCAGGACTGTACATATCGCAGGCCATTTCCTATAAAGAGAAATGTCAGCAGAGGAGCATATGAAGGTAGATAGATAGAAAGATCGATGGCCACCGTGCCTCGCTGCTGCTGCCACCCTCTCGTCGCCTTGTCGCAGGAACGTGAATCGATTTGTCTCAGCTCTGCCAACTGTTGGGCCCATCAGATTTTTGTGTTGTGTTGTGTTGCTTCTTGGATTTTTGACGGAGTGAGAAACTTGGATATCTACTGTTCTGTCTTACTTGCTTTTTCTTCTCTGTCTTTTTTTTCTGTTTTCTGTTTTATCTTTCTTTACTTGTATTTCTTGTTTCTCTTTTTTTCTCGTCTCCCTTTCTGTTCTCTCCCCTCTTTCTCGTCCTTCCCTCCTGTCTTCCGTTCTCTCTCTCTCTCTCTCTCTCTCTCTCTCTCTCTCTCTCTCTCTCTCTCTCTCTCTCTCTCTCTCTCTCTCTCTCTCTCTCTCTCCCCTTTTTCTTGTCCTTCTGTCTCTCTTTCTTATTTCCTCCTTGTATCTCCATCCCTCTCTCTCTCTCTCTCTCTCTCTCTCTCTCTCTCTCTCTCTCTCTCTCTCTCTCTCTCTCTCTCTCTCTCTCTCTCTCTCTCTCTCTCTCTCTCTCTCTCTCTCTCTCTCTCTCTCTCTCTCTCTCTCTCTCTCTCTCTCTCTCTCTCTCTCTCTCTCTCTCCAACCAGACGCACGAACTTTTTTTTTCAGTGGTATCATTTAAAGCCTGCCTTTTATTCCGAAAATGCTGGGCTGCAACATGCGTATTATAGCAACGACGGTGGTGGTGGTATTGGTGGTGATGGTGGTGGTGGTGGTGGTGGTGGTGGTCTCAGTCTCAGCCTCAGCTAGCGGTATTTCTACTTCACTTTCATTTACGTGGCTTAGATTACAGCTTTAAGTCCTAATGGCTTTAAATCCACGTGTGCCTGATGCGTCGGTGAGGAAGACATGGAGAAAGATAGACAGCGGCGGCAGTAGAGGCGGAAAAGGAGGAGGAGGAGGAGGACACAGCATTGAAAAGACGTGCTTGAAGTGATGAGAATTGAGGATTTTATTTTAAGCAGGTGTTGCGTGATCTAAACCTCGGGGATGAGTCTGAGAGTGCATGGAGGAGGTTGGGTGATGGCTAAGCATGTCGCTGGTGTAGGAAGTAGATGAGGTGGTGGTGGTGGTGGTGGTAGTGGTGAGTATGCAAGTTGTTAATGCATGGAGGAGGGTGGGTGAAAGGTTACAGGCAGTGTGGGTGATTGGTAAACATGCTAAAATGTGTCATTCTTGTGTGTGGACGTGTTAGTGGAGGTGGGTAATGTTGTTGTTGGAGGCGTGTAATGCTTCCAACGTCACCAGGAGTGTTTGAGGCTCTGCAGCTCCCCAGGGACGGTGGGAAGGAAAGCCTGTTCTTGGCGTAGAGAGAGAGAGAGAGAGAGAGAGAGAGAGAGAGAGAGAGAGAGAGAGAGAGAGAGAGAGAGAGAGAGAGAGATAAGATTGCATGTTTCAAGACCAAACCTCCAAACCATTAATCCTATCAGTGTCTTTAGTCATGTACGTATATTTGTCTTCCGCGCACATCAGTTTGCGCACACACGGCCCTTGAGCGTTTTACATTCACACACACACACACACACACACACACACACACACACACACACACACACACACACACACACACACACACACACACACACACACACACACACACACACACACAAACCGGCCTCCCTTTCACAGACTCTTAATTGAAACGATATTCCATTCAAGGCCTGACTCCCGGGTGCCAGCCGCTGATGAGGTTGGCTACGGGGACTCGGTGGAGGAAGAGGGGGGAAGGAGGAAGAGTAGGAGAAGGGGGAGGAGGAGAAAAGAGAGGAGAGTTGAAGAATGCTGTTTCCTTGCCTCTCTCCTCTCGTTTTTTCTTTTTTTTTTCCCCCGTCTTTTTCTTTCCCTGCACCCTTTCCTTCCCCTAACTCTGAACCACCTCCTCCCTGCCCTGAGAAATGAGAGAGGGCGGGCAGGTGAGCACGGCTTAATTGGGACTGAAGTGGACAGGTGTGTTATTCGGAGGGGAACCATCAGATAGACAAACTACCGCACCGGACCCGTTTAGGCAACCAGTGTGGGCCTTGAGGCGGACTGAAGGTCATGTTAGCACCGCAGCTGTACCGGGAGCCTTACTGGGAAGTTAGACGTTTACTGGGAGGCACTGAAACTGTACTTGGAGGCACATCAAGGTGTACTGTTCGGCTGAAGATGTACTGGGAGTCATAGGTGTAGTGAGAGTCGTACTGGAAAGCTAAAGGTGTATTTGAAACCATACTGGGTGGATGAATATGTACTGGGAGTCTATAAGTGTACTGAAGCCACACTAAAGAAAGCTTAAACGTTACCGGGAGCCGCACTGGGAGGCTTATTGTGTACTGGGAGTCACACCAAGGGGCGACAAGTGTACTTAACCAGTCTAAAGTGTACTTGGAACCACACCGCGGAAGGTAAAGGTGTACTGGGGAGCCACAGCGAGGGGAAGAGGGGGCGTAGGGGTTGTACCGGAAGCCGCACTAGAGGCCGGCCGTGTACTGGGTCCTGAAGCCCCGGTGGTCCACGGCGTGAATGTTGTTGGCCTGACACTCGTAGTAGCCCACGTCCATCAGAGTGGCAGGGTCGATCTCCATCTTGCTCTTCAGCTTGTGCCGCCCGATCTCCCACTCGTGTACCTGCCGGCAGGGACGCGTGAATCAAGGCCACGTTGGTGTAGGGACGTGAATATAAGAGCATGAGGAAGCTGTTCTTGGACACAAAAAAATAATACAGGGAATAGTGTTTTTGATATATTAAAAAGGGTTCTGACTGAGGCCTTTGAATAGCATAGATGATATAAATAAAGTCTTTTGGATGATTAAGGGATGCTGAATTAGGAACGGAAATACAAAAACATAAGGGAAGCTGTTTTTTGGTAGATGAAGAGGAAATCTGATAGAGGCCTTAAAGAGGTATAAGGGAAACCTTAAGTGTGGTATGAGTAGAATCTTAAGGGTTATTAAGGGAAGCTTCTTTTCTTCTTTTTTTCTTTTTTTTTTCTTTTTTTTTTTTTTTTGGGGGGGGGGGGTAGATTGAGGGGATTTGATACACGTGTTAAGGTGGTGTAAGGAATACAACAATACGACATAAACAACATTCTTATGGTGGCTTTGGAACACACAACTGTAAGAACTTAAGGGAAGTTGTTTCTGTGATTTAAGAGGAGATCTGATGCTGGTATTTTAGTGGTACATAGAACATAACAAGGCTGAGTGTGGGTGGAAAGGGGTAGGGCCTGGGAATTTTATAAGAAGGATCATAGTGGTTGGTATGGTGTAGAAGGTACAGGGTGAGTGCGAAGGGTGATGAGGATGTAGATGTTGCTTACAGTGGTGGCAGTGATGGAAATGTATGATATCTGTGGAGGGTGGATGGGGTGGATGTGGAGGGAGGTATAGGGTGAGTGAGGACAGTGGAGGGAGGGTGAAGGAAGCATGGAGTGTGTTGAGTGGTGTTAGTAGAGGTCAGTCCCTCGCTATTCATTGTGGCGTTAGCTGCTGTGGATTAGTTCATGGAAGTTTGTGGTTCACTTTGTTATCATACATATTGTTGTGGAGAGCCGTATGTGTGTGTGTGTGTGTGTGTGTGTGTGTGTGTGTGTGTGTGTGTGTGTGGTTGGGGGTGGGAGGAAGGCCAGTGTGCTGAGTTAAGGTTGAATGACTTTCTACAATGATGGTTGTTTATCTATACATTTTAAAAACCACCAGTGCACATCCCATTTATCTCTTTGTTACATGTCCATAGCTCGGGATATTAGTATATATATTTTTTCGTTAAAAACTAAAGCAGGATTATGTAATTTAAGAGTTCAGTTTGCTCATGTATTGTATGTGATGAAAATTTGAATGGTAGAAGCTGTATTCCAGTGTACATGTGATCCTCATACAAGGCAACCTAGCGGTATTTAGTCTTTTCTTTCTTCTTGACGAAATTGTTGTGTTCCATCACAGAAGAGTAAAGTCCTGCTGGAACAGGGCTTGGGCGGCGCTGGGCGGGTCTTGGTGACCTGCGCCGCGGCCAGTAAAAAAGTTGGCTATTGGTGTAACTCTTTTGAGGCAGCGGGGAGGGGCGCGCTCATAAAAAGACACGGTAAAAACTCAGAAGAGAGATTTAGGATCGATGGCCGCGTCCCAATCCTCGTGTAAGTTGCTGAAGTGCTGCCGGCCAGCGTACTGCCTTCATGCGTGCGCAGCGAGGCGCCACTCGGGTCATGAAATGTGCCGGGCGAAATCCTGCATGTTGAAGCAAGCACCCCTTTAATCACCTCATATCGGGGCGGCCAGAGCGGTGCGGGGATGCTGCTCGTCCCAGGGAATCCGCCAAGGAATGAGCGTGTGATGTGCTCTTCTTGTGACCGCCCGGAGCATTGTGAGCTTCCCTGAGGATCATAAACTGTCTTCCTTGATTGATGGAGCTCGATTACTTCTCGTTGTTCCGTCACTTTTCAGGACTTGCACGGATTAGTTGCTAGACCTTTGTGCAGCTGAATCTTTTGGGAGAATTTGTCGACAGTATCAGGATCGATGGCCTAAACTTTGCCCATGGCTCTGTAATCTTTGTGGAGTCTGTAGAGTTTGTGGTGATTACTACTGAGGCGATACACGAGGAGCGGCAGCCATTAGCCCGCTGGGTGTCTCAGGACACGACCAAGTCCCGATTGTTTGGAGGGTTATTGGATGAAGCACCGGGCACTGATCATGGCTGTGTGTGGTGAGACCGCTTATGTCTGCAGCATCACACATCTGGCGGCGTGATTCACAGTGATGGGTCTCGTCTGGATGCGTTACCGTGGATGTGGTGCCGTAGAAGTGTTCATACCTGTACACAATAAAAAAAAAAAAAAAACGAATGCTTTGATGGCCTGTCCTCCCTGACTCGCCGTATTGTGTATCAGTAGAATTATCTTGCCCCTTTGAATCCATGCTTGTCACCGGCACATTCCGTGAAAGCCAACCCCCCCACCGGCTTTGTGAACGCGCGGCTCGCCTCCCGGAAGTCAGCCCTGCTCATGAGATAGGATCATTGAGAGACAGTCCTGAGTGGCGAGGACCAAGGCACTCTTATTAGGACCCATGACTGGAGCACGCTGATCGATCCTGCCGAGTGGTGTTCAGGAGGGTGTCTGCTTGGAGGCTTGCCCGTGCTGAGCTTGAGAAATAAAGACCCAGAGCGAAGTAACGTGAGCTAGGCAACGTGTGTCCCTCGGTGGTGATGACAAACCGCCACGAGTGTAATGAATGCCGGCAGGTTCGTCTGAACAGCAACAGGTGCGAATGAATAGCAACAGGTGCGAAAATGAATGGCAACAGGTGTAAAACGAGTAGCCACAGGCGTTGAGGTGTGGAGGGGACAGAGAGGTAGAAGGAGAGGGACATTCTGGGACAGTTATGCAGCGCTGCGTGACATTACCACCCAAACACTGAGGACTATATTTTTGTTGCACTCTACATTTAGATTTTCCTTTATTTCGACATTTATATTTACTTCTACTTCAGTTACGCTGCGTTTCCTGCCTTAACTGTAATTTATCGTGATATTGGAGGACGGTAAATGGCCCTCTTGGCTAATGGCGCCTCGTTCTAAAAGGCACTGTGGAGGGGGAGACAAGGGAGGACTGTGAGAGGCAGCAGATGGGTGTGGTGGGAGGGGTAATATTGAGTGGGGTGGAGAGGTGGGTCTGGTGGAAGGGGTAGCAGTGGGTGGAGCCAGGTGGTGTCGTTATGGGAGGGGAAGAACTGTGGGTGGGGTGATGGGTGTGGTGGGAGGGGTAGCACTGGGTGGGGTGATGGGTGTGGTGGGATGGTCTGGTGGCAGGGTACATCATGGAGTTAGACAGGAATAATGGGACTGGACGGGGTTGGGGCCTTGGGGGGGTTATTTGATGAGCCTTGGAGAGGGGGAAGGACAAGTGGGGTGAAGGGGAGGGGAGGATGGAGAATGGGGGGATTATCTGTGCTGTCAGGCGGGCAAAAAGAGAGCCAGTCTTCCTGCACTTTGGCACACTTCCTGCATATTCTCTCTCTCTCTCTCTCTCTCTCTCTCTCTCTCTCTCTCTCTCTCTCTCTCTCTCTCTCTCTCTCTCTCTCTCTCTCTCTCTCTCTCTCTCTCTCTCTCTCTCTCTCTCTCTCTCTCTCTTTTTCTCCCCTTGTTCCGAACGATTGCTTCGCCTTCATCTTTTCTCTCGCCGCTTCCACAATCATTCTGTAATTCCCTCACCACGGAGACTCTTTTTACCCTCTGTACTGAGAGAGAGAGAGAGAGAGAGAGAGAGAGAGAGAGAGAGAGAGAGAGAGAGAGAGAGAGAGAGAGATGAAAAAAAAATCCTTATCCATACACGTAAAATTTCTCCCAGGTAAAATTTCTTCCATGAATATTTTTTTCCTACAAGATTTTCTCCTCCGATAATTCCTTTCCCTAATACGTTAGGTTAGGTTAGGAATTTATAGAGGAATTATTTTTGGTGTGGTTTTCGTGGAGGAATCTTAACGGATGGAAATTATTTAGGTGAAATTGGGATAACCTTTTCTTCAGTCTCTTGAGTCACAATCACATATTCTTAAACGCTTTGCTCTCTTCTTGAAAGGGCTGCTTTTAAAGGCCACAGATATGATTAGCCAGGTGTTCATTATTTTTTCATATCGGCAGTGCAGAATTCTTGCTGAACTGTAACTGGAATCTCGAAGACACTCTTGAAATGCCCATTAGCTTCTACTACAGCGTCTTAATCCTGTGACTGCATATATGACACTTGAAATACTCTAGGTACCTCCCTTAGAGCTTAGTAATCCTTTGACTGCATTGAATACACTTGCTACTTGAATCCTACACGATCTTAACAATAAAAAAATTAAATAAAACCAGTCATTAAAAGTGTAAACAACGCTCTCAGCAGTGCCTTATGAAATTATACACCAAATCTGCACCACAGTATTATAAAGTTCCAGAAGCAGTGGCATTGAAAGGGTTAAATGAAGATAAGGAATTGAAACCTGTTAGAGAATGCGATGGCCAGTCTGGTGTACCCACTGATCCCCTTCATGTGCTGCGTGTTATTGTGTTGTGTTCCCTTCCCGAGGCTGAAACCGAGGCTGGTGCGATGGGAGAGAGAGAGAGAGAGAGAGGGTGCGGGGGGGATGCAGCTGAGATTGGAGTTTGTGTGGACAGGCGAGAGGGATTGGTGTGGATTGGTGGAAGGCGACGAGCAAGCGGATGTTGTAGTGCTGCAGTGAACCAAACATGAGTTACAGTTACAGGAAGGACGTAAAGAAATAGTGTTTTTAAGCAAGAAAGTTATAGATTATTGTCATTGTAATTTTTAAGTGTACTGATCTTCACATGTCCTGTTTCTTTATTGATTTTTCTGTACTTTTATTCCGTGTAGCTCCATATGAGTGTTGTAGGGCCAGATGGTTAGAGATGGTGAAGAAAAGATGCAAGGACAAGAACGGCAGGATGCTGGAGTGTAGGGATGAAGTGAGCGAGACATGTCAGTTACGTGTGAGATAATGACAGTAAGATAGGGTCAGCACGATGAAGGGACCATTAGACGCTATTTAAGCGTGAGATAAGGAGAGATGTTAATATAATGATAGTATAATGTAGGACTGTAAGGATAGCAAGCATACATAAAAGTGAGGCAAGGCAAGGGATGAGATAGAGAAGGATGTATCATGATAAAGATGGGGAAGTGTGGGAAGTGTGCATAGAAGTGAGGGAGACATAACATTGGTAAGGGATGAGATGATGGCAGTAAAGATCAGTACGACGTAATGTAGAAATGTAAAAGTATAATTATGCAATAAGCAGGACTGAGGAGGACAACTGGCAAGGCGGAGGGGAGTCAGACGCCGCTAGTCACCTGGAAGTAGTTGTGGGCGTACAGCTCCACGCCGTCCTTGTACCAGGTGATGCGGGGCCGAGGGTTGCCGCGCGCCGTGCACAGGAAGATGATCTTGCGCCCCAGCACGTACTCCAGCTCGTAGTGTGACGCCTGCACCACCCGCGCCGCCTGCGTGTGTCACGGGCTGGTTACACACACACACACACACACACACACACACACACACACACACACACACACACACACACACACACACACACACACACACACACACACACACATGGAAACATACAATATAGAGGCACTAGATAAAGATAAACACTATAGCAAGAAGAAGAAGGAGGAGAAGGAAAAGGAGAACAACAACAACGAAATAAGAGTAATAAAAGGAAATGTATAGATGTGGATAAATAACAAAGACAATGATAGTAATAGTAATGATATTGACAATAATACTAATAATAATGATAGTAATAATAATAATGATAATAATAATAATAATAATAATAATAATAATAATAATAATAATAATAATAATAATACTTAATAATAATAATAATAATAATAATAATAATAATAATAATAATAATAATGAGACTGAGAAGCGTTTCCAATAATTATGCGTATACCGAGAAACGATAAAAGATTCCCTAACTGTAAAAAAGATAACGTGCGCTGAATGCAGGACTGTGTGTGTGTGTGTGTGTGTGTGTGTGTGTGTGTGTGTGTGTGTGTGTGTGTGTGTGTGTGTGTGTGTTTCTCATATTTGCCATTATGTGAAAACGATATTACTCTTTCCTGCAATAACGTTCATGACTGTTCGTGTGTGTGTGTGTGTGTGTGTGTGTGTGTGTGTGTGTGTGTGTGTGTGTGTGTGTGTGTGTGTGTGTGTGTGTGTGTGTGCGTGCGTGCGTGCGTGCGCTCCCATTATCATCATTGCCGTGGGTAGTGTGCGCGCTCCGTCAGCCAAAAATGAGATAATATTTTGTTTAACCGCAGCGGAAAGATACGTATATTATAATGTAGATTTTAACCTCTCATAAATTATGAACCGCGCGGCATTTTCCACGACTCTCTCTCTCTCTCTCTCTCTCTCTCTCTCTCTCTCTCTCTCTCTCTCTCTCTCTCTCTCTCTCTCTCTCTCTCTCTCTCTCTCTCTCTCTCTCTCTCGTCATTGTTTCTCTTTTAAGTGCCCTACCTTGCTGTTACTTGCCGGCCCCGCCCTTCTCCCTTCTCTCCCTTCCCCTTCACTCTCTCTCCCCTTCCCACTTTCCTTTCACCCTCCCATTACTTCCCATTACCTCCATCATGCCTCCACAACCCTCCTCTTCTGCGAGGGTAGGTGGAACGGGAATGATAAGAGAGGAAAATTGAGGGAGAGATATGGTTTTCACAGAGAGAGAGAGAGAGAGAGAGAGAGAGAGAGAGAGAGAGAGAGATTCCCATTTTGTCTTTCCTCCCCTTCTCTTCCCACTGGTCATCCACCCCTCTGCTCTTTCTCTCCGTCATC
This sequence comes from Scylla paramamosain, assembly GCF_035594125.1. Taxonomy (NCBI): domain Eukaryota; kingdom Metazoa; phylum Arthropoda; class Malacostraca; order Decapoda; family Portunidae; genus Scylla; species Scylla paramamosain. Next base: position 10,647,356 of record NC_087157.1, on the reverse strand, counting down.
TTCAATCCTCTCTCTCTTCCTCTCTTTTCATTCTCCCCTCTCCCTCTCTTCTTCCTCTCTCTTCTCTCTCTCTCTCTCTCTCTCTCTCTCTCTCTCTCTCTCTCTCTCTCTCTCTCTCTCTCTCTCTCTCTCTCTCTCTCTCTCTCTCTCTCTCTCTCTCTCTCTCTCTCTCTCTTATTAGTAAGTGAGATATGAAGTATCCTTCCTACTCCTCCTCCTCCTCCTCCTCCTCCTCCCGTTCTCAGTGTCAACACACACACACACACACACACACACACACACACACACACACACACACACACACACACACACACACACACACACACACAGTCACACACTTTTATGGACGTTATTGCACCCAAATGTAATATCGTTTTCACATAATGACAATGACACACACACACACACACACACACACACACACACACACACACGGACACATACACACATGTACAGACACACACGTTTGGAGGACAGTCACACTCTCACTGTCTGAAAACAAAGCCTCTTTGTCCTAATAAAACAAAACGTAGAGCCAGTCCCTGAAACCCTTGACCAAAATGCTTTCCAATACACGACTCGGACACCACAAATAATATCACGTTTTTTTTTTTTTTTTCCCAATCTAGTCCAACTTTTTTTCCCCGACCGTTTTGCCTCCCAGGTTTTTTTTTTTTTTTTTTTTTGGCCACATGGTATTGAGAATTTTCTTTTTCACCTATCGTTTCTTTCATCTTCCATTCTCTCTCTCTCTCTCTCTCTCTCTCTCTCTCTCTCTCTCTCTCTCTCTCTCTCTCTCTCTCTCTCTCTCGAGCACGGTAACTTGTTTGGCCGCGTTTTCTCGCTTCATTTTTACTTTTTTTTCTTTTTTTCTTTTTTTTTTCACCGATTGCGAGTGGTGGTGATGGGAAGGGGGCGAGGGATGCGTATAGGACTGAGGTACTGGTGGTGGTGGTAGTGGTGGTGATGGTGGCGTGGGACTGGCGGTGACAGGAATGAAGTTAGGAAAGGTTGTTGTGAGGCTGCCAGATATCAGTGGGTTTCCGTGGGTAAGTGGAGTGAGTGACTGTTGGGGATGAGTGGGTGGTAATGGTTCTCCTCCTCCTCCTCCTCCTCCTCCTCCTCCTCCTCCTCCTCCTCCTCCTCCTCCTCCTCCTCCTCCTCCTCCTCCGCTCACGTGCCTCTCCGCTCCGTTAACGATGTCGCAGGTGTTGAAATGGATTCCTGTGTATGTGTGTGTGTGTGTGTGTGTGTGTGTGTGTGTGTGTGTGTGTGTGTGTTAAAAGGCAAGCCATTGGATCACTGGAAGGTTTTGTTTAAACATCGTCACAGAGAGAGAGAGAGAGAGAGAGAGAGAGAGAGAGAGAGAGAGAGAGAGAGAGAGGCGTGGATGCTTACACACCCACCCACCCACTCACCAACCGCCCTCCCACCCCCCCGCACACACACACACACACACACACACACACACACACACACACACACACACACACACACACACACACACAATTATATTACTGTTATTATTGTTGTAATGTGAACACAGTATCACTAATTGCTCAACTCCTGTGTGTGTGTGTGTGTGTGTGTGTGTGTGTGTGTGTGTGTGTGTGTGTGTGTGTGTGTGTGTTTGCGTATATTTCCGTGTTTCCATGCAAGCGAGCGCGCGAGTCTGCGATGCTTAAATCGTACGTATGTATATAAATTTGCAGCGGACGGAATGAAAATATGAACACACGTAGCCTTTATTTAACTTTCAAGGTCATGTCTGCTTTCCCTGCACTCTGCATGGCGCTGCATCAGGTGTGTTACCCGCGTACCTGTACCTGAGAGAGCTACCATTATCCCATTACATAACCTAACCTTACCTCGCCTAACCTAACCCAACGCAGCATAACCTTATCTCACCTTACCTAACCTAACAACCTTACCTTACCTTACGTAACCTAACAATCTTCCCTTACCTAACCTAACCTAATCTAAATGTAAGAGAAAGCACTCACACTGACTGGCGCTTCACGTTAATGGTAATACTGGGAATATTTGCGTAGGGAGGATGAATGCGAGGCGGCCAGTGAACTATTTCATGGCAGGAGGGAGGGAGGGAGGGAGATGCGAGAGGGAAGGGAGGGGAAGGGAAGGGAAGGGAAGAGAAGGGCCGACCACGTGAAGAACAGCTCCACTTGAAGCCAACCTTCGCCACATCAGTGTAGTGGAGGCAGGGCGGCTCATGCTTGATGCTTGGATAGGCTTTTTCTGATGCCAAACTGTCTATCCTCCACCACCACCACCTTTTTTCCTCCTCCTCCTCCTCCTCCTCCTCCTCCTCCTCCTCCTCCTCCTCCTCCTCCTCCTC
>NC_087157.1:10627500-10642500 GCF_035594125.1 Scylla paramamosain | reverse complement strand
TAGGTTTTGTAAGGAGATTGTAAAGAGATCAGAGGACTTGACAGTAAGAGAAGTGGCTAAGAATCCATGGCCAAGTTTTGTAAAGAGACTTAGTTGATCAAAGGACTTACGATGGAGAGAAGACGCACAGCACAATAGAAATTACTTTAGATGTTTTACTGAACTTTAAACTACAACTCTCATTTTCTTTTTTATGTAGTAGGGAGATCATGCAAGGAAAAAAAAATACAAAAAGGAAGAGAGTTGAAAAGGCCGCTAGAATCTCGTTCCTGAAAATAAAAGAGTAGAACCAATACTGTATACCAGGAAAAACTGTGTGGAGCATTAAGGGTGTCCTCGAGTTGCTGGGGACAGGAGCGGGGCTGCTAGTTTACCTGTATAATATTGTACCTTTCTCTACTCCTTTTCACTCAGCGCCTTACACCATTATTTGAAAGAATATTCGCACTGCCAACAGACATTTCCAGCTGTACGTTACACAGGTTTTATCATTATGATTAAAAAAATGCAAAGGTGCCACTAACATGAAAAAAGTAGTCTTGTGTTTTCTTCTTTTTTTCAATATGGACATTGAAAAATCTGCAGTGAGGTGCAAACATTTCACACTCGGTTTATGGCTCGTGTGAAAAATGTAACGATCAAAGTTACGGGAATAAATCGTTCAAGAGTGAACACAAATTTGTATTTTACTTCAGTACGAATCAAGGAGTCTTGTCAAGGGAACAAAATATAGAACAGAAATCCTACTTAATAAACCGCTCCCAGAGAGTCAACTATATACGAGTAGAGAGAGATTTAAAAGAATATAGAAAAAAAAATATTGGCTGATCTAGTCTCGGATGTAATGATTTTGGTAAGGATACAAAGGCCACATTAAGGATAAAATGTTCTAGAATGGATAAAGAAAATAAAGAAATTTCAAGACAAACTTCATAATTCTTGATGATAACTTTTTTATTCTCTTTGGGGACTACCAGCTTTAATGAGCCTTTTTTTTTTTTTTTAAGGGAGGTGGTGGTTTAATTGCCCTTGACCTGAGCCCTTTCTTCAAAAAAAAAAAAAATGGTCAGACACCATAAACACCAAGATGAAAAAATAGCAGTCATCTGTATTTTTTGCGTGATGCTACCCTCATGAAACACACACACACACACACACACACACACACACACACACACACACACACACACACACACACACACACACACACACACACACACACACACACACACACACACACACACACTCAAACAGACAACAACATAAGCAGCAAGAAGTAGCAAGTCATTTGTATTTATGCGTAGCGCCACTTTCATTAAAAAAATAAATAAATAAATAAACACACACACACACACACACACACACACACACACACACACACACACACACACACACACACACACACACACACACACACACACACACATACACTCAAACATCAACAGAATGAACAAGAAAAATGTCACTTGTGTTTTTGTTTTTTCGCGTGACGCCGCCATTCGGTGTGGCGCTGCTGTGGTTCTGCTTGGTCCTCGTGAATTGGTGACGGCGCCGCTGCCACGAGGGGGAGGGTAGAGGGCGCCGAGATCCTGCCAGGTGGACCAGCGGGCTGCTGCCGCCTCTCCATCATTGATGCGGCCTCGGCACCTCCCCTCCTGTACTTGGCCGCCCCTCCATGCCGACCCCTGCCTCGCCTTCGCCTCCTGTCCACTGCCTTCGTTCTGTCATTTTTTTCTTCATTCCGCCCTTCTGTTCTTTATTTTTTTTATTGTTCGCTCGTTTGTTCATTTTTTTCATATTCTTTATATCTCGTTCTTTGTTATTTAGTTATTCCTTCGTTTTTCTTTCTTTATTTTTTCTTTTATTCTCTTTTTCTTTCTCTTCCTTCTTTCTTTCTTTCCTTCCTTTCTTCCTTCCTTCCTTGATTCCTTCCTTCCTTCCTTCCTTCTTTGATTCCTTCCTTCCTTCCTTCCTTCCTTCCTTCCTTCCTTCCTTCCTCGGTTTCTACTTTTCCAGTTCTTCTTATGCTTGCCGACCTACCTGCCTACCTAACCACACACACACACACACACACACACACACACACACACACACACACACACACACACACACACACACACAGAGAGAGAGAGAGAGAGAGAGAGAGAGAGAGAGAGAGAGAGAGAGAACACACCGTACAAAAAATCTGCTTCCGAAAGCGGACTTACAGAGAAGGTTATATGTGTGTGTGTGTGTGTGTGTGTGTGTGTGTGTGTGTGTGTGTGTGTGTGTGTGTGTGTGGCTCAGTGAATAAACTGGAGCCACAAGCCATTACACGGGACTAGTGGTTGTGGTGGTGGTAGTGGTGGTGGTGGTGGTGGTGGTGGTGGTGGTAAATGTACGGAGCTATTTTGGGTAAGATATATATATTTAAATTAGGTATTACTATTATTATTATTATTATTATCATTATTATTATTGTATTTTATTTTTTTTTTTTTCCTCGTCTTGATATTTTGTGAGAGTTAAGTAAAAGTTTATTGACAATCTTTGCAGAAAGCGAGATCAAAGGAGAGAGAGAGAGAGAGAGAGAGAGAGAGAGAGAGAGAGAGAGAGAGAGAGAGAGAGAGAGAGAGAGAGAGAGAGAGAGAGAGAGAGATGGTTTGCCTGCCTCGAGGGTATGCTGCAAAGAGAGAGAGAGAGAGAGAGAGAGAGGTTTGGAGGGCAGGCGGGATTATCTCATTACACTCACCCACAAGCCCCAGTCGCGGTGCACACAAAGGGACCAACGCGACCGCTTAAACGCTTAAACACTGCCGTACGCGTTGTTCTTTCCAAAAACTACGTACGTGTGTTGTAAAGTGTGACTATGAACTGAACGCGCGTAGGGGAGGTTGTAGTAGTTGAAGTGGTTGTAGTTAAAGCAGCAGCAGCAGTAGTAGTAGTAGTAGTAGTAGTAATAGTAGTAGTAGTAGTAGCAGTAGTAATTTTGGTTATTGTTGTAAGGATTAAGTATATGCAGATGAAGGTTCTCTACTCTCCTCTCCTTTCTTCCCTTCCCTTCCCTTCCCTTCCCTTCCCTTCCCTTCCTCTCCTCTATATTTCTCCTCTCTTTCTCTCCTCTGCATTCCACCCCTTTAACAATCACCACTCCTCCCCGCCTAAGGGTAGAGAGACGTACTTCTGCTCAATTGCTCCGCGTTGATCGACTGCTTCTACCTTTACCTCTAACTATGAGGGACATTTTAATCTTGACTGATTTCCCTGGGCGTTCCTCTCGTCACATCACAGGCCCGGGGAAGCTAATGAAATGAGACGAGACGAGACGAGAGAAGATGAGTAACGAGTCGCGAGTGAAGGAATACTGAGGTTGCGTTTAGGTCTGAAATTGCGTGAGATTTTTCGTTCACTTGCATTTGTAGGTGAATTAGTTATTGAAATGAGACGAGAGGTGATGAGTAATAATGAGATCCAGGTGAAGGAATACGGGGGCTGGGCTTTGGTTTAACTTCGTCTCCGTTTGCGACCTTTCGTTCAGTTTTATTTGTAGAAGAATTAGTTATGGACCTTGCTGTGTTTATCCGTGCATGGTGAAAACAAGTGCGTTCTCTTATGGTTTTAGGAGATGTGGGTTTAGGTTAGGGTGACTTGATAGGCTTTTATTTCATGTACAAACATAGACGTGTATTATTGTGTGGAGTTAAGAGGAAGTATTTGAGGTTTTCGTTGAGATATACTATTCCTGTAGAGAGAGAGAGAGAGAGAGAGAGAGAGAGAGAGAGAGAGAGAGAGAGAGAGAGAGAGAGAGAGACCTCATACAACGCGAGATAGAATACAGAAACACATGTGAAAGTAATCTTATTCAATTAACAAACTTTCACACACACACACACACACACACACACACACACACACACACACACACACACACACACACACACACACACACACACACACACACACGTTTCATTAATTACTTGCTTCTGTTTCCCTCATGTGTGGGTCTGCCAAATTTCCACACCCGCGTGCAGTGTTGGAGAAGCCGGCAGGTGTGCATGACGGGGGAGAGGTGGAGTTAAAACAAGATTGTGGATTGAAGCGGCGGGAGAGAAGGAAGAGGAGTGAGAGAAGGAGAGGGATGAGGGAGTAGAAGCAAGGTAAGCGGTGAACGAGAGACTGCATACGTTTACCCGTGACCTTGATGACCTTGAAGCGGGAAGGTCAGTGAAGGTCAGATTCGCCTCTCTCTCTCTCTCTCTCTCTCTCTCTCTCTCTCTCTCTCTCTCTCTCTCTCTCTCTCTCTCTCTCTCTCTCTCTCTCTCTCTCTCTCTCTCTCTCTCTCTCTCTCTCTCTCTCTCTCTCGATTGATTAATTTATGGGCGGTGCGGGAGGAGGAGGTGGAGGAGGAGGAGGAGGAGGAGGGGAGGTGGTGCGTGTGTTGCAGTGTTTGTTTGTTTTGTGAACTGTTTGGGTGTAGGTGAGTCTGTGTGTGTGTGTGTGTGTGTGTGTGTGTTTGTGGTTTTGTGTTGGAGTTTTGTGTAGAATGTAGTTGATGTATATTTTTTTTTTTTCGCGTATCAAGGAGTTTGATCGATGACACACACACACACACACACACACACACACACGAAAAAAAAAAAGAAAGAAAAAAGAAAAAAAAAGAGGGGAACATAGAGGAACATTTCAAAAAGTTAGCCTGTCGAGTTTTTACAGGTTAATTAGAGAAAGTGATAATGTAAACAACGTGATCATATTCCGTAAGTAAAATAGATATATAAATGTAAACATAAGTGGAACTCAATTTACTTTAAAGCTTACTGAGCATTTAAAGCGGTCAGAGACAGTTATAAAATTAAGAACGAACTCATCTCTTACAAATTAAACATACGAATACAGCTTTGTTATGTTTACTGTGAAGCTCAGTGACGTAATGTATAAGGCAGTTTAGGGAAAGAGAGTGCAAATGAAGATAGTGTTTTATATATCTTTAACGAGTGAAATATATTATACTAGTAAATCTGAAAGCAGTTTAACTTACTTTGAATCTCAGTGGCGTCATCTACACATAAAATCGAGTACAAGTAGGTGCTAATCCCTCCACTGCCGTCTTAAGTTACGAAATATGTTGCAAGTTCAGAGCATCATTCTGAACACACCACTGGCGGAATATCAAGTTATCAAGTATTTCAAACCGTATAGTGTCTCTAGTGTCACTAATATGCAAGAAAAAAAAAAAAGAAAGAATTATAGAAAGTACTGTTGAGCATTTTCTGAATTATGAAATCTGAAAAAAAAAACTGCAATGAGGTACAAGAATTTAATGTGCGGTTTTTGTTTAGTGTTGAAAATACAAAATGAAAGTAATGCTAAGCGCTTTCTGAACATGAACACTGAAAAAAAAAAAAATACTACAATGCGATACAAACATTCATGGTGCGGTTTATCTTTAGCGTTAAAAATATAAAGACCACAATTACGTCAACAAAAAATTATTAAAGAGTGAAGACAAATATGTGTTCTAGGCTAAAATCATAACACAAGTCACAATCTCACGAGTCAAAGGGTTAAAGGTGATATCATTAAGGGCGTCAGGCGTACTCGGATGTAACATTGACGCACCTGTTAATGACCTTACCTGCACGCACCTGGCCACCCGAGCAGCGTTCCCAGGCAATTAACCATGTTTCACCACCACCTTTACTGTCACTCACTCATCACCACGACTGTTGTGGGTGAGTGTTACCTGTTTGCCTCTTACATTCCTCAGTAGCCCTGTGTTTTTGATGAGAGGTGACTGCTCCGTGTTGAGAGAGAGAGAGAGAGAGAGAGAGAGAGAGAGAGAGAGAGAGAGAGACAGAGAGAGAGAGAGAGAGAGAGAGAGAGAGAGAGAGAGAGAGAGAGAGAGAGAGAGAGAGAGAGACTGCCTCCCTGCATAACTGATTGACTGAGAATGAGAGAGTAACTGACTGACTGACTAACTACGCGGAGGAAGAAAGAGAGAGAGAGAGAGAGAGAGAGAGAGAGAGAGAGAGAGAGAGAGAGAGAGAGAGAGAGAGAGAGAGAGAGAGAGAGAGAGAGAGCAACAAACTCTCCAACAGCTGCTGGATACGTAGCAGACTCACAACTTTACTAATCCACGTGCCTTTCTTCACATGCCTCCCCGCCCCCGCCACGTGCCTCTGCCCCTCGCGTGCAATGTTGAGGGGCAGCAGGTAATGGCGGCGTGGGCGGCAGTGTCCGGTTGCCGCCCACGTGTTGGACATGACATTAAAGGAGCTGGCTGACGGAGGGGATAACTGGAAAGGGTCAACTTTGTCCTTCGCTGTCTAGAAAAAAAAATATTTTAAACATTTATTAATTTTAAATGTTATGAAATTTTTTTTTCTTTTTTTTTTCAAGGACGCGTACTCCAACTAAAAAAACATTCTCAATTCTTAGATATTTTGTATGGACACATTCCTTTAAAAAAAAAAAAAAAAAAAAAGTGCTTTTTTTAAATCACCTCTTTGTTTTGATGTATAGATGCGTATAGTAATTAAAAACTTGCTTGAAAATTTTCTTTAATATTTTCCTTGGACACTCATTCCTCTTACAAACTTTCTCAAAAACTCGTTTTTATTTTATTTTATGTACAGGTATTGCATTTTCAAACTTGTAACATATTCCCATTTATTTTATTGTATCGCATTTAATTTTACAAGGTATTTGAAACTCGCCTTTGTCCTCTTGTGCCTGTGTTCAAAGTCATCACATCTGTAAGTCATGCCAGATGCTAACAATCGCTTTTCTTTGTGATGAATGCTGCAGAACGCTAATGGCTTTGCAGGACATGGAAGGCATTGGAGAGGCGTGTGTCGGGGGGAGGGGGTGCGGGTAAGAGACACGTGCACAACAGGCCACTAAGATTGTGAAGGCAGGCAGGTAGGCAGGCAGGGTGTGCGGGGCAGTCCATTACTAAAGCAGGATCCTTTTTGGTGGTATTTTCCTGCTTTCCGTGGCTAAGATAATTGCTTGTGTTGCAAAATCAGCCGGGTCAACATCAGCCCAGAGAGCGGGGCTGGGCGGGGCGGGGAGAGGACTTGGCGGGAAGGGACAGGTTGGGTCGTGGTAAGGTTCGGGGCAGTTGGTCTAATACCGCATATTGTTTCCACTTTCTTTTTAATATGCAGCCAATTTGTTAAAACTTCTGTTATTGTGACTTGTGCGAAATTGAGATTACACACCAAAATTCCTTTACATTCTGGCGTCCTGTCCGAACTATTCTCACCAGGTTTTATGTGCGAGTTGTCAGTTGTTCAAGTGTATTTTTGTGATTTGTTTTATAGTATAAAAAGTATTTTGCATCATGAATAGGAAAAATCGCCTTGAGAGTCAAATAATCTCGATGATCTTAAAATACAGTCCATATAAGGGAATAAAACGTTTAAGAATGCTGGACTGTGCGTGGTGATTTACTATTAATATTGGAATTATTATGGTAACGTGCTGTTAGTTTCAGTACACTCCATAATGCACATATTCCATATGGAGTTTTATAATAATTGGCGTTCAGAGATTTTTGGTAGTCTTGAAACAGAACATGGTTTTCTCAGTAACAGTCTCAGGGTCATGTCATGTTTACACTAACCTGGAGAATTGAGGGTTACTATACTCATATATTAAAGTTGGATGATATATTTCCCTTTAAATCAATGCGGTTGGTGAAATCTATATTTATATGAAACAAGACGCCACATCCGTGCTCGATTAAAGAGATTTACACACACAATGAAATTTATGTGCATATATATATATATATATATATATATATATATATATATATATATATATATATATATATATATATATATATATATATATATATATATATATATATATTAATAGAAGTGCCACACCGGAGCTCGATATAAGAGATTTACGGTACCCACGTTAATATATATATATATATATATATATATATATATATATATATATATATATATATATATATATATATATATATATATATATATATATTAATAGAGATGCCTCACCGAAGCTCCACTGAATGCATTTACACCCAAAGGCGGCTCTTTGCCACACCGACCACTAACTGCTGTTACTTGTATCTGCACACCCTTCACTTCCACCTCTAAACTGGCTGTGAGGGTGTGCACGCTGGTAGACTGAAGGAGAATACACACACACACACACACACACACACACACACACACACACACACACACACACACACACACACACACACACACACACACACACACACACACACACACAAATTAATAAATAATAAAATAAAATAAAACAACAATTATTTACAAGTATACAAAAAAATCAAAGCGATAAAGCAAATTAACAGACAGATAAGGTAAATAAACATACAAATCAATCAATAAACGCTTTCGTCACTTTCTCAAAACACACACGTACACACATCCAGTTCTAGATAAGATTTTCCAGTGACTTTTCCGCACTTGTTACCACTTACACACACACACACACACACACACACACACACACACACACACACACACACACACACACACACACACACACACACCTTTAAGACGGCAGCACTCACTCCGCCTTGGGTCGTCTTGTAAGTCACCAAACTTTGTATGAAGGAAAACACAACCCGAATGCATTTTACTTGAAGTGGATTGGTTGGCTGCGGGAGTGGCGGGCGTAGTGGTGGTGGTGGACTTTAAAATCTCCCTCTGCTCCTTTGTCAGAGAGCAAATCCCGTGTTATTTTTACAAGGGTTACACAGTCCACCTCGCTTCGCTACATTTGATCCTGTTTTCTTGGATTAATTCAATTCTCTTAAGTTGTACGGTGTTTTTCACATTTACCTTTATTATTTTGTTATATACCTTGAGTTATTTAGAGCATAAAGACGATATCTGCTTACCGTCTGATGGCTTTTGGTATTTCGATTTCATCTAAGTAGACGGAGGAATATTCTAAGCTACTTTCACATTTTGCCTGTATTACGATTTTTTATCTTGATTTTTTTTAGATTATCGAGACGTTATCTAGCAGCCGTCTAATGATATCTACTGGTATTTTAATCTCATCTAAGGAGAAATACTTTATGAAGGTGCTTTCACATTTACGTTTATTTTGTTATTTATTTTTACTTGTTCAGAGCTTAAAAACGTTATCTGGCAGTCGTCTGATACTATTTTTTTGTTTATCCAAGTAGGCGGAGGAGGAAAGAAATGGAAAGGGAAAGGAAACAGAGGAGGGAGAAGAATAGAAATACAGGGAAGCGGAAAGAGGTCAAGTCAGGAGTGAAAATAAGAAAGAGACGAGAAGAACATAGGGGAGGAGAACGAAAAAGAGCATAAGCCAAGGAAGAAGGGAAGGACGGAGAAGGAAATGAAAAGGCTGGAAAGTAGGAAGAGACGGAGGAGGAGAAAAAGGAGAAGGAGGATAAGGGATGAGGCACAGTTTATCCTGCCTTATCTCCTTTCCCACAGGAGTGATGAGCGCCTTTCCTTGGCCTCACTGTGTTCATAAAGGCGCCCATCTGTCTTCCTTCCAACCAGGGAAACGCCAGGCCCTTGTACTACGTCTGTGTGTGAGGCGGGTTTGTGTGTGTGTAAAGCGAGTACTGTGTGTCCGTGTTTGTATTGCCCGTGTTCTGAAACGCCTCGCTCTCTCACCACGACTATTTTCAAAGGCCACGGTGATGATTAGCCGGGTTCTTCCATTAATGATATAGAAATTTCGTTAATTTGTCACGAGAACCGTAAAAAACACTTCCAAAAATCCATGTAACTTCAACTACAGCCTTCGGAAACTAGTTAGGGTAGTCATGTGTGTGTGTGTGTGTGTGTGTGTGTGTGTGTGTGTGGATCGTGAATGGGAAGGCATACATAGATTTCTGTATGTCCAGTGTTCTGTATAGCATTGTTTGTAGGTGTAAATTTATGTAAACTAGTGTCCTAACATCTCCCTATCCAGTCTTGCCTCCCTCATCCTTCAAGATCCTTACAACAACGTTCATCTCCTCCCTCCTTGCTCCCATTAACGAAATATGCAACCTCCATTTCCCGTGAGGCCACCACAGTGGGGACGCGGCCTGGGCGGGCGGGGCACGCTTCAAACATTCACGTGGGCCGAATCGCCGTGATCCTGAAACACATGCAACTTTGAGTGTTTGTGATCGCCGTCTTTGGTTCAACGACTCCTCTTGCCGCTCCTCCTCAATTCCCGAAGGCTGCTTGACCGCTCTTGTAAAACTTTGGTGAATCTTAGTCCTGCTTTTTTCACTTGTTTTCTTCTGTTTGCGCTGGTTCTGTCCTCGAATTGTAACAGTGTGGCGTGCATTGACGGATACTGAACCCCGATGCAGTGACTGCCACGTGTCTCTGAATACCGTTAAAGATCATTAACACTTTGTCTCTATTTCATATTGCTTCTGTCCTTGATAAATTGTACATGTGGCGTGCTCTGACGGATACTAAAATACCAATTATTAGTGACTGAATACCGTAAAAGAGCATTACTCATCTCTTTGTCTGTATTGTAATTACACGTTTTTTCATTCGTTCTGTCCTTGATAAATTGTGCCAGTGTGGCGTGCTCTGACGGATACTGAACGCTGGACGGTGACTAAATATCGTAAAAGAACATTAACTAATACCTTGCCTCTATTGTAATTACGTATTGTAGGTGTAGATTCCCCTTTAAAAATTAGATCAGTTTATGGACGAGGGTGATAGGTGGATGTATGTAAAGTAAGTTTCATGCAATGACTGCCACGTGTGTAGGCCTGACGGCTTCTTGCAGTTTCCCTTATTTTTTTTTATGTTCTTATTACTTGTATTAAATAGTTAACTGTGAGACCGTTCAGTCAGGTTAATAAAATGTGTTGAAGCGTTAAAGTCTTCGCTAAGTAATTTTCTTAACATCAACCTGAAATGATACTGTGTATGAATCATTCAGTAACTCTTCTGTCATGTGCATTGTAGTTCTGTAAGATGTGCATTTATCACACCACTGTTAATGAGGTCCTTCACTTTAGTCAGTAAAAAGTTGAAGTCGTTTATATATCATTTTCAAAAGATAATATCCAGATGAACCATTTAATCATTATGGCGCGGAGGGGAGCAGTGAGCGGCGGCAGGAATACGAGGGAGGGAAGGAAGGGGTTCTTTGGACGGGATGAGTTCACACACTCCTCTAGTAAGAGAAGGAAAGAAACTGTTCTTGTGACGGATTAGGTTCAGATATTCCTCAGCTAAGGGAAGGAGAAGGAAGGGAAGGAAAGGGAAGGGAGGGACTTCTTTTACCAGGTTGAGTTTTTTACCAGGTTGGGTTGAGACTTGTAAGGGAAGAGAAGTGAAGGAACAGGTGAAAAAATGCGGCGTGGCTCCTTCCTTATTAATGGTGTTGATATTACACTCGGCCTGTGCTATGGGAAGCATTCACTATTCATCGCATTAATTAGTAGTCTTTGTCATCGTGAAGCACTCTGGGCGGTAGGTAGCGGCAGGGAGGGGCACGCGGCGGCCTTCCCGTCCCCTCCTTCCTCTTCACAGCTTAAGTAGTAGTTTTGTAAGACCCTGTGTCGCACTCCACTTCCCCTCACCCGTCGTGGGGCTGGGACGAGGAAACATTACTTTGATCTCTGTAGTTCCTCGCTGGATATTTCACTTATTATTCGCTGGAAGTGTGTTTGTACGTGTGTGTGTGTGTGTGTGTGTGTGTGTGTGTCGCAATGCCCCTCGTTCCAGCCTCCTCTTTCCCCCTCCCTGCCTTCTCTCCCTCCTCCTCCCGGCCGCCGAACATCAAACGCCAGTCAGAATCCAGGCTGGGCGACGGGCCGTGATTGGCAGCGCTTTCAGGGGCACGATGCAGGATCAAGGCGAGGCTGCGGCAGGAGCGCCAACGACTTTCTTGTACAGCCCGCACACGACAGGCCCGCTTAGAATATCAGTGGCGGGGGGCGGGGAAAGGAAAGGGAAAGCCATACATACCTGCTTATCTCCACCTGTCGTGCGTGTGGATGGTAGGATGGGTGGATGGGTGGATGGTCGGAAGTGGTATATGCCTCGAGTGACAGGCAATTTGGAGCAGGTTATTGTCTTTCATTCTTCCCCCTCTTGCTGTGTGTGTGTGTGTGTGTGTGTGTGTGTGTGTGTGTGTGTGTGTGTGTGTGTGTGTGTGTGTGTGTGTCAGACTTTTCTAGTATATTTTTTGCGGGAAGGTAATTATGGTAATACGCTGTGAATAAAGTTGAAAGAGAATACTAAAACAAAAAGGAAAAAGAGAGAGAGAGAGAGAGAGAGAGAGAGAGAGAGAGAGAGAGAGAGAGAGAGAGAGAGAGAGAGAGAGAGAGAAACCAAATGAAAGCTGTCAGAATTAGCGTGTTGTTTTCGAATGCAAATATTGCGGCAACATGAATACCCTTCCTTTTATTTTACTCTAATCTATTTTTTTTCTTCTTTTCCCTGAGTCAACTGCAGGTATAGCAATTAGCGGAGACAGGTGTCGTGGGTAATTTTCAAAGCCATCACTTGGAAACACGAGTAGATAAATCTCCACGGTCGTATTGAGGCCACGGTTGTATTGAAACACTTCTGCACCGCAATTCGACTTCTTTCAAAAGGCTCTGTATAGTTGAAGTGACACGGTTTTTTATGGTTATTATGGTTCTAGTGATAGATTAACACTATTAACATGAGAAACACGCTTGAGAACACGGCCAATCATCTCTGTGGCCCTGGAAAATAGACGTGGTGGTGAAATTCAGAATACCAGAATTGTGAACCAGAAGACAGGCGGATTACTCAGGAGCAGTTCACGGGAAAGGCGGTGGTGTGGGTGTGCGAGTGTGGATCTGCTCGCCGTCCACTCCAGCGCTTGGGTAATGTCGGTGCTTCCTCGGCCACTTGCTGGGATTGATTCCATTCAGGTGGTGGGGCTCGCTGGGGAAGCTGCGAGGGCCCCGTCAGACCGACCAGTGTCCAGCGCCCGTGCTCCTTTACCGCTTCCCTCAGGTCCTCTCGTCCTTTTCCTTTTCCCAGCCTCGCCCTTTCATCATACGGCTTCACCTTTCATTTAGCGTCACCCTTCACGCATTTCCTTATTTCCATCATCCTTACACCCATTTCGAGATTCGCCCTTTAATCAGCCAACCTCACCCTTCTACCTTCACTCTTTCATCATCCAACCTCACCCAGCCTCACATTTGCATCACCCATTCATCACCCATCGTCACCCTTCATCAACCAGCCTCACTTAACCCCATTTCTTTCATCATCCAGCGTCATCCATCATTCATCCAGCCTCCCAAACCTCACTCTTCTGTTACCCATCCTTCACGTACCTTCACCCTTCACCCAGGCTCACCCTTCATCCAGCAACCCGCCTCCATCATCACCCAGCCTCACCCTCTCCCGCGCAACCTGCAGGCTACACCACCGCGTCCCATCCCATCCCATCCCGTCCCGCCCCATCTCTGGCCACGCACCGCCCTCCCGTGCCCGTCACTCTTTAATTAGCACCGTCCCCTGTCCTTCATGGCCGGGCGTCGATAAATTGAATCTACACGACAGCTGGTTTGAGGCGTGGTGATGAATATGTTTGCATCCTCCTCCTCCTCCTCCTCCTCCTCCTCCTCGTCCTCCTCTTCTACACTCGCCTCGCCCAAACATCCAAATTGTATTCACCCAAACAGCCAAGTAAGGACCTCAGAGTCTGTTGCTGTTGATGCTTCCTTTGTATTCCTTTTGTATTTGTATTCGTCCTCCTCCTCCTCCTCCTCCTCCTCCTCCTCCTCCTCCTCCTCCTCCTCCTCCTCCTCCTCCTCCTCCTCCTCCTCCTCCTCCTCCTCCTCTTCTTCTACTATGTTGTCCTGTCTCTCTTCCCTGTAGCTAGTTAGAAGTAGTTACCAAACAGCCTTACAAGGACCAAAAGGTCTGTTGCTGTTTGGCTTTCCTTTGTATTCCTCCTCCTCCTCCTCCTCCTCTACACTCCCGCCGCCGCTGACAGGAACGCTGTTACGTATCTCTTTGTCTCTTTGTTATTGTATTGCCTAAGCAGCGGCGTGTCAGGATCCAGGGAATGTCATGTGTGTAAACTGAGTGGGAACTGATGTGAGAACCATTAAATTGATTTTGTATCAAGTAACAGGTTCGTAAAGACCAAGAATAAATGAGGATGTGGTAGTTGTTGGTAAAGTAGTTTTTTTTTATAATGATTCCTTATTTATTTATCTTTTATTTATTTTTGTAAACGTTTTGTAGATCACGTTACAACTTTGAGGTGATGCGTGTCTGTTATCTGTGTATACATCATCTGAGTGTTCAGTCTTCTTGTGTTACGAAGATGCTTACGTCTCTGGGCGAATTATATGAGTATTATTAGTGTTAGTGTTGATATTTTTCAGTAGTAATAGTATTCGTGAGGACTGTGACAAAGTAGAGGGAGGTGATGAGGTCAGGAATAAAGTACTCTTTCCTCAGCCCATTCCCTTCACCACCTCCCTCCACTCTTAGTATTGGAAGGTAGTTGTTGCTTCTTCCTCACAGTATAGATGATGTGATGTTCAGTGTGGTTTCAGTCCGGAAGATATTGTAAAGTTGCCTTGAGAGAAAATGTCGAAAGTCTCATACGATATTAGTTAATTATTCCTCTGTGGCAACACGGGACTTAATTTCCTCTTATTTCACGTGTTGCTTGGTGGTGACGGAAAATGTTGTGTTTTAAATAGATCAAACAAACCAAGTCGTGTGGAATCGTGAAGGGAAATGCGTCCAGGAAGCGCCGAGGCTCATGTGCTGGCTAATCTTTTGTTTATTTATTTACTCGTTCATTTATTTTTACATTCATTTTATTTTTTTTTTTATGTATTTATTTATATTTATTTATTTTATTTTATTTTATTTATTCGGTTTTTTTATGTAATTTCATTTTCTTATTTTTTTCTTTGTGTGTGTGTGTGTGTGTGTGTGTGTGTGTGTGTGTGTGTGTGTGTGTGTGTGTGTGTGTGTGTGTGTGTGTGTGTGTGTG
>NC_087157.1:10622500-10625000 GCF_035594125.1 Scylla paramamosain | reverse complement strand
GTGTCCCCACACAGGCTCCGCCAAGGCCTTGTGCCCCCAGCCGCCCGCTGAGGAGTAGGAGTACCGGTCCGAGCTGAAGCCGCCCACACGCCCTTCCTACAAACACATCCATGCCCATCAGATAGGTTAAAACACACACACACACACACACACACACACACACACACACACACACACACACACACACACACACACACACACACACACACACACACACACACAGAAAGAGAGAGAGAGAGAGAGAGAGAGAGAGAGAGAGAGAGAGAGAGAGAGAGAGAGAGAGAGAGAGAGAGAGAGAGCATTATTCCATAACTGTAAACTTCACTTGCGTAACTTAGGTGTGTGTGTGTGTGTGTGTGTGTGTGTGTTGGTGGGTGGGAGGGTGGTTAGTGAGGTTGATTAATTTAAATGTAGAAATTACTCTATCGTTATTTTATGTGATGCTAATGTGATATGTTTTCCCCCACAGGTGAGTACGAATCTGCAGGTGGTGGAGGAGCAGTGCCAGGTCGGCTCGCAGAGTTGGTAAAGCGTTAGTAAGTATTAAGTGTGAGTGGTGCCAAAATGCCAAAACCAAAGTCCTACGTTAGGAGGCACCGCCGTAGCTCTGATAGACAAGGGAAACCAGACGTAAAATTTAAAAAAAAAATGTATGTGTGAATAGTGGTCAGCCGCGTGATGGAGGAAGGAGAAATTCAACTGCGTGGGATTCGTAGTGTCGCGGCACCAAAATTCAAATCAGATTCAGTCAATCGATCCATAATGAAATATTTGAAACGATTGAAACTTTTATTTATTCCTAACAGTTTACTGGTTTATAATGAATGTAACTTTGGTTGGAATTTACATTTGTAGCTTGCCTTTCCAAAGAAAATGACAAACGTTTTGAAACATGAACCAAACTGTAGGAACCTTATTACGTCAAGACAACGGTGAAGGGAACTAAACGTGTACATTAGCTTACGATTACATTAGAAAGGAATATAAAATCAAGTGTTTGTAATGTTCATAGACCCTGAAAGATTTTGAAATTCCTAGCCAGGTAAAGGAGTGTTGTGTTTGTAACGTCCCTCCCGGCACTAAATATGTATATGAGGATAAACTGATGCCGAGGGAAGTAGAATGATGTGATGTGGATGCTGTCCTATCGTTATCGAAGCTGTAAGCATTGTAAATGAGACAACAAGGAAAAAAGAAAAAGCCAAAATAAGGGAAGGAAAAAGACAAGGTGCCAGAAAATGGTTCGTAATGCTCTGATCGCACAGTACGCGAGTTTACAGGAGTCGCAGAAAGTGGGTGGTGATATTTTCAGTGGCTATAAACGAAGAAAAAAAGCGAAATTCTGAAAAAGGTAAATGTATTCTTGTACAATGAAAAACAAAGCAAGGTGATTTAGGTTACTCAGATCACGTAGCAAGACGGAGGCTTACAGGAGTGTCAAAAAAGTGGATAAACGAATTGGTTATAAACGAAGAAAAAGTGAGATGCCGATACAAGGTACTCACGTTCAATAAGAAATCAAGCAAAATGACACAGGTAACCTGTTTGGGTCACATCTCAAAACCATAACGTTTGATTGATACTGAGGTAGACTCCATGAAAGAATTAGAGGACCTGAAAGCTGTTCTCGGCAAGTACTGAAAGATGCAGGGAGAGATTACTAGAGTTAAGAGAAGCAGCAGCAGGGGAAGCACCATAGAGCCCTTTGATGAGAGGAACAATGTGGGGAGGTATTACGCATTTTTAAGACCGCTAGTACCATAACACGAGTACATGTCTAGAAAGCGTATATGAAAGGTAGGAAAGGGTAAGTCAAGAGGCAAGAGAACAAAGTGGAGCAGAGATAATAGTGAAAGCGAAAGATGTATGCGTTGTGTATATGAAGGGCAACAATGGGAAGAGAATAGCTAGGAAGAGCAAAAGATGTGTTGTGTATATGAAAGGCAGCAAAGTGTAAATCAGGCGTAAGGGAAGAGTAAAGCAAGGTAATAGTGAAGGCAAAAGATGTGATATGTGGTGTGGTGAGAGTGAAACGAGGCACTGTGATGTGGTTAGGGCGTGGAGAGGAAGGCGAGGGATGAGATAATCTAAAAAGGACGTGACAGTCAGATGGAGGGGATGATTCCGAGAGGGATGCCACGTGTTGGGTATGTGTGAAGTGTGAGAGGGAGAGAAAGGAGAGGAATGTAGAGAGAGATGCATTATAAGAAAGATGTATTGAAGGAGACACTCTGATGGCGGGGATGATTTGAAGAGAGACGCCACGTGAGCAGTGTGAAGTGTGAGGGAAGAGGAATAAGGACAGATAAGTTATAAAAAAGACATTGAGGGAGAATTGTAAAGAGTTGCATTATAGAAGAGACATGGAGGGAGGTAATCACATAGAGGGCATGATTTGAAGAGGCACCCATTTGTGTAGTAAGAGAGAGAGAGAGAGAGAGAGAGAGAGAGAGAGAGAGAGAGAGAGAGAGAGAGAGAGAGAGAGAGAGAGAGAGAGAGA
>NC_087157.1:10592500-10617500 GCF_035594125.1 Scylla paramamosain | reverse complement strand
GCAAGTATTTCTTTGGTTTACCTCTATTTTTCTCCCTTGCGCTGGTATGATCGTCTTTCGTCAGCACTCAGGACCACACTGTAATGAATTGTTGGGATGGACATGAAGGAAAAATGTTAGGGTAATTTCGTGTTTACTAAGCTACAGAAGTCCGTTTTGAAGAGAATGTAGCACAAAAAAATAAGTCTTTTAAATGTTATAGATGATTATGGGAAATGTTGATTAGCAGTGATAGGGTTAGCAGTCTCTAGTGCATGTACTGGGGTCTTTTCAAGGCTGCTTTTCGGTGATTCTGCATCTTCGTTTGGTAAAAAGGGAAAAAACAGAAAACTCCATTAGTCATCCATCTTTGTGCCTTGGAAAGCAGTCCTGATGGGAGAACAAACAGTCTCTAAATTCAAACTCCAATCAGTACTTTTTTTTTTGTTTTTGTTTTTTGTTGTTGTTCACCTCTAAAATTTGAGGAATCCATTAATATCACATACCCGCAATGCGACACAAAACACTTTGTCTATAATTGTCCCATTTGATTTGGGTCATTTTCATTCTCCCCTCGTTGTCTACCTCCCCCTTCAACTTATCACTTTACCTGTCACACTCACTGACTCACTGTATGCTGTATGGCTGCCAGTGGGATTAGATCATTCTCATTCTCCCTTCTTCCTCTATCCACACACGTCGTACTTACCACAGACTGACTTATCTTTATGTCTACAAGCGGGAATAGATCATTTTCACTCTCCTCTCTTCCCTCTACCTGCCCCTTGAACTAATCATCGCACCTATCACTTGCTCAATGACTCACTCACAGGATCGTCTAGGTGGGCCGGACACGTCACTCATGGGTCAGGATTACACAGAACTATAACCTCCCGCGCGTCACTCAGCTCGGCCGCCCTCATCCCGTCACCCCGTCACCGCGTCATCCTCTCTCTTCATTAACTACGTAGTGCCCGAGCGATGCTATTCCTGCTTACGTATCTGGCCTCGCGCAGTGCTTTCTCTTCTTCTTCTTCTTCTTCTTCTTCTTCTTCTTCTTCTTCTTCTTCTTCTTCTTCTTCTTCTTCTTCTTCTTCTTCTTCTTCTTCTTCTATTACACTATGTACCTTGAGCTTGTTATTTTCATATATGTATCTTGATGTCATCTTTTGTATGTTCCTTTTCTTGACTTGTGTATTCCGAGTAGAGAGACACGAGGTGAAATTTTATAGTACATATGTATTGTCGTCTCTCCTCCTTCTCCTCCTTCTTCTTCTCCTTCTCTCCTCCTCCTCCTCCTCCTCCTCCTCCTCCTCCTCCTCCTCCTCCTCCTCCTCCTCCTCCTCCTCCTCCTCCTCCTCCTCCTCCTACTACTACTACTACTACTACTACTACTACTACTACCACCACCACGACACTAGCATCACTACCGTCATAAATCCAAAAAAGTAAAGATGAAAGCTCAAGGTGCAGAAGTGAACACAGCTGCACAAAGCCATCAGGCGGTCCTTCAATACACTACCATTAAGTTTGATCAGCTGGGCGGTTGCCTCTCCTTATGTAAATTATTGGAGGTCAGGCGCTGCAGACTGTAACGCAGGCAACCATCACAAGTCCTCGCTGCATTGACTTAACCACTGGTACTCCCTTCTTTGTGTTTTCCTTTCTTTTCCTCTTTTCCTCTTTTCTTCCCCCGTTTCCTTGTCGTCTTCTTTATTTATCTTCCTCATTTATCTCAGTCATTCTTCCCACCTTCCTCTCTCTTTCTTTCCATTTGTCTTCCTTATTCACCCCACCCATGCTTCCCTCCTTCCCCTTTCTTTTTTCATTTTTTCTCAGTCTTTTTCTCATGTGGGCTCTCTCTCTCTCTCTCTCTCTCTCTCTCTCTCTCTCTCTCTCTCTCTCTCTCTCTCTCTCTCTCTCTCTCCTCTCTCTCTCTCTCTCTCTCTCTCTCTCTCTCTCTCTCTCTCTCTCTCTCTCTCTCTCTCTCTCTCTCTCTCTCCCTCTCATATATATTTTTTCTTAGCCTGAGCTCCTCTTGCATGAATAAGTGAATGAATAGCTAAATAAATTAAATGGTACGTCCTTGCTACGGTCCCACAATTTCAATCAGTCATTCAGTCATTCAGTTAGTCATTCAGTCAGTCAGTCAATCAGTCAATCCATCAATCAGTCAGTCAATCAGTCAGTCCGATCAGTTAGTCAGTCAGTCGATCAGTCATTCAGTCAATCAGTCAGTCATTTAGTCAGTCCACCAGTCAGTTAATTAGTCTCCTGTATAAATTCCTATCAGCTGGCTCACGTTGTCAACTGGATTCCTTGACTGTCAACATATGGCCCGTTATTCACCTTCAACCACTCCCGTCATGTCATCTTCGTGTGTGTGTGTGTGTGTGTGTGTGTGTGTGTGTGTGTGTGTGTGTGTGTGTGTGTGTGTGTGTGTGTGTGTGTGTGTGTGTGCCCCAGACAAACCTAACCTCATAACCTTAAAGCGACAAGCCACACACGCAGTCACCACACCACCACCACCACCACCACCACCACCAGCACGCACCCTCTTCCTCATTTTCTCACCCACTTCCCTCTTCTGCCTGTCCTCGACCCCCTCATTCCTGCTCCCTCTTGTCTCCTGCGCTTCCTCCACCCACCCCATCCACACCTCACGTCTCTCATCCTAGCCTTCACCTACCTCCACCTACATTCCACCCACCTACATTCCACCCACCTCCACCACACCCCATCTCTCTCATCCCTTCTTCCACCACCTCAATTTCACCCCACCTACCCCACAACTCTTTCAACCACCCGCGACCGCGCCTCAGCTCCCTCATCCTTTCACTATCCACCCCAACCACCTCACGTCCCTTTTACCCCTCCTGAACTCCTTCCTTCCCCCCACCCCGGCCACCAAGGCAGTGCGTGTTCCTGTCGCCTCATCGCCCTACCTAAGCTGCTTTCAACTTTCTCACCCTCGTTTGATGACTAAGACTGGAGATGAGGAAGGGATGGGAGTGATGGGAGGGATGGTATGTCACGTAGAGGAATTTAGGGGGTATTGAAAGAGGGAAGAGGAGAAAGAGAGCAGGTGTGTTGATAAGAAAGGAGAAATAAGAAAGCAGTATTATATAGTGTTGATATGATTTGGCTATAGGCTTGTGCGTGGTGTGGGTAATTATGGGGCGTGTCCGGATAAGTGTGTGTGTGTGTGTGTGTGTGTGTGTGTGTGTGTGGTTTGTGGTGTGGGCGTGGTGCAGGTGGGTGTGGTCGCCGCCTGGAATTCGATGGGCAGGTGTTAATATTGAATAATGGACGATGGGAAGGTAAACTGACCAACCCACTTACGTCAGGTCGTCTCTTGGGTCCTCCCTCCTCCTCCTCCTCCTCCTTCTCCTGTCCTATCTCTTCCTTTCCCTTCTCCTCGTCTCTCTCTCTCTCTCTCTCTCTCTCTCTCTCCTCTCTCTCTCCTCTCTCTCGTCTCTCTCTCTCTCTCTCTCTCTCTCTCTCTCTCTCTCTCTCTCTCTCTCTCTCTCTCCTCTCTCTCTCTCTCTCTCTCTCTCTCTCTCTCTCTCTCTCTCTCTCAGTCCCTTTCAACCTTTCAGAAATCGTGCATTTACTATTTACTCTCCGTCTGTTTCCCTATAAATTCCAGCACTCTTTTCTTTCATATTAGTATAGATTCCCTTTTCCTTCCCCCTCCGATCCTCCTCCTCCTCCTCCTCCTCCTCCTCCTCTTCACCTCTCCCTGCAGCTCCATTCATCCACTACCTGCTGCCTTTTTTCCCCTCCTCCAGTACTTTTCACGAGGCCTCTCTCAACATTTCCCATTCCTTCCCAGTAACTCAGCTTTCTCTCACATATTCTAGATTTCTCTCTCTCTCTCTCTCTCTCTCTCCTCTCTCTCTCTCTCTCCTCTCTCTCTCTCTCTCTCTCTCTCTCTCTCTCTCTCTCTCTCTCTCTCTCTCTCTCTCTCTCTTCTCTCTCTCTCTCTCTCTCTCTCTCTCTCTCTCTCTCTCTCTCTCTCTCTCTCTCTCTCTCTCTTCCTTCCTTGCTTTATTCTTCTTTTCCTCCTTTTATTTCTATATTCCTACTTCTTTCTCCACTTCAATTATTCATTTTTTAACACCCGTTTTTCTTATCCTCCTTTTTCCTTTCGTCCTTTCCCTCCTTCTTTCCCTCCATCCTCCTTCGTTCCTTTTCCTTGTATTTCTCCATCTTTCATTCCCCATTTCCTATTCTAACACACTTTCTCTTCCCTGTTTTCCGTTTTCCTTTCTCCTTTCCTTCCTTCCTTCCTTCCTTCCTTCCTTCCTTCCTTCCTTCTCTTCCTTTCCTTCTTTTATCCACCTTCCTTCCTCTTTCCTGTATTCCTTTTCCTTTTATGCCCCGCTTCTTTCATCCAATCCTTCTAGCATCCTTCCGCCTCTCTTATCATCCTTTTCACTTCCTCTTTTCCTTCTTTTCCCTTGTTTTTTTCTCTTTCCCTCCACCTCCCTTCCTCTTCTTTGTATTCCTCCACTCTTCATTCCCCGCTCCTTTCATTCAGTCCTAACTCATCTCCTCTAGTCCTCCTTTTCCCTCCTTTCCTCCTCTTTCCTTCCTTCCTTCCTTTCTTCTCCTTTCCCTCCACCTTTCATTCGCTGCTTCTTTCATTCGATCTTTCTTGAAACTCACTTCCGTTTCGTTCACTTTCTTTTTCCCTGCTTCGCTATTTCCTCCCTTCCTCTTTTCTCTCCCCTCTCCTCCGAGTTCCCCTTGCCCCATTACCTCAGGGTGTATCATCTCGCTCCGACTTCACCATTGAATTAATCGCTAACAAGTTATTAATTGGGCTGCGTGAGGAGTCTGTCCCTGGGGCCTTTTGGGAGTGGTGGTGGTGGAGGGGTGGAGAGGCGGGATGCATTGGCAGGGAGTAAACAGGTGTGTGTGTGTGTGTGTGTGTGTGTGTGTGTGTGTGTGTGTGTGTGTGTGTGTGTGTGTGTGTGTGTGTGTGTGTGTGTGTGTGTTAGTTTAAGTTCCTCCTCTCCCTTCTCGGTATTTACGTATTTTACTGCTAGAATTACTGTTGTTTATTTATGTATTTATGTATGTACGTATAGTATTTGTATGCATTTATGTATGTTTGTTTGTATGTATGTGTCAAGTTTATATCATCCTCCTATTATTAGCATATGAATCATCACCACCACCACCACCACTACCACCACCACCACCACCACCACCACTGCCCCAGCCGCCCCAGCCGCAGGTCTTCCCAGGCCCTCTGCTGCGGGCTGAGGCTGGAAATTACCATACATGAAGGTGTTTGTCAGTGGGCGGAAAATGTAATCTGTATACCTGCACAACAGGCTTGCGTTTGTTGATTCACTTGTTGCGTTGCTGCACTTGAGACTGACAAATTTATGGATGAGGAATAAATGGAAATAGATGGGCTTCCTTAATATAGGGAAGTGGGAAAAAGTAGGTATTTTTCTTATACAGGGAGTGCAAATGTAAATGAGATTGGCATGCTTTATATAGGGACTGCAAATGGAAATAGGTAGGGATGCTTTGTATAGAAAAGTAAAAAAAGGTAGGCATTTTTATTTATACAGGGAGTGCAAATGTAAATAGATTGGCATGCTTTATATAGGGACTGCAAATGGAAATAGGTAGGGATGCTTTGTATAGAAAAGTAGAAAAAGGTAGGCATTTTTATTTATACAGGGAGTGCAGATGAAAATCGATTGGCATGTTTCATATTGGGACTGCAAGTGGAAATAGGTAAGACTGTTTTATATAAGAACTGCCCTTGAAGGATTGATGGTTTCTTGTAGCTTGCCTTATTTTCTTATGTTCCTTTACCTTTTAACTGTTAATCTTTATATTTCGTGTCTCGTCTTTCCGTCCGTTTATTTATTTTCCATCTTCTCTATATTATCTCCTTTATTTATTCTTCCTTTTCCAATCAAGACGCCAAAGTACGTATTGATTTTCACGGATTTTTACCACGATAATACAACATTTTCCTCAGTTCTCTATCCCTTTCTTCCTTCCTTCCTTTCTTCTCCCTCCGATCTTTCTTTTCTCTTCCTTGTTTCCATGCTATCATTTCCTCCCTCCTTACTCGAGTTCATTATTTCTTTTTCATCCCTTCTTACTTTTCTCTCTAAAGACGAGGGTTCTGTGTGTGCTCATGTGTGTGTGTGCTCGTGTGTGTGTGTGTGTGTGTGTGTGTGTGTGTGTGTGTGTGTGTGTGTGTGTGTGTGTGTGTGTGTGTAAAGGTTCCTCTTATCCTTAACTCCCTCGGGCTTGTAATAATGAACGAAGCTTGATGGATAAGATAAGTCCGGTGATGAAATTTCAGCTCCTCCAGACAGAACCCAGTATTTAAAGGCGGCGTGACAAAGGTGAAAAGTGAGCGAGAGGAAGGTAAATGTGGCAAGGTGATGTGAGGGCCGTGAGAGAGAGAGAGAGATGAGAGAGAGAGAGAGAGAGAGAGAGAGAGAGAGAGAGAGAGAGAGAGGTGAGGAGTCTGTTTATGTGCTCGTATTTTTTAAATAGTGAATTTTGTATCTTGAAATTTATGGTCAGTGAATTTTGTCTATGTATCTATTTATCAATCTGTCTTCCTGTCTATCTATATATCTGTGTATCTGTCTGCCTGTCTATCTATCTCTCTCTTTGTGCATGGGAGACTGGAATTCCTCACCTCATGGATGGCGAGGAGGAAGGTCACCAGGAGGAGCAGTGTGGTGGTGTGGTGCGTCATGCTGCCTCACTCTCTGGCGTCGCTGCTGCACAAGTAGGGATGACTCCTTCCGTCACCGCACACCTCAAGCCCACACACCACTGCAACACGCGCTACACTCACACACACAAACACACGCAACCACTCACGCGAAACCAAACCCCTGTTGCTTTTTCTTTTATTTTATTTTTCCAAGTTGGGACTTTTTCCTGGACGTCTTCCACAGATGTGTTTCTCGTGTGTTTAAAGTTAAGCTCGCAAACTTTCCGTCCTCACTCCACTGTTGTCTCGTCTTACTTTAATAAAAAATTATTCTTCGTTATGCACAGGCGACACCGGTTCATGAAATCACGGAGGGGAAGGAATGTTGATTGGTGTCGTGTCGCGCTTCAGACTTCCCCGCGTGCTGGTGCAACGAGTGGCGTGGATCGAGTTATCAAAGGAGGCACAAATGTTTGCTGTCTGACGACGACGGGCGTTGACGTGATGGTATGTGGCGAGGCTCCGTGGCCAGGCGGGTGAGCGGGAATGCTCTGTAACCTCTTTCCTTGGAGAAGTGTGCCTGTTGTTTTATCCCGTTTTCTTCTACTTGATGAGCGTCAGCATCCTCGTAGTAAGCAAAAGGTCCCACGTGCCCTTGGTCATAATAACAGCGGAGGATCCACGAGCCTCTCTTCGGCGGTGGCGGGGAAAATTGTGCGGCCGCTGCGTCTGCTCACTCTGAGGAAGAGAGAATATTTGTAGTGGCAGGACAGTCATGGCAGATGAAGACCCATTGTGGTGTTTGTGATAAGTTCTAATTGTTAACGTCATTATTGTTAATAGATATAGTCAGTAAATGATTTTAGAAAGTATAATTCAATGTGATTACTTGATTTTTTGTGGATTCTTGTAAGTATATCACAGGCACTAGTCTTATTGTTATTACGCCTTTGTATTACGCCTTACTGATTATAGACAAATTACTGATAAGTTGTAAATGCTATCCTGTGGTCAGTAAATATGTATATGCATCTTTCTTTCTATCTGTCTATCTATATGTCTGTCTATCTATTTATCTATCTATCTATGCATATCAGTCTGGTGTTTCCCTCGAGTGCCCCACCAGTGTTGTCCCCAGCAAAGACCTCTCCTCTCATGACCGGTCTGTCCCACCCTCAGATCAATTCCTCACTGTTACCATGATGCTTCATAGAGACACTTGACAAAACAGTTACCCTTCTGGTGGTGTGTTTTATTTTTGCCTTCTGCTTGTATTCTATCCTGCCCTCTGGCGTGCACTCGTCACGTTATTTACCCTCCCAGCTCCATTCACTAAGAGCGACACCCGTGCGTTGCTTTGTGCACCCCTCGGCCCTCACTCACAGCGGCGCACTTCGATATTGAACAGTTCTCCAAAGCTGGTGTCCTCGCTCACCCGGGACAAATAGACATGAGCATATCATCCGACTCCAGAGGGCGTGTTCCGGAAGAAGGATCACACACACTCCTTCGTGACAGTGAACGACATCCTATACGTTCACTGAGACCTAAATCCTACACACACACACACACACACACACACACACACACACACACACACACACACACACACACACACACACACACACACACACACACACACACACACACACACACACACACACACACACACACACACACACACACACACACACACACACACATTCTTTTACGTGTTACATTTACCTCATCCTTTCTTTACATATTTCTTGCAGTCTGTCTTGCAAAGTGCATAAGAGGAGGAGGAGGAGGAATAGTAGGAGTGCTGCTGCTGTGTATCCTTCTTCTTCCGTCACTATATTTCATCTCTCTCTCTCTCTCTCTCTCTCTCTCTCTCTCTCTCTCTCTCTCTCTCTCTCTCTCTCTCTCTCTCTCTCTCTCTCTCTCTCTCTCTCTCTCTCTCTCTCTCTCTCTCTCTCTCTCTCGTATACATGGGCTTCCCCCATCACTGTCTCTTGTAATCCTCTTAATATATTGTGGTGGGTTTTATATTCTCTCTCTCTCTCTCTCTCTCTCTCTCTCTCTCTCTCTCTCTCTCTCTCTCTCTCTCTCTCTCTCTCTCTCTCTCTCTCTCTCTCTCTCTCTCTCTCTCTCTCTCTCTCTCTCTCTCTCTCTCTCCCCACTATTCCCATGTAATCGATTATGTTAAGTTTGTATCATCATGTATGACGATTCTGCTTGCCTCCCATCCACCTATCCACCCACCAACAAGCTGAACATTTCACCTTCCACTCACCACCACCACTACTACTGCTACCATTTCCCTACCAGCTACCACCAACAAGAACATTCCACCTTCCACCTAACACATCACCAGCATCATTACCACTACTACTATTTTTTATACCCACGTCATTTCCATTCAAGATTCCTCTATTAATGTTCCACCCAAAATATTTTCCCCGGAGGATAAAAACAATCTGATTTAATTTGTGAGAAGGGTGTTATTTTGTGGGCAGATCTTGTGGGTGGAATGTTCTTTCAAGGGGAAATTTACTTGAGATTTTCCTTACGTGTTACGAGTTACCATCGCCTTTACCTGTCTACTCTACTTGAACCTGTGTTTATTTTTTTTATTTATTTATTTATTTTTTCTGTATCTTACTACTACTGCTTCGTCTCCACCTGGTTCCGCTGCCACGCTCACTACCACACGTGACTAAGTATACATCATTACTACTACAGCTACTACTACTACTACTACTACTACTACTACTACTACTACTATACTACTACTGCTACTACTACAAATCAATCACCATCACCAACAACAGAGCGCATCGTACCTCTACCAGTACCTTACAACAACAACAACAACGACAACAACGACAGTAACTACTACTACTAGTAATACTACACTATTACCACGCCCTCCTCCACGCCTCACCACGCCCCTTCTTCCCTCAAAAGTTTTATTCCGGTGTGTTCCAGTAGCATTGATTCGACCCTTCTCTTCTCCTGCCCTCCTCCTCTTCCTCCTCCCCCATCCTCCTCCTCTCACTCTCTCCTTCTACCTCTGTCCCTCCCGTTCTTCCTCTTCTTCCCTCTCCTGTGTAATTCTCTCTCTCCTTTTATGTATTCTCCATTTCCCTTTATCCTATCTCTTCTTCCTTCCTTGTTTACTTTTCTCCTCTTCTTTTATCATCATTTTTCGCTTTTTTTTTCTTTTTTCCTCTTGTCATCGCTTTTTTTCATCTTATTTCATATTTTCTTCTTTCTTCCCTCAGCCTTTTTTTCTCTTCTTTCGCCCCCTTTCTTACTCTTCTTCCCTCTCGTCTCCTCTTATTTACTACATTTACTCTACTCTTCATTTCTCTTTATTTCAGTTCTTTCATCTCATTTCGTTTTTTTTTCTTCTTCTCATTTCATCTCATCTCATCTCATCTCTTCTCCTTTGCACACTTCTTTCCACCGCTAATCTCTCTTCTCCTTCCATTTCTCTTCTCTCTTCTCTCCTCTTCTTCTCTTCTTTTCTCTTTTTTTATATCATCTCCTCTCCTCTTCTCATTCTCCTCTCATCTCCGCTTCTTTTCTTATCTTTTCTCCTCTCCTCTCCTCATTCTCCTCTCATCTCTCCACCTCCCTTCTCCTCTTCTTTCCTCTCCTCCTCTCCTCTCCTCTCCTCTCCTCTCCTCTCCTCTCCTCTTCTCTCCTCTCCTCTCCTCTCCTCTCCTTTCCTCTCCTCTCCTCTCCTCTTCTCTCTCCTCTCCTCTCCTCTATTCCTTTATCATCTTCTTTTCCTCCGGCACAGAGAGAAACTTTCTACCGAATTGAAGAGGTGATGTGAAGAGAGATATTAAACTTACATTGAAGCTGGCACGTTTCTCTTCTGCAGATTTACACCTTGTTATTGTCTTCACTACCCATCGTGTGCGTTCATGTTGCCTTTGTTTCCCCACCGTTTATTTATTTACTTGTGCGGTGTTATTTGTTCACTCGTGTGTGGCTTGTTTTGTTTGTGTAGTGTTTCGTCAGTTTTATGTGATGATACTTGTCTTTTTTTTTTTTTTTTTTTTTACGTACTATATATTATTCTTTTATTATGTCTCGATTTTTTTTTTTTTTTGTGATATGTTACTTGTTATATTCATTTACTTCTTGTTTTCCATGCACTCCGTTGTATTATGCGTGCATGTTGTTGTTCTTTCTTCGCTGTGTTGCATAATTTATAACTTCATTTCTCCCCTCCTTGCCGTGCGCACTTAGGTAATATTGTGTTTATGTTGCTAATTCTTCACTTATATGCATTATTTTCTTACATGTCGTGCTGCCTTATGTATTATATGTATGTATGCATTGATGCGTCACGTATGTATGTATGAATGTATGCTGCTATTTCTGTATTGATCGAGTATTGTCAAGTTTACGTAACAGACACCACGAATCTGCCCTGCGCCCACCACCACCACCGCCACCACCACCACCACCACCACCACCACCACCAGTACCACTACCACCACCACCACCAACGGGCCTTCCATTAGCCAGGCCAGCCCAAAAATTCACAAAAAACATCCCGGAGCACTGATAGGCAACGCTGAGTTTCTGTTTACTCCTGCAGGCCATGTGGGGAGAGACTAATAGGCCTTACACCACACTCGTTACTACTACTACTACTAATACTACTAATACTACTACTACTGCGAGTGCTACTACAATTATTTATGCTGTAGATTCTTTATTGTTCTTTCCAACTGTCACAAATTTCTTTCTCCCCGCTGTGTAAGTCTACGGAGAATTCCACCACGTTTCATTAACTCTACGGTGCTTGTTTGCAGTTTTGTTGTTGTTGTGAGGTGGTGTGTGTGTGTGTGTGTGTGTGTGTGTGTGTGTTCTCTGTGTTGTCGGTGGTGATGGTGGTGTATGAAATAGTGGTCGTTTGTGGTGGTGCTGGTAGTAGTAGTAGTAGTAGTAGTAGTAGTAGTTGTTGTTGTTGTTGTTGTTGTTGTCGTCCTCATCAGCATTACTGTTCTTCATTTGATACTACTACTGCTACTGCTACTACTACTATTACTGTCTTCATTTGATACTACTACTGCTACTACTACTACTACTACTACTACTACTACTACTACTACTACTACTACTACTACTAAACTTCACAAGTCCGCCGAAAAGAGGCGCTGCTGCTATTTTTTTTTTTTTTCCGGCTCCATCTCATTTAGGTGAGGCAGACGTGCAGGTGAATAATTGGATCGCAGGTGTAAGGTGTTAATCCATAATTACCTCCACCTCACCTTCCCTCCTCGTCTCTTTTCTCCCCCCTTCCCCATCCTTGATAATACAGGTGCTGTCTTCTATCTTTCTCTTCCTTTCTTCCTCTTCCTCTAACCTTAGTAATATATATACCCTTCCCCTTCTCTTTTCTTCCTTCTCCTCTTCCCTTCTTTCTCGCTCCCTTCCTTAATCCTTAGCAGTACATGTGCTCTCCTCTCTTTCTCTTTCTCTCTTCCTCTCTTCCTCTCTTTATATTTTTATACCCTTAGTAATACATTTGTCCTTTGCTTCTCTTCTGTTCTCTCCCTTTCCTTCCTTTAATTCTTCCCTTTTTTATCTCATCCTTCATCATCCCTAGTACCACAGGTGTTCTTCCCTGCCCTTCCCTTCCCTTCCCTTCTTTTCTCTTCTCTAGTCTTCTCTTCCCTTTCCTTTCCTTTGCTTTGCTTTCCTTTCCTTTCCTTTCCTTTCCTTTCCTTTCCTTTCCTTTCCTTTCCTTTCCTTCCCTTCCCTTCCCTTCCCTTCCCTTCCCTTCCCTTCCCTTCTCCCTACTCTGCTCTACCTGTTGCCTATATTATTTCCTCCCTCCGTCTTTCCCTCTCTCCCTCCCTCCCTCCCTCTCCTGATCTTCTCTTCTTTCATTTTAAAAATATTAATTAGTAAATCCATTAGCATGGTTTTATTATCTTTTTTTGTGTGTGTTGCTGTTTAAATTTCCTCCATTCCCTTTTCTTCTAATTTACTTTTTCTATTCTTTTCATCCTTTCTCTTTTTTTTCGTTTCCTACATCTTTTTAGCCTTTCCTTCCTTCCTTGCTTCTCTCCTTACCCCGTGTTTTTTTCTTCATCCCCCTCTACTTCCTTGCTTTCCTTTTCTTTCTTCTTTTCCTTTTTATCTCCTTCCTTCCTTCCTTCCTTCCTTCCTTTCCACCCACCCACCCACCTACATACATACATACATATCTTCTTTCCTTCCTACATTTCTTCCTCCCTCCCTCCCTCCCTCCCTCCCTCCCTCTTCGAATCTTCCACAGCAGCAGTGAGTGAGGACTGGAGAGAGGATGTGAAGGCAGGAAGGAAGGAAGGAAGGGAGGAAGGAAGAGAGATAGAGAGAGAGAGAGAAAGGTTAAGTCCAAACAGTAGGAACCTTGATTATCTCTCTCTCTCTCTCTCTCTCTCTCTCTCTCTCTCTCTCTCTCTCTCTCTCTCTCTCTCTCTCTCTCTCTCTCTCTCTCTCTCTCTCTCTCTCTGGATACATGGAAATAACAAAGGAGTCGCCTATTCACTTCCTGACCTCGATTCCTTTCTGTCATCCCGGCATAGAGAGAAAAATGGACCTGAAAAATGAAACACAAAGGGAAAATGATAGCGTATACATACTCGTACACACATACATTCATACATACATACACACATAGACTGTTACATACATACATACTTGCAAACATATACATGCATGAGTCTATGTGCATGTATACGTGAGAATATCGTTTATATAAGAAACAGAGAGAGAGAGAGAGAGAGAGAGAGAGAGAGAGAGAGAGAGAGAGTTCAGGGAAAGAGCGAGCACGGAACGAACGACAAACAGCAGCGAGATAAGGGTTTCGAAACACACACACACACACACATACACTCACACACACACACACACACACACACACACACACACAGCATGAAAGGGAAAATACATTTCAAATAAAGCGGTTCGGCGTTCAATAGCAGTTTTAGTAATAGTAGTGGCGTGATAAGCGTGGCGGCGCGGTGAAGCAGAACGAACCGACTCCATGAACCAGCGAACCGGTATTGCTAAAGTAAACCCCTCTTTTTTATTTTTTTTTATTTTCATTTTTTTCTTTTTTTTTTTCATAATCGCCTTAGAGGTACAATGTAAAATCTCTTGCGTGTCTTAGTCCTCAGGCAAAGGTTCAAAGCCAGGTTCAGAGTGTTCATTGGTATAGTAGTATCTCAGTTCTCATGATAACGAAATGCAGCCCAGGGTTCAAAACTAGGCAAGGACAGGTAGAAAAGGGAAGGGCTCAAATTTAGGCTCAAAAGTTCATTGGTGTGGTACTATCTTGGTTTATATAGTAACGAATTATAGAGTCCAGGGGTTCGAATCCTAGCAAAAACGGGTAGAACATTTACCCATTTAAATTTACCAGAATACAATGCAGTTCCGCCATCATCAGCATCATCACCACCATCATCACCACCAGCACATTCCTTCTCTGTTCATACGCGTGTGAACCTGAACCGAAGCTCGAGAGGTGAGTCGTGAAGCGCTGAACCACCTAAACCGCTCTCATGATAAGGGAGATGAGGGGTGGGGAGTATTACTGGCACTGAGAGAGCCCTGCGTGTCCCCTGATACCTCCTCTCCCTCCCTACCTCCTCTCCCTCCAGCACCCTCTCTTCCGAACTTTCTCTCTCTCTCTCTCTCTCTCTCTCTCTCTCTCTCTCTCTCTCTCTCTCTCTCTCTCTCTCTCTCTCTCTCTCTCTCTCTCTCTCTCTCTCTCTCTCTCTCTCTCTCTCTCTCTCTCTCTCTCTCTACCTGCACAGCCTGTGTACCTTTGTCCCACCTCTTCATCCCTCCTCACTCCCAGCCTTCTCTTTCTCCCTCTCCTTCTCCCTCCCCTTCCCTCTCACTCCCTTTCTCCCCGGAAATCTATGTATCTTTTTTTCTTTTTTCCTTTCTCGCTATTTCTACCTTTACAACCTCTCTACCTCCCTCCCTCCCTCCCTGCCTCCCTCCCTGCCTCCTTCCCTCTCTTACTTTACTGTTTGCTATAAGTTACTACAGACATCCAGCTTTCACATCCCTCCGTGTGTGTGTGTGTGTGTGTGTGTGTGTGTGTGTGTGTGTGTGACGGACACTTGTGATTTTCTTTTTGATTGCTTGTTATATTTAAATCAGTAGATAGCACAAGTGTAGGGGCTGTGATTCTCTCTCTCTCTCTCTCTCTCTCTCTCTCTCTCTCTCTCTCTCTCTCTCTCTCTCTCTCTCTCTCTCTCTCTCTCTCTCTCTCTCTCTCTCTCTCTCTCTCTCTCTCTCTGACCCTCTTCATATTTTGTTTTCTTTTCTCGATGATGGTGATGACGATTGTTCTTTTTTATATATATATATATATTTTTCCTTCTTTTGTTTCTTTGTTTGTTCTTGTTTTGTTTTGTGTTTGGAGATTGGCGGCCTCGAGGGGATTGCATTACGTCCCCTCGTGAGTCCATCAGGCCGCGCCCTCCCATCCCCTCCCCTCTCCTCTCCCCTCTCCTCTCCTCTCTCCTCTCTCCTTTCTGGCTTTCCCCTCTCTTCCTTCCTTCCTTTACCCCCGTCACTTCACTCATTTTCTCTTATTTTTTCCATTCTTTTCGTCGTGTGTGTGTGTGTGTGTGTGTGTGTGTGTGTGTGTGTGTGTGTGTGTGTGTGTGTGTGTGTGTGTGTGTGTGTGTGTGTGTGTGTTGGGGGGACTG
The DNA here is from genome assembly GCF_035594125.1 of Scylla paramamosain. Taxonomy (NCBI): domain Eukaryota; kingdom Metazoa; phylum Arthropoda; class Malacostraca; order Decapoda; family Portunidae; genus Scylla; species Scylla paramamosain. The sequence continues at coordinate 10,602,089 of NC_087157.1, read as the reverse complement.
TCTATCTGTCTGTCTGTCTGTCTGTCTGTCTGTCTGTCTGTCTGTCTGTCTGTCTGTCTGTCTGTCTGCCTGCCTGCCTGCCTGCCTGCCTGCCTGCCTGCCTGCCTGTCTGTCTGTCTGTCTGTCTGTCTGTCTGTCTGTCTGCCTGCCTGCCTGCCTGCCTGCCTGCCTGCCTGCCTGCCTGCCTGCCTGCCTGCCTGCCTGCCTGCCTGTCTGTCTGTCTGTCTGTCTGTCTGTCTGTCTGTCTGCCTGCCTGCCTGCCTGCCTGCCTGCCTGCCTGCCTGCCTGCCTGTTCCTGTCTGTCTCAGTTTGCCATTCTATTCTCTCTCTCTCTCTCTCTCTCTCTCTCTCTCTCTCTCTCTCTCTCTCTCTCTCTCTCTCTCTCTCTCTCTCTCTCTCTCTCTCTCTCTCTCTCTCTCTCTCTCTCTCTCTCTCTCGTGATCATTCTTTCCCTTTTTAATATCTTAAATGTCTTTACCGTCAACATTTTTCCATCCTGACCCTTCTTGGTGTCTTTTTCCTTCCTCTTTCCTCCCTCTTCTTCCTTCTTCCCTTTTTCCTCCCACAGGTCACTATTTACTTTTTCTTTCGCTCTCTCTTCCCTCTCCAACCTTCCTCCTTCTCTTACCCCCTTCCTCAATACTTTTCTTCCCTCTCCCTTCCTTCCTTCCTCTTACCTCTTACCTAACATCTTCTTTCCTCAGTCCCTTTTTCTCTCTCTCTCTCTCTCTCTCTCTCTCTCTCTCTCTCTCTCTCTCTCTCTCTCTCTCTCTCTCTCTCTCTCTCTCTCTCTCTCTCTCTCTCTCTCTCTCTCTCTCTCTCTCTCTCTCTCTCTCTCTCTCTCCTCTTTCCTGCCTTTTCCCTTGCCTCTTCTGTCCGCCAACCCGCCATTCCCTTGCGGTGCGTTGAAGGGGGTCGCTCCGCCCTTGCAGACCCACCGCCGAGGCAGCTAATGGGATAAACGCAAACTTCAGAGCCGCTCTAATGACGCGACTACACCGGCTTGCCGCACACAGGGAGAAGGAGGGTTTGATGGTCCGGCGGTGGGATGCACTCTCACACACACACACACACACACACACACACACACACACACACACACACACACACACACACACACACACACACACACACACACACACACACTCAGGCACACGTAAACGCACTCACACACGCTCATGCACAGTATCAGTTAGCGGTGACAGAGGCAGCATCCCTAAAAGAATATTTGTTCGTGAACCTTTGGATAATGATGTTTGGTTGTTGATATACAGAGAGAGAGAGAGAGAGAGAGAGAGAGAGAGAGAGAGAGAGAGAGAGAGAGAGAGAGAGAGAGATTAGCGCAATATCCATTAAAACACGCACAATTTGAAGGTAAGAGTATTAACTAAAATCGCTTCCCAATATTTAAGTAATCCCTCAAATCTTGACCACTGCTTAACACTTACCCTACCTTTGTGCGTCTGTTATCTTTACTACTTTCGCCCTGAACAAGTGGCATTCACATTCGTATTACAGTCGCGTAGTTGATCCATAAATTAGGAGGCAGGATTGAACAAGCTGTGCCAAAATGTCATATTGATTCAGGTGTTTATTTAGAAAATATTTGCTAAAGGGTCTGAAATGGATAGTTGTTTTGCTTTTCAGTGGAGTGCGTGAAGCTGCATTTAAGAAAGATGCGGGAAGGGGTGAGACGACCCGGCAAACTTGTATAATGTTGTACGTACAAAGGCTCGCATCTTCTTTCATCTGAGGTACAGGTGAAGTTACGCAATTTTTGGGAAGGATCAGGTGAGCGTGTTGCTTGGCTTTACTTTCTTGCGTCGCTTCATTAAAGTTAATATGTTTACTTCTGTGGTCTTCCTTCATTAAACTTCGGATTACTGTAAAAATTGTTTGCATGGACATAAAAAAGAATGATAATGATGATGATAAGAAGAGAAGAAAAAAGAAAGGCAAGAAAGAAAGAACAGAAAATAGAGGTTAATTTTTGTTTCCTCAAGGTTACTAATCCATTTTAAGAGACTATTGTTAAAAGTAAAATAATGTATAAAAAGTTGTACATAGGTGATTGAAAAAAAAGCAGCCAATCAGCGAGTCAGTGAGCCAGCAGAGGGAGCCAATGAACCACAGGAGCGTTACCTTAGATTAAAGAAAACGGTGACCTTGATTAGAGAGCGACCCAGGAGACCCGCAGGAGGTCCCTTCACCTGCGCCACCTACTGTACTTAACCCTTAACTCCCCCTCCCCCCACTCTCCTCCTTCTCCTTCAAATTCACACCCCCTCCCCCTTCCCCTTCTCCACCAGGGAAGTGCGGCCTTGGGAACAATGGTGCCCGTACACAGAGAGGGTCACTGCGCTAATTGGAGTGGCGTAAGTCAACTCGTTCAGTACGTGTTTGTGTTTATGTGTGTGTTTGTTTATGATGCTGGAATGTTGCCGTATGTGTGTGTGTGTGTGTGTGTGTGTGTGTGTGTGTGTGCTTCTTTGCTGTCACTGATGATGATAGTGGTTGTGTTCAGGTATTGCAGTGTCGTTTTTTTTATTTACTTATTTATTTATTTGTTTGTTTATTTATTTGTTTATTTATTTATTTATTTGTCTCTAAGTTGTATATGTTGTTCTTTCAATTAGCCATTAAATTCCATCACGTTAAATTCATCTGTCACTCAAGCATTTCATTAGATTAGCCAGCCAGTGAGTCACTCTACAAGCGTTCAGTTAATCAATCATTCATCCCACCTTCAGTCAATCATTTAACCAGCCAGTCATCCCTACCAACTTAAGTCAGTCAGTCAGTCAATCAGTCATTCAGTCCTACATCCTTAAATGAATCAGTCAGTCAGTCATATCAGTCAGTCATATAAGTCTGTCAGTCAGTCAGGCAGTCAGTCAATCAATCGTGCATCCTTGAATAGATAAATAGATAAAAAGATAAATAAATTATACCTTCTGTTTTTCATGCCAATTATATGACTGCTACCACTACCACCACCACCACCACCACCCTATACAGTTCATTTCCCCATTTCAGTCCCATTATGTAAATCATCTGTTTTACATCCCTATCTACAAAAGAACATTTATTTTTATTTATTTTTTTATTTATATTTATTTATTTTTATTTCATTTATTTATTTATTCATTTATTTTTATTCTTTTTTTTTTTTTTTTTTTTTTTTTTTTTTTTTTTTTTTTTTGCGTCTTCCCTACTTTTCTCCCTCCCTCCCTTCCTCCCTTCCTTCCTTCTCTCGTCACTCTTGTTTCATGATTACTTCTCAACTTTCCCTCCCAAACCTCGGAGTCAGATTAGCTCCATATGCGAGGAAGGGGAAGAAAAAAAAAAAATTCTGGAAATTAATAACTCGTGTGTGTTATTGAAGGAGTGCGCGGTACAGTGAAGGGGAGTAAACATTGTAAAGTATTCATCTCTGAGCTTCAAGGGGTCTAGGGAAGGGAAACACTGACCTTTGTGATGGAAATAAGAACTCTAGTTAAGGTCAAGTATCGCCGGGTTACGATTACAAGTGTTTACTTTAAGGGATTTCAAACAGCAGTGGATTTTTATGTTGCGTCCCTCCTAGACTGTTTGACTTGGCTCTACTTCTTTACGTTATCTGAAGGGAAGAGGAAGGTTTATGGATAAGCGAAAAGGAAGAGGTTATGATGAATTTTGAACACTAACAGACTTGTAACCTGCTTTCCTACCAGACTGATTTGGTTGTACTCTTCGTTACCTGAAGAGGAAGGTTTATGAATACACTGAAAGGAGACATTACCACGAAGAATTCTGAACACAGGCAGACTTATATAACCTACGTCCCTTCCAGTTGTTGTTTTTTTTTTTTTTTTTTTTTGGGTATTGTGTTAGCTCAAGATAAAAAGGAAGGTTTGTGGATGCACTGAAGGAAGATATTACCACGAGGAATTTCAACCTCCAGCAGAATTATATCTCTTTCTTCCTTTCCTGCCAGTATGATTCGACTGCACTTCTCTACGTTAGCTGAAGGGAAGAACAAGGTTTAGGGATGCAGTGAAGGAAGACAAGGACAAGGAATTTAAAACAGCATCATAATTAAATTTTACGTTCTTGCCAGAGGAAAAAAAAAAAAAAACTAACGGCAGCATAAAAAAAATGAGCTTTCTTTTCTCTCTCTCTCTCTCTCTCTCTCTCTCTCTCTCTCTCTCTCTCTCTCTCTCTCTCTCTCTCTCTCTCTCTCTCTCTCTCTCTCTCTCTCTCTCTCTCTCTCTCTCTCTCTCTTTTAACCTTCTACTTAACTCTACACAAGTCAGCGTCAAATCACCTCATCAGTTAGAATTTACCGTAATCACATGGACATCCCCCTCGCCATCGATAACTCGGCAAAGACGCAAGACAGTTTCATCGTTCGTCCCGCCCTAACTCCCGCGCGGCGCAAGGAAGCAAGGAAGCAGTGAGGCGGCGGGAAGCGGTGTCTGCATGAGGAGCCGCCGCGGTGTGAAGAAGACAGAAGTACAGTCCTGCGGCACATCCACTTTAACCCTTTCCTCCCTGCCTGCTGAAGGACGCTGATTGCGGGGAACAAAGGAAGTGATGACAGATTCTTGTGCAGGAGGAGGAGGAGAATGAAGCAGGAATAGGAAGTGGATAAGGAGGTGGTGATGGTGGCGGTTTTGTAATAGCTGTGCGTGTGTGTGTGTGTGTGTGTGTGTGTGTGTGTGTGTGTGTGTGTGTGTGTGTGTGTGTGTGTGTGTGTGTGTGTGTGTGTGTGTGTGTGTGTGTGTGTGTACGCGCGCCTACTCTTACTGTATAGAGCTTGAACTTTGCTTGCAATGTTGTGTCTTCATATTTAAGCATATCCAGACTTGCAATAACTTACTTTAAAAAAAAATAATAATATTCTCTACTGTTTTTCCCTTCCTGTTGCTAAATTTTGACCTTTCCTCGCTGCAACTACATCCATATTCCTACTTATCTGTGCTGGAAACTCTACTCCTTTGACCTCACTCACTCATCTGGTCCTCCTCAGTTTGTTCCTGTCCGCGTAAGGCCCACTAAGTCCCCTCTCTCTCTGGTGGCACGGTCAGGTCTTCTCCACCTTCCTCCTTCCTTCATCTCGTTTATTGGTTGATTGAATTATGTTGGTGTCGTGTTTACTCTTTCTCATGTTTCTTCTGAAGCTGTTTTACTGTATTAGTTGCTGCTGCTGTTTTTTTTTTTTGTTTTTTGTTTTTTTCACTGATTTATATTTTCGTTTTACTGTATTTTATTTTATTTTATCTTTTGTATTTTTATGTATTCTCTTGTTTTATCCTTATTTATTTGTTTATTTATTTGTCATTATTTTCTGTATGTTAAGATTGCGAAACCTGGATCATTTCTATTACTGTTCTGTGTATTATTTCCAGTGTGTATGTGTGTGTGTGTGTGTGTGTGTGTGTGTGTGTGTGTGTGTGTGTGTGTGTGTTGGGAGGACGAAAGTGTGTGTTATAGAGAATGAGATAGAAAGAAAGACAGTGGCGAGAGATAAAAATGATAATAGCATAAAACTTCTCTTTTTTTATGTAGGAGGGACACTGGCCAAGGGCAACAAAAATCTAATAAAATTTTTTTTTTTTTTTTTTTTTAAAGCCCACTGAGATGCCAGTCCCGACTAGGATCCGAAGTGGTGGTCAAAAATTGAAGGATAAGTGTCTTGAAACCTCCCTCTTGAAAGAGTTCAAGTCATAGGAAGGTGGAAATACAGAAGTAGGCAGGGAGTTCCAGAGTTTACCAAAGAAGGGGATGAATGATTGGGAATACTGGTTAACACTTACATTAGAGAGGTGGACAGAACAGGGGTGAGAGAAAAAAGAAAGTCTTGTGCAGCGAGACCGCGGGAAGAGAGCAGGCATGAAGTTAGCAAGATCAGAAGAGCAATTAGCATGAAAATATCGGTAGAAGATAGCAAAAGATGCAACATTGCAGCGGTGAGAAAGAGGCTGAAGACAGTCAGTTAGAGGAGAGGAGTTGATGAGACGAAAAGCTTTTGATTCCACCTTGTCTAAAAGAGCGGTTTGAGTTGAACCCCCCCAGACATGTGAAGCATACTCCATACATGGACGGATAAGGCCCTTGTACAGAGTTAGCAGCTTGTGGGTGAGAAAAACTGGCGGAGACCTCTCAGAACGCCTAACTTCATAGAAGCTGTTTTAGCTAGAGATGAGATGTGAAATTTCCAGTTTAGATTATAAGAAAAGGACAGACCGAGGATGTTCAGTGTAGAAGAGGGGGACAGTTGAGTGTCATTGAAGAAGAGGGGATAGTTGTCTGGAAGGTTGTGTCGCGTTGATAGATGGAGGAATTGAGTTTTTGAGGCAATGAACAATACTAAGTTTGCTCTGCCCCAATCAGAAATTTTAAAGAGATCAGAAGTCAAGCGTTCTGTGGCTTTCCTGCGTGAACTATTTACTTCCTGAAGGGTTGGACGTCTGTGAAAAGACGTGGAAAACTGCAAGGTGGTATTATCAGCGCAGGAGTGGATAGGGCAAGAAGTTTGGTTTAAAAGATCATTGATGAATAATAGGAAGAGAGTGGGTAACAGGATAGAACCCTGAGGAACACCACTGTTAATAGATTTAGGAGAAGAACAGTGACCGTCTACCACAGCAACAATAGAACAGTCAGAAAGAAAACTTGAGATGAAGTTACAGAGAGAAGGATAGAAGCTGTAGGAGGGTAGTTTAGAAATCAAAGCTTTGTGCCAGACTCTATCAAAAGCTTTTGATATGTCAAAGGCAACAGCAAAAGTTTCACCAAAATCTGTAAAAGAGGATGACCAAGACTCAGTAAGGAGAGCCAGAAGATCACCAGTAGAGTGGCCTTGACGGAACCCATACTGGCGATCAGATAGAAGTTTTTGAAGTGATATATGTTTAAGAATCTTCCTGTTGAAGATAGATTCAAAAACTTCAGATAGACAGGAAATTAAAGCAATAGGACGGTAGTGTGAGGGATTAGAACGTTCATCCTTTTAATGAACAGGCTGAATGTAGGAAAACTTCCAGCAAGAAGGAAAGGTAGATGTTGACAGAAAAAGTTGAAAGAGTTTGACTAGGCAAGGTGCAAGCACGGAGGCGCAGTTTCGGGGAACAATAGGAGGGATCCCATCAGGTCTATAAGCCTTCCGAGGGTTTAGGCCAGCAAGGGCATGGAAAACATCATTGCGAAGAATTTTAATAGGTAGCATGAAGTAGTCAGAGGGTGGAGGAGAGGGAGGAACAAGCCCAGAATCGTCCAAGATAGAGTTTTTAGCAAAGGTCTGAGCGAAGAGTTCAGCTTTAGAGATAGATGTGATAGCAGTGGTGCCATCTGGTTGAAATAAAGGAGGAAAAGAAGAAGAAGAAGCAAAGTTATTGGAGATGTTTTTGGTTAGATGCCAGAAGTCACAAGAGGAGTTAGATCTTGAAAGATTTTGACACTTTCTGTTAATGAAGGAGTTTTTGGCTAGTTGGAGAACAGACTTGGCATGGTTCCGGGTAAAAATATGAAGTGCATGAGATTCTGGTGATGGAAGGCTAAAGTACCTTTTGTTGGCCACCTCTCTATCATGTATAGCACGAGAACAGGCTGTGTTAAACCAAGATTTGGAAAGTTTAGGTCGAAAAAAAAGAGTGAGGGATATACACCTCCATGCCAGACACTATCACCCCTGTTATGCGCTCGGCATTCAGAGACGGGTCTCTGTCAAGGAAGCAGTAGTCATTCCGAGGAAAATCAGCAAAATACATCCTCAAGTCCCCCCAACTAGCAGAGGCAAAACCCCATAGGCACCTCCGCTTAGGGGAATCCTGAGGAGGGGGTGGATGGAAGATGCGCAGGATTCAATGATGTAAGATAAAGAAGCATTTAGAAAGAAAAGAAAATAAAGAAGAGGAAACAAAAAGCCCCTCAGATAGATGTAGGGGAATAAAATTTAATCAAGAAACTAAACTAACTTTAGGAAAACCAGAAATAGAGAGAAAAAAATCAGGATGTGAGAAAGATTGAGTCTGTCGCAAAGGGAGGAGTGGCATTAGGAGTACAAGAGAGAAAACGAGAAAAGAGGAGGAAAGGCTAGGAATGGCTTAGAAGGATTGGGAGATATTGTGAAGGTAAAGAAAAAAAATGGTTAATGTGATAGAAGGAAAAGGAAGGTATAGAAGTACAGAAGAATATGGTGTTGGTGGGAAAGAAAACGAGAAATTGCAGAGGGAAGGAAAGGAGGGAGTAAAGGGAAAAGGAAGGGAATTTACGTTTATAGAAGCACAAAATATCGTGAAGGAAATAAAGAAAACGAGAGATACACAGGGAAAGAAAGGAGAGAGATCTAAAAGGGAAGTTTGTCTATCTGTCTGTCTTGGAATCAAAGGGGAAGGAAAGAGATGAGAAAGTGAGAATACAGAAGCACATAATATAGTGAAGGAAGGAAAGAAAACGAGATACGAAGGGAAAGAAAGGAGGGAGATGTGGAAGAAAAGAGAAGGGAAGGTATGAGTATGGAAGGAAAGGGAAGGGACGTTATAAGCATAGAAGCACAGAACATGAAGGAATAAAAGAAAACGAGAAAGGAAAGGAAGGAGATGCTACAGAAGGGAAGGTTGTCTGTTTGGCTGTCTGTCTGTCTGTCATGGAGTGAGAGAGGAACGAGAGACGTGGAGGGAAGGAAAGGAAGGCTGTCTGTCTGTCTGCCTGTCAGTCGTAGAGAGAGAGGGAGGGAAGAGGAGAGCCGGGCCAATCTAGCTCGTGTCTCGCCACCGCTGAAGGGGCTTTGGGAGGCCATTACACCGCCGTTAGCGTCATCTCCGGACTCCACTTCTTTCAAAATTGGATTGAAAATCGCTTCTCGGCGTGAATATGTCCGCAGAGGTGCCGGCACAGAACCACGTAAGAATGTTGGTTGAGAGGGAGAGAAGGGAGGGGCGAATGAGAGAGAGAGAGAGAGAGAGAGAGAGAGAGAGAGAGAGAGAGAGAGAGAGAGAATGGATCTCTGATGGAAGGTAGGGGAGATACTGGTGATTCCTCGTCCTGTCCTCGCCTACTGACGATGTATTACGGTTTTCTGTGATCACCTGAGTTGTTTTTATTTTTTTTTTGTTTTTTTTTTTACATGTCAGGGAGACCGGCTGAGGATGTGAAAATTATTAGAAAATAAAAGAAAAGCTCTTAAAATTATGTTTAAAGAGAGAGAGAGAGAGAGAGAGAGAGAGAGAGAGAGAGAGAGAGAGAGAGAGAGAGAGAGAGAGAGAGAGAGAGAGAGAGAGAGAGAAGCCGAGAGTCAGTCAACCACTTTAGTTTTCGATTGACTGACTGATTGATTGATTGATTGATTGAAGGCATCACGATAAGTTTACATGTATAGCGTTGTGTCTTACTCTTTGTTATTGATGCAGTTCTTGTTACATAGAAGAGAGACTCTACAACATCTAGTTCCGAAATATTGGACACCGTAAGAAGAAGCAGAGCGAATGCTGGAGAGCCAAGGTGAGGAGGCGCAGTAGCGGGGCCGCTATGAGGTGCTAAGGTAATCGTGAATGGTAAAACTCCGAGACAGGTGGCGATGTTCGATATCTGGACGTAGTGGGTATTG
>NC_087157.1:10555000-10587500 GCF_035594125.1 Scylla paramamosain | reverse complement strand
TTTAAAAAATTCAATCCCTTTTATACATGAAGTCTGGCTTTATTAACTTAGGTAATATTTGAGAAAGTAAATTTAACATGAAAAATATTTGAGATATTAAATTATATCTTTATTCCATCCATATCTCATTTTTCAATCACACATGAACTTCTAATCCAATAAGTAATAACTGAGATAGCAAATTTTACCTTAAGTTCACCCTTATGTCATTTTTTTTTTTATTTCACATGAACTTTTAATCCAATAAATAATAATTGGGACAGTAAAGTCTACTTTTATTTCACCCATATTACGTTTTTTTTCCAGTCGCATATAAACCTTTAATGCAGTAAATAATCATTGGGAAAGTAAATTTTGCCCGTTGTCGTTTTCAATAACACATAAACTTCTAATGCAGTTAGAAATAATTGAAAAGTAAATTTTACCTATAGTTCATCTGTATATCGTTTTTCAATCGCATATAAACCTGTAATACAGTGGAGACTCGAGGATTGGGGCGGCGGACGCACGGCGCTGTTGGTGGCTGGGTGTCGGTTGCCCCTGACAGGTGACAGGAGGAGGTGAGTGATGGACCAGCAGCCAGCGGCGCTAACCACTTCACCGCTACCACTCCATTAATGACAGACACGGCAGGAATAAACGTGAAATGGCAGTTATGGTGTGTAGTAGATAATATAAGGTAAATGTTAAGTGGTTGCGTATCAGTTAACTGCTGGCAATAAAAATTAAATAAGATGGATGCATAAAAATATAAACAAGAAAAGTAGATGATTTTTGGGAACTACATTTCTCTCTCTCTCTCTCTCTCTCTCTCTCTCTCTCTCTCTCTCTCTCTCTCTCTCTCTCTCTCTCTCTCTCTCTCTCTCTCTCTCTCTCTCTCTCTCTCTCTCTCTCTCTCTCTCTCTCTCTTGGTCGATCTCCCTGATACATAAAAAAGAAATACAAATGAATAGATAAAATTGCAAAAGAAAAACTGAGGCTTAAAGTTGGGTATTGAATAGATTTGTCTTTTCCTTACAAATTTTCATGTCTTCACTACCTAGCGCATTATTACATTTCTTACCCACACCTGCAATTGCTGGCGGGTGTGTAGGTGACTTGCCCTATGTGGCATGAACGTACAATAACACTGCAGCCGCTACGTATGTTATGACGTCCTTGACCCTTCATTTCCTGAGCCTTACTGTGTTATCTCTCGACCCGCACATTGTCTCTTGAAGTGTGATAACCCGTTCCCAGAAAGTTCTACTCTTGTATCATCAGTGCCCTAAGTGTCATCAGCCTTTGTGTGTGATTCGAGGTGTGAATTATAGTACACAGCATTGCCTCTTAGTAGTCACGTTTCGTTTTGTCATCTTACCTCTGTCACTTGCCTCCCGCTCCCCCTCCGTGAAATGCTGGTGTGTGTTGAAGATAGGAATAATAATGAAGACGGTTGCAACGTTTCTTATATAAAAGTAGCTTTGTGAATTATTGTGGCATTACATCAGTTCAGTGTTTTTTTTTTTTCCTCTCCTTATTAAGTTTTATTATTGTTGTTGTTGTTATCGTTGTTGTTGTTGTTGTTGTTGTTGTTGTTGTTGTTGTTGTTGTTGCTGTTATTATTATTATTATTATTATTATTATTATTATTATTATTATTATTATTATTATTATTATTATTATTATTATTATTATTATTATTATTATTATTATTATTATTATTGCCGCTGCTACTGCTGCTGCTGCTGTTACAGGGACTGCCACGTGTAGATCTGATAACTCCTTACATCTTCCTTTATTTTCTAATGTTCCCATGGTTTTAAGTTCTAAAAGACCCGTTCTGTCCCTCGCCCCGGAAAAAAAATAATTACATCGCTGCTGTCAACATCTACTAGGAAGAGAGACAGATAAGGGGACCTGAATCACGTTAATTCCTTCTGAGACACACACACACACACACACACACACACACACACACACACACACACACACACACACACACACACACACACACACATCAGTTCCTAGAAAGATAATCGCCCTCAGCTGTTCTCAAAAGAGGAATGTGGGAGGAATGGTGGAGGGAGGGATGGGGGTGGAAGGAAAAATGACTGGAGGCATCACTGTCCTAAGCGCCACTGTGTTGTAGTCAAGGAAGGTATTAAGTAGAATCATTGGTTGTAGTTGTCCACTGTGGCCCCCGCCCCGCCTTACTCCAGCCTGCCATCTCTTGACACAGCTCCTGACACCATGATCACCACTGCTGTTGCACTTCCGGGGGGGGGGGGGGATGACACACACACACACACACACACACACACACACACACACACACACACACACACACACACACACTCTCTCTCTCTCTCTCTCTCTCTCTCTCTCTCTCTCTCTCTCTCTCTCTCTCTCCTTATTATTTTCATGTTTCTTATGTTATTTTCACATTTCTTCAGAACCACAAAGCAGTTCACACACACGTGTGTGTGTGTGTGTGTGTGTGTGTGTGTGTGTGTGTGTGTGTGTATGATATAAATGCCTTTCTTAAATTTTATGCATTTATTTTTATAAGAAGAGTCACTGGATATTGAATCCAGAGCTTTGTTTCTTTTCCCTACTCCATCCATTACTAGAAGTCTTACTTAAGGCCATGAATTATATTATTTTATATTCTGTTAATTACATAAATTGAGCTACCTTAGGTGTAGTTTTAATTTCATTTGTCATACAGACATGTTAATGCTACAATATGAATTAGACTGTTCCAGCATCATTCCTTTAGCCTTCTTTGAAATGCACTAAGAGGAAATGTGTCTAAATGTTGTATTGTGATTGTTCATCTCCATTACTTGTTTTACAGATTAGATGTTAAAGCTGCTGTGAATTACACTCATCTAGCAACATTCCTCTAGCCTTCCTTTAATATTACATGTGATGCAATTAGAGGAATTAGTGTCCAAGTGTTGTATTCTGAATGTTCACCCCCATTACTTGTTTACAGAGTACATATAAATGCTTCTTTTAATTACACTAATCCGGCATCATTCCTGAAGTCTTCCTTGATTTACATGTGATGCACTCAAAGGAATAAGTGTCCTAGCATTGTATTCTAACTGTTCCCCATGTTTGCAGAGGGGTCTGGAATGTGCCGTACATCACCGGGGTGTACCTCATCCAGGGCACCGTGCTGCGAAATGCTGAGACACGCCCCAACTTTATCCACAGACTGCTGGATGCTGACATGGCCATGGCTGCCAACATGAGGGACAAGGTGTGTTCATACTGGCCGTCTTCTTGCTCTCCTTTCTGATTCTTGGTTCATTCCCACTTAGAGATTTCAAGGAAGATTTATCTGTCACCTTGAACTATTAGTCTATGTGAAATCCGATAGCATTCTTATTTTTTTCAGAAGTTAGATACTGTACTTAATACCAGCAAAGATTTATAACTGCTCATACATGCATTAAAATTTGTGAATAAGGAATTTATAGTCGATGTGAATATTATTATTAGTTACCAGTTATGACTACCCACTAGAATAGATTAATATTAGTGAATGAGAAATTCACAGTATGTGTGAATATAGCTGTGGATGCAATTAAGGAGAGCTAACCAACTTTCATGGCCAGGGTGTGTTTATGTACGTGACCAATCTGGAGGAGTATGGCCACCTGGTGGACCCGGACTTCTTCCCCACCAAGTACCTGCACAATGACATGTGGCAGATGAAGGCCAACCGCCGTGACTGGGAGCAGCGCTACATCTCACCCGAGTACTGGCAGGCACTCAACCCAAACACTCTCAACGAAATGGTAAGTTACCACTCACTGTGTGCATACATTTGATAACTTATATTGAAATTGCATTTGTAACACTTTTTATATGTTTTATGATTACATGTCGTATAGAGGATATAACAAGGATGCCATAAGCAAAATTTTCAGGATCAGTAATCAGGATAGAACAAGAAATAATGGGTTGAAGCTTAAAAAGTTAAATTTAAAAGAGATAGGAAGGAATTGGTTTTCAAATACTCGTATAGTGGTAGATGGATGGAATGGACTCAGTAATAAGGTTATTAATGCTGAGTCATTAGGTAGCTTTAAAAGAAGATTGGACAAATGACAGGTGGAAATAAGTAGATATGTTTCATGCAGGTACTACCACATGTAGGCCTGATGGGTTCTTACAACTTCCTATTTTCTTATGTTCTTATATGCCTGGGCTAAGAAATAACAGCCATGATGTATAATTTTTAAAAGTCAACCTAATTTTAAAAGTAAATTAAACAAACATACTATATTTGCATAGAAAACTTCCTACTCTGAGTTGCTTACAACTCCAGCTACCAAAGTGTTTGCTTCAACTTTTGGGACACTGTAGATGTATGAATTTGTACCGTATTATTTAGATACTAATTATTCTTTCTTTCTCCTGTCCATCCTCCAGCCATGCCCTGATGTGTACTGGTTCCCACTGTTCACCACACGCTTCTGCGAGGAGTTCATTGCAGTGGCTGAGGATAATGGTGGATGGTCAGATGGCAGCAATAATGTGAGTGAAACTGTCTTGATTGACACATAAAACAGAAGAAACATATAATTGCTGACAGATAAAATAGAAGAAACATATATTTGCTGAATGAATATGTCTGTGAATCTAGTGTTGTTGTGGCCAGTGCACTGATCTCACAAGTAAGAGATATGGAGGTTTGAGTCCTTGGCCAAGGAGAGACAACTCAAGCTTACTTCTGTTTGTGGTGTAGCACTTGTCATTGGCCAGAGGATATGAGCAGACCAAAGTTAAGGAGTTATGACTACACTGTCTGGCAAGGGAGAGGCTAGTAACTGTTATTAGTCTTGCCATCCCCTGTGTGTGTGTGTGTGTGTGTGTGTGTGTGTGTGTGTGTGTGTGTTTACCTATTTGTATTTTTTACAGGATTGAGTCAAGTTTGTAATGTTTCATTTTATAAAAAACAACTTACTTATTTTCTTTAAATGTATGTATATTGTTTGCACCCACCAATTCCTCTAGTAAAGCATTCCAATGATGTGTGTGTGTGTGTGTGTGTGTGTGTGTGTGTACTCCTCCAACACTGCAATTCTTTTCTTCTCCCTTATAATATTGTAAATCTTCCTTAAGTATTGGCTGGATCTTTGAGTGGTCACACAGTGTGAGCCGTCAGTAACCCTGATCCACCCTGGAATCATAAAACATGAGTGGCCTTGTTTTGTGTTGCTGAAGTCAGGTTTCAACTTAACTGGTTTAATTCAGCAAAAACTTCAGTTGATGATTGGTTTACAGTTATGATGCTTATAGCTTCTGCTCACAGAGAACATAGTATTTTCAATGATTGAAAGAAGAATTGTTTTGTGACACTAGAAACAAATGGTGCTTAATATGCACTACTGTGAGTTTTCTTGACTTTTGATATTACCATATTAATCTTTGTTTGAGAATTTAGTTGTCATGTTATATGTGTAAATAGCTTTATCTTGTGTATTTCAGGACCCCAGACTGGCTGGTGGGTATGAGAATGTACCAACTGTTGACATTCACATGAACCAGATAGAGTATGAACAGGAGTGGCTCTGGATTCTTCGCCATTATGTCAAACCTCTGGCAGAGAAAGTCTTCGTTGGATATGATAGTGATGTAAGTGTTGATATTCCTAAAACCTCTTGCGATTCATCAGTTGAAAGAGTAAACTCTGACCTTAAATGTCCATTCAGTTCCTTGAGTATTAATTATTTTGGATTAGGAAAAGATGCTTGAAAAATTAGATTTAAAAAAAGAGAGGAAGGCATTGGTTCTCAAATAGAGTGGTGAATGAATGGAATGGACTCAGCAGTCAGGTTGTTAGTAGTGAGTCATTAGGGAACTTTAAAAGAAGATTAGACACATTTATGGATGAGGATGATAGGTGGAAATAGGTTCCCTACAGGGACTGCCACATGTAGGTTTGGCAGCTTCTTGCAGCTTCCCTTGTTTTCTTATATTCTTATGATGCAGTAGTATAAAGTTCTAGCACTAAAAGGAAATTATTATATAGATTATAAACATTCATTTGTAATTGTATAAAATGAATGCTTTCTTTCTGTGTAACAGGCCCGAGCCATCATGAACTTCATTGTGAGGTACAGACCCACAGAGCAGTCCTTCCTGCGTCCCCACCACGACTCTTCAACCTACACCATCAACATTGGCCTCAATCGTCCACACATTGATTATGAGGTAAGTGCATTTGCAGCTTGTTTTTACTTGCCTGTCATTTTCCAAATCCATGAAGCTGCTAACTCAACTGGAGACTATTTTTTGTATTTTTGTAGTTGTTTAGCATGGTCAAGAGTCAAATGAGATTTCTCTCTCTCTCTCTCTCTCTCTCTCTCTCTCTCTCTCTCTCTCTCTCTCTCTCTCTCTCTCTCTCTCTCTCTCTCTCTCTCTCTTGTTGACTTATTGACTGTTTTCATCATAAAAATTTTGAAAAACATATTTAATGTTTACAAACATCAACTTTAGCCACAGACAGCTGACCATACTGTGTGGGAAAAATGACTCACATAAAAAGGGTTATTCCTTCTCTTTTTCTCAGGGAGGTGGCGCTCATTTCATCCGGTACAACTGCTCGGTGGTGGACACACGGGTGGGCTGGTCCCTCATGCACCCCGGCCGCCTCACCCACTACCATGAGGGCCTGCAGACCACTAGAGGAACACGCTACATCATGGTCTCTTTTATTGATCCTTGATTTCTCAGTATTTTTTATACCTAATCCTATTCTTCGTATTTGATCTGAATTTCTAGTCTGTAAGTTGGTAGCAGTCTACTGACCCTTTATGTTATGATTCTCTGTCTCCATCATAGTATCAAATTTTACAAAATGTGTGACAGATTGATGTGTATGAGTGTTCCCAAGGTATTTTATATGACCTGATGTGGTAAGTTAAAAGCATCTTAATGTTTTATCTTTATCTGAGAAGGAAAACTTCATACAAGTCAGATATCATGAATAGTTACCAGAATGCCTTATATCTCTTATCTGCTGATGTAATACTCACTGACTCAGTTTGTAATGTGTAACACCTATACTTATGTAGTTTGCTGCAGTATATGCTGATGCCAGCCACTGTGATAGCTTGATGCCACCCAGCAGCAGGCCAGGCACCATTACAGAATAAAAATGTAAGGTTTATGGGGGGAATTAATTTTTGTCTGTTTGTCATAATTTCGAGTGAACATTTGAAAGAAACATATTAAAAGAGTTATATTACTGCAGTTAAACTTAAGAAATATGAAATATATCTACATAAATGTTTAGTATTGTGGCTGATGCTGCCAGTGCTTAAGGAAATCATATTTGATATTTTACCCTGAAATCCTGCAGTTATCCAGATCTCTAATCCTGGATTGTTATCCTCTTGTGATTCCATTTATTGATACAAGGTTTAGGAAAGAAAGAAGAGGTATTCCTTCTCCCTTCACACCAGAGTTTGCATTCCTGTAAGTCATAATGTATGAGTCTTAGAAATTGTTAATAATATAAGATTTTATATTTTCCGTAGAAAATATCATTTGCTTCTGTTTTTATAGTAATGTATTGTTTTGTATTTGTATTCGTCTGTTATCTCCATGTGAATTTTGTCTGGTGCCAGTCTTGTATGATGTCTTACTTAATTTGTATCTTTTCATAAAATGTACCATATTGAGCTTTTTGATTGCAGCATTACAAGTCCACCCCAATTTTTCATGCAATGTAGCAATATCAGACCCTTTCTATAATGCCTCTCCCATGCACATTATTCCACCTGCAGTATTTGTGCTCTTAAGTTTTATGTGGTGTAGCTGTGTTTTCTTTTTGAAAATTCAGTGTAATGGCAAAGTAATAGTGTAGGAAAGGGCATATTGTATTAAAGAATCAAGAAAAGTGTTTTATGGAAAATACATAGTTATCCCCACCAAAACTTCAAATGATGTACGAGTACATATAACCATTATACTAATATCACAAAAATGCATTACCAATATAATTAGTGTGCTTTATAGAATGGCAACAGAATGTGTAAAACATTAAAGTTTAAGACAATTCTCATATCACAATGAAAATTACATTTTTTTATGTATGCACACTAGCAATATATCATATATTCAGAAAGGTACACAGCAGTTTGGAGAATCATATTCCTTTATATCATTTTATGATTTATGTAAGATATCCAGTGAATGAAACAGAAATATCTACACACATTACAAGCGTCACAACACACTATTCCAATGACATGAACCTGTCACTTGCTCTGCCTGTATGTGCCAGGAGGAGGTGCTGCACACTCCCAGCAGTGTGGTGTATGACAAACATTACACAGATGATCTCGGCCACTTCCCAGGCTGAAAAAACAAGCTGATGGTGCTACTTATAGTAATATTGTGATCTTTATTATATTTTTAAGTAGGTAAAACTGTCAAATCAGTTGCATAAATGTTATGCATGCCATATGTGTAGAATATGTGTTCATTATAGTAATAAAACTTTTTACACAGTGTCATCTTGATGGAACCAAATACTTCAATAACCTTCTCATCAGAGTATTTCTGTCATCTCTAAGCCTTGTACTAGGAATATCCAAGTAAAGTTAATGTTTCAGTAATTTTTAGTAGAACAGGGAAGGAGTATAACAGCCACCTGGAAGAAAGGGAAGGGGCTCTGGAGCGCATCCTGCAGCAGAATGATATTTGTATTTTAAAAAAGGATAAGAAATTAGGTTTCAAATAAGGTGGTAGATGTCTGGAACAGATTCATTAATCAGGTTACTGATGCAGTTAGTAGAAAGCTGTGAAAGGTCGGATAGATTTGTGGATAGGGATGATGGATAGATAGGTGTTTAAAGACCGGTCGCATTTCATACTGGCTTCTTG
The DNA here is from genome assembly GCF_035594125.1 of Scylla paramamosain. Lineage (NCBI taxonomy): Eukaryota > Metazoa > Arthropoda > Malacostraca > Decapoda > Portunidae > Scylla > Scylla paramamosain. The sequence continues at coordinate 10,578,608 of NC_087157.1, read as the reverse complement.
GACCTTCCCCTGTGTTCTTACTTTCCTTGTACCAATGTGATGAGAGTATGTTTAAGTCTGATTATATACATAGGTGTTTTAACTTCATACAGGGACTGCCACATTTTTATTGACTTAATGCAGCTTCCCTTATGTTCTCACTCTCGGCTTGCAGTACGAATGGGATGGGAGTATGGGTAAGTGAGAACCAAAGAGTTTTGATGAGTGAAGGAGTGAAACTATACAGGACTATATGACAGGAAGTGATTGAGGAAGGAGGAGGATATCCAGATGATAGTTATACAAATGGTAGAAATGGTTTTGATTATGCATTATGCTGGATTTTTTTTTTCTTGATCTTAATTATCTATTTTGTCCATTTTGTTGTAATTTTAGCTGTTTACCTATCCATTTTTATTTATTTATTTATTTTTATTTATTTATTATCTATTTTTTTTTTTTTTTTACTTATTGTTATTATCTTTTTACCTATTTATTAATTTATTTTCAATCTATGGAAGGTTGGAAGGGAATGCGTTTATGACTGTACGTGTCCAAGCACACCACACGAGATAGTTCTAATTGCGGCCACTGAACGCACTGACCTGCTTTGTACGTATCTTTTAAGTACTGATGAAATGAAGAAGAAAAAAAAAGCATGTAATTTCTCGTAATGTGATGAAAAGGCGTTAATAGGAATATTTAAATAACCCATCTATATAACCACACCTCACATACAATGAGGTAATAGAACAAACCATTGCTATAAGAACTAAGTTAGCATTAATTAAACGTTTTTGTCTTTGGATAAAGAAAATAAAAGGTAAAAACAAAGCAGTGAAGTCACTAGCCGAGGAAACGGAAACAAGAATTTGCTATCTTAAGATTATAATATTTAAACAAAAATATCTCCTGTACTTTTATCTAATAACACATTACTTTCACAGTTGTAATATTAACAGAGGGACTAAAAAAAATTGTCAGTTCCCATCTACCCGCTGCAAGTACTAGACATAATAATAGTAATATAAACAAAACTATCCAACGTGCTTTTATTTCACTATCAATATTTTTTTTTTGCACTTGGACCTTGGACTATCAACAGAAAGCATAAAATATAAAATACCCTCCCTGGCAGTAACGAGTCAACTACCTTGTAAGCACTGGACATGTAGTAATATAAACAAAAACGATCTTATGTGCTTTCATCTCATTACTCTTATTTTTTAAACGTGAAATATTAACGAAGATCCTAAATAAGAATCAGGTTCCACCCCTCTGTGTGTTTTCCTTGACCGAACCCCAGACAGGACAGGTAGTAATGTAAACAAAAATGGAGCTTCTGTGTCGAGGCTTCAAACTTGTGTAGATATTTGGATCAGTTAAGCGCGTCTGTGATATTTCTCGGAGTATGGCTTCCGTCAAGGTGGCAGTTCGTGTCCGGCCCTTCAATCAAAGGTAATATATGACCTTTGTGTATAAGGGATCAGGGTTAAATGAGGGTAAACAGAGTGACAGGTCTGGTGTTTCCTCCCCTCTTGTCTTGGAATTATGGGTTATTTTTGTGTGTGTTGCCTGTGTAAATTGCTGTTGGCTTTTTCATGCTGGTTAAAGTAAAATAGGTTAGGTGAACTTCAACTATCGTGTGTGTGTGTGTGTGTGTGTGTGTTCTACCAGATGACTAATTGAGTGTAAATTTACTACCTGGTAACTAATTGTTTGAGTGTACATGATGACCATCTGAGTGTACTATACTATTCTACTATCTGGCAACTAATTGTTTAAGTGTACCTGGTGAATGTCTGAGTGTACCTTATGATTTATTGCTTGAGTGCACCAGGTGACTAATTGATTGTACTACCTGATGACTAATAGTTACTCCCCACCACACCCTTCCTCACCCTAACTCACTCCTGCTGTTCTAAACGTTGTTTGACTTAGTAATTTTTTGGTTAGCTGCATCCCATGAATTACTAGATATGGTTCTGTATAACAGAGCACATTGCTTCCCCTTGTAAGGGAGTGTGTGTTAGGGAGAGAAGCAAATGTGTTAGGAGGAAAAGCAATTTGAGACTAACCAGAGGGTTGTCATTTCCCTGCAACTTTCAAAGACATTCTATTTGTCATATTTCAGTCTCTTGGTCATGTAACAGTGAGACATTTCAGAATTAAACTTGACCAAACATTTAACCTAATTGTGAGGATGGTTTCATGCCCTCCCAGTGGACCCTCATCATGTAACAGTGAGGATTGTTTCAGAATTAAATCTAACCAAACATTTAATGACCCTGACTGCAAGGATTGCTTCACATCCATCCCAATGAAACTGAGTGAAGCTAAAAATTAGTCCATTACTTTTTTGCCATGCTCATCAAATTAGCTGTTATTATGCAGTCTCAGCCTTAATAAAGAGACCCTCTAAAACTAACCAAATGTTATGACTCATGGCTGGAGAATATGTCAAATAAACAAACAAATGATACACAAGAGAAGTTGGCAGACTTTTTCTTTGAAAACATGAGCATCTGTTTTCTGGACAGGATAGGATGGGATTTCGTATTGGTATGTGTTGAATTATTCTTCGGAAAAGCTTGTAAAAAATGTATTTTTAATGAATGTGGTTAATTAATCAGTGGTGGTAAAGAAGATTTAAAGGTTATTAAATTGGTACTTGTTCCAGTTTGTTAACTGTGCATGCATGATCCAGCCCACTTGCTGACTGTGTCAGCTGTGAACTTTCAGCATGCACAACAATAAAGATGTTTGCTTTGTATCATTAAATGCCAACAGTGGACTGTTGGGGAGACCAGAGACCCTACTAGGAAGTTTGTGTAGAAGGAACTCACAATTATGCTTTGAGGTTAATTGACAGGAGAACATCCATATTAGGAAGTTCTTTCTATTTATTTAAATTTGATATGTAATATGCTCACATCTGGTCTGATAAGGAAAACCAGTCATGCATCACAAGACACAGCTTTTCAAACTTGCACTGTGAGCATATGATCTCATCCTGATTAATCTGTTAGTATGAATGCCAGCCATAAACTAGCCCCAAAACTTTTTTTATTACCCTTATCTACCACCTTGCAGCCCTGCCGTGCCACAAATTGACTAGCATCATAGCCACCCTTTGGGTTCTCTCTGCACTCTTCCATGTCGAACCATGTTATATACCAAATAATGAAGTAAATGAGAATTTAACAGCCTACTACTAGTCTCGGCTCTCAGATAGCTTTAGTAAAGAATGTACATTTGGTGTGGGGAGAGTGTGTGTTTTTGTGCTGTAGATCAACTACATATGTAAAGGAAATTATGAGTATTTATTATTTCCAAATGCTGGCATAAGTGTGTGCTTATGTATATGCATTGTATTTTCAGAGAAGTGGACTTGAGTTCTCATTGTATTGTTGAAGTTGAAGATAAGAAAACAAAACTCATTAACAGTAAGGTAAGTATAACTTATTCAGAAGATAGTTTTTGCTAATAACCCATCACAAGCAGTAGATACCAGTATACATCTCATTTGTTCAATCAAGTGTGATAGATCGCCAACTGACAGAAGTCTACAACTAGACAAGTACATGAAAGCATTTGAAATTTTCAGCACAGTATAACCTTCATTTGATAAAAGTATTAGTGTCACTCATGTGGGTATTGATTTTATTGCTGCACACTGTATAGTCTTAAAAATTCTTTTCATCATAAATTGCATTTTGCTTTCATTGGAGAGCACTATTAATATGTATTGCTAAATCATTTCAATTTCATGGAAGCAGTAAAATGTATAATGACTACATCAGAAAGTCTGAAGCTTATCTAACACCATAGTGTGAGGTTTTGGCAATAGTTCAACAGCCAGCTTCTCAGTAAGGAGGGAGTAATGGTGAGGTAGATATGAATGATGAATTGATACAAAATAAAAAGAAATTACAACCAAATGATTATTATAAATAATAATACAGTTCACCCTCATACAGATACATTCCTGAGGCTGCCTACACAACACAATTCTATTGGGTTGAATTACTCGTCCCTGGGACATTGCTCCTCATGATCTTGTTGCTGCCTTTCAGATTAGTCTTGGAGATGGAGCGGAGGCGAGGGAACGTGTTAAAGAGTTCACATTTGATTATTCCTACTGGTCTCATACGGAGTCAGACAACCACTTTGCTCCTCAGGTGTGTAAGCTTCACTAGAGATCTGAGAACATGTTTGAATTGTTAAGTTATGTTTATTGTTCTGCTTTATTTGTTTATTTGTTTATTATTTTTTTATTTATTTTATTTTTTTCTTCTTCTTTTTTTGTGTCTAAATAAACCACTATGTAAATACAGTAATCTTCTGTTGCAATAAAATATCAAATCTAAAGCAGATCCACCACTCATGTAAATTGCAAATATACATCATAGAATGTTATATATTAATTTTGCATAAGTGTATAGTGATGCAAAACCTGTCAAGGAATTTAGGCTCAATGTTTGTCTTTACTTATATACAGTACCTTATACATACATCTTCACTAAGTTTGAACCCTTTTTATTTACTTTCCAAGGTTAAGATATACGATGACTTGGGAACAGATGTTGTTTCCAATGCCCTCCAGGGATACAATGCCTGTGTGTTCGCCTATGGCCAGACCGGGAGTGGCAAAACTTTCACCATGATGGGCTCCCAGGTGAGATATAGGAACTTTTCCTCCTTTTTTATGATATTATTTATTTCATTACTTTACGCTGTGAAGCACTGACATAGAAAATCAACATGTCAGCTCACTTGTTCATGGCTAGGTATTTATTTTGTTGATACAAGTGCACTGGAACCCTAATTTTTGTATATATGAGATCGTGGTTTTCATTGAGTGAATCAAGAAAACTTTTGGTCCTGAGCATTTCAGATAAGAGATTATTGACATGTATTTATTTTATGCTTTATTAGCACTTAGTATGAAATTGGGAAAATCCAAATTTGTTTGCAGTATGAAATTAGGAAAATCCAAATTTGTTTGCCTTTTTTTTATTACAGTCCAATCCAGGACTTATTCCTAGGATATGTGAAGCTCTGTTTTCAAGCATGGCAGAAGGAAGGGAGGCTGGAACTACATACAAGTGAGTACTATAAACTACATATCCTTAGTAGAAAGGAAAGTTTGTGATATTTATTCATCATTGATGTAAGTGTACTTACTATTATTACAGAAACCTATGAGTTATATGTAACAAACAAATCCTTGATGTACTCTTATTCATATTGTGTATATGTTCATGCATACATATTTTATGCTTCAATATAACTCAACAGAGTGGAAGTAAGCTATTTGGAGATCTATAATGAGCGAGTGAAAGACTTGCTGAGACCCGGTGCCCAGAATACCCACTCCCTCCGTGTGAGGGAACACCCCAAGCTGGGCCCATATGTGCAGGACCTCTCTGTCCACTTAGTCCAGCAGTACCCAGACATTGAGGTTAGTGGACTTCTTTATTTGTTTTTGCACTTTCTATTTGCAATTTAATGCAACGAATTAATAAGCCTATATATAACCAGTCTGTGTGTGAAACTAATGTTGTCTATAAGGTCAGGGAAATAGAGCAACGATTGAAATAAATATGAATTAGGTCCACCGAATCATATCATATATATTAATTCACATACTGCACAGAATCAGTTTAATAGAAATTAATGAGTCCCTTGAGAGACAACAGATACATTATCCAGGTGAGGGCAGTTATTTTGACAAGCAAGTTATTGCATGGATGGTAGTAGATTGTATGTATGTTTTGGGGAAATAGCTTAGGAGATAATATTGCTATGGCCAACCAGAACCCAAATAATAGTGATCTGTGTAAGGTAAAATAAGTATATATATCACAAGATGCATTTAATGGGCTACAAAGTATCCTGCTTTCAAAGTTGGCCCACTGTCAGACAGTGTCTTGCCTATCCCTGATCTAGGTGCTGTGTGTGTGTGTTTAATAAAAACAAATATATTTCTTATTTTGAAAAGTATTACAGCTTAGTTGTTATTTATACCATGGAAAGTTATATTGGTCTTACTTAAAACCTTTACTGTGACGTATGATCCTTATTTTAGTAACTAGTCAAAGAAGGATTGTGAGCAGTGGTGAGAAGAATTATAACATTAAGAAACTTTTGGGCTTGTGTTAACTGTTCAGAATAGATCTTGATGTGTAGTTAAATTCGGTCTTTTTATTTCTGAAAATTTTTCATGCAGGAACTAATGAGGAAAGGAAACTCTCATCGTACAACAGCCAGCACCCACATGAACGACACCAGCTCAAGAAGTCATGCCATCTTTACTGTCACCTTCATTCAGGCCAAACTTATGTCTGATGTTCCTCTTGAAACTCGTTCCAAGATTCATCTTGTTGACCTTGCAGGCAGGTATGGCATATCATCATACATTGTAAATGTACAATTCCAACAGGGACAGGAACAGTATTGTGTACAGGAAACTGCACGCAGTATTTGTACTGACAAAAGAATAGAAAAGTCTCTTCATTGTATGGTCTTTTTAATGGGTATGTTAAAGCCATATAAGGCTTATAATGATGGCTATCATATACATGGAAATTTATAAAGAATTTAGGAGAATTTAATGAAAATTTTACCAAACATTACTCAGTTATTTTCTCTTTGTGATTGTAAATGTTACTCTGTAGTTTACACAAAATATAGAATGTTATTGATAATAATCAGGAATCCATTGTATGATTCATTCACTTTTAGTTATGACATTACATAGAATATGATGAGAGGATATGCCATCACTGTACTCAGCATTGTGGATTTTCAGTGAAAGAGCAGATGCAACGGGGGCAACAGGTCAGAGGCTGAAGGAAGGTGCCCACATCAATAAGTCCCTGGTGACTCTGGGATCTGTCATCAGTGCCCTCGCAGAACAGGCCGCCAAATCCATCTCAGGAAAGAATGTCTTCATCCCATACAGAGACTCAGTCCTTACTTGGTTATTAAAAGATTCTCTCGGTGGGAACTCCAAAACAATCATGATAGCAAGTAAGCTTTTGACATTCCCAGATTAAGCTGTCATCATATTAATTATAATGACTAAATCTTCAATATCAGTGACATTTTTGTCATGGCTAGCACAGAGTACGTTGATAACTGTTTTATGAAATACATTTTTAATTTTTTTTTCATGGGTCTTTTACATATGATGTAGATAATAGTTCAAGATGATACTAAATCCTTTCATATTCTGAGACTGCAGAACACATCTATTATACTGAACATGATTACTATTGATATAACTCTTGATGTCATTGTATCTTATATTGATTTCCTTATTCAAGCTATATCTCCTGCTGATGTGAATTATGGGGAGACACTGAGCACATTGAGGTATGCCAACCGAGCAAAGAACATCATCAACAAGCCCACTATTAATGAGGATCCCAACGTGAAGCTCATCAGAGAACTCAGGGAAGAAATTTTAAATCTTAAGCTCCAGCTCCAGGAAACCACTGTTGTTGGCTTGGGGGTGAGTTAGATTGTTGCCAAATTGTCTTTTTTATCTATAAAGAATGTTTACTAGTAAAAAGATAAAAGGAAATGTATAATATATATGTTGTGCAGAAAGTGATACTGTGAATTTTATGTTTAAATATATATATATGAAAGGATATCAACATTGTTCTCAGGCCATCAATGAAAAGGGAAGTATAATGGAGACCCTAAGCCAAAAGCAAGCCAAAGAAAAGGAATTAACTGACCAGTGGACTGAAAGGTGGAGTGAGACACATACTATCCTTCAAGAACAGAAGACCCTGGGCCTCCGGAAAGCTGGTGTGTAAAAGTATCCTTCATTGATATTTTAAATTTTTGTTTTCATGGACCACTATATATTAATTTTTTCTTTCATTTTGACTATGTGTATTTTCCTGCATAAAAGTATTTCTTTATTTTAACTGTGTTGCAGGTCAGGGTGTGGTGTTAGACTCAGAACGGCCACACCTTGTCTTGATTGATGACAACGTGCTGACGACTGGTGTGACACTTTACCATCTCAATGACGGCCGCACCACCATCGGTTCCCTCTCCTCTCAGGATATCAGGCTGGAGGTATGAGTGTGTGTGTAGGCTCAGCAACAGATTCATTGAGTTACACCATGTTCTGAGTGGAGGGGGTGGAAGGACAGAACTGACTAAGGATTGGGGAGTTATATATAAAAAAGAATCAAGGTAGATATTTATGAACTGCAGTGTATGTTTTTATTGGAATTTCTCATCTCTTATGTGTATTAGGTTCATATTGCTTTTTTAAAATTACTAACTAATGAATAGTAGATTCTCAACAACATTAGCTTTGAAGATAAATACAACAAATCAGCTTGAAAAGATGGAACATTACTAGCTTGACTCAATCTTGTAAAAATACAGTTAGGTAAGATTATCATTAGAAAATTATAGGTTTGGTTTTTGGTGATCACTAATTGAAATTTTTTATATTGGGTGTAGGAAAGGTATATATGAAATGTAGGCTGGACCATTCCTAGGCAATTTTTCACAAGCAGACCATCCCCTCTATTTTTTTCATATTAGTCACAATTAAATAATCATAAAATATTAGAAAATAGACTAATTATATTATTATTATAATTATTATTATTATTTTTATTATTATTATTTTTATATTATTATTATTATTATTATTATTATTATTATTATTATTATTATTATTATTATTATAATTATGTGCTATGTCTGATTCATCAAGTGTTTAATCTAGTAAGTTTAATTGTCTGTTATATCTCTGTAGGGAGGTGAAGTCTTGGAGGAGCATTGCACAATAGAGCTGCAGGATGGCATAGCAACACTGGAATCAAAACCTGATGCACAGTGTTGGGTCAATTCTCAACTTGTTGATAAACCAAGTCGACTGACTCAAGGTTGGTATCAAAATACTCCCTCATTACCATCATCCTAATATGTTCTCATCGTAAACATAGTAGATTGCTTGATATTATTGTCTGTGTACTGATATTATGATATTCTTAAGTATTGTTATTATCGCTGTTAATACTTATGTTTCAACATTTCTTTGTTTCCTCCTTATAGTTTGAATTTAACCTCATTATAATGATTTGTAGTTTCAAATTATTCTATACTTACCAGCTTGTCTCCAGCTCTCCTTTTCTAAGCATCAAGTTTCTATTGTATCTTTGCTGTGTGATGAATGCGTCTGGTTTATTGCACATGTACATCAATTTAATTCAGCTATGCTTTGATGCAGGTTGTGTGGTTGTGCTTGGTGGAAGTCACATGTTCCGGTACAATGACCCACAAGAAGCAGCAAGACTGAGGAAGGAAGGAAACAGGAGTCACCTCAACCTATCCCGGCTGTCTTTCTTGTCCAGATCAGCCACCGACCTTGTTAGATCATGTGATAATTTATCAGGGTGAGTCATACTATATTATCATGCTATACCATATTATCTTGACCATATTTGTTTTTACCCTTATGTTTGTGTTACCTGCTGTGGAATATTTATGTCTTTGTTCAGGCTTTATTTTTTAATTAATTAATTTATTTTATTTATTTATTTATTAATTAATTAATTTATTTATTTATTTTATTTATTTATTTATTTATTATTATTATTATTTTTTTTTTTTTTTTTTTCAGAATGGATAGTGATTTAGAAAGGACTAACTTAGACAGCAGCAATTTCTCACGCATTGCAAAGGTTAGTGACGTGTTGCTGTGTAGTATTCTTATAGGTTTTATGTGCATTAACTATTATAGTGAAGTATTTATGTATGACTTATTCTTTGGCAGTGTATTTATTCAGTGACAGTTGCCTCAGAAGTTACCCAAGTACTCAAATGTTCTGTAGGTTGAATATTAGTTTACTTACTTATTCCATATTTGTTTGTTCATTTGAAAGCAGATGTCCAAAGTAGCAGAAACTACAGATTTATGTGAAATATCAACACAAACCAGCCTTCATACACACAGTCAACCCACATCACCATTTGGCAGCCACAATGGAGACTTTGATGCCAATCCTGCACTCAGAAAGTCAAGGTGAGAACCTGTTTCAAAATGTGCTCAGTAGCAAGAGGTAGACATTAGAGAAGAGAGAACAGGATAAGAAATGTAAAAATGCTGTCTGTTGCTCATATTCAGTTACCCTACATACTGGTATTATAAGTTGACCAGTAGTGAAACTTAATTAATGCCATTTTAGTCCTTATGAAGAGTAATAAAATCCTTGAATTGCTAAGTCTAATGTAAAAATCCTGTCCTTTGCTTGTTTTTATATAAGTTGACCATTATTGAAACTTAATTAGTGCCTTTTAGTCCTTTTGAAATGTAACAAAATACTTGAATTCCTAAATCATTGTAAAACTTTGTAGAAAACATAAGAAAATAATGGAGTTATGAATGAGTGTCTCACCCAGCTTGTTTAGTTCAGCTTCTTGTGAACAGTCATCATCACTTTATATAATGCCCTTATTTTCTCTTGCAAGGTTAGACATTAATGTGTTTGGAGCATTAGAGTAGACGTATTATAACGTGTACAGGGAGGTCCTGATGATATGAGTGGTTAGGTTCCATTTGAATTGCTCATATAGTGAATTCTCCTATGTATAGTGAAACATGTAACTAATAGCAAAAATGGGTTAAGTTCAGTGACCCTTATCAAGCTAAAACGTACAATACTTATGCTAAAACGTGCATTACATATGCTAAAATGTATAATTCCAAATGTAACAAACATGTCTATATTATAGAACTATCTATAAAGCAGCCTGAAAAAGAAAACGGCATACAAAGAACATGATTTCATATTAATTAAACATAAAACATGCATAACACTCACCAGTGTGTAATTAATGGTGGGAGAATGGATGGTAGGTACAGGACTGGGTAAGGGTGCACCATTCTCTTCCAGTGCTCATAAACTTGTCCCTGCACATTTGAATCATTATACATCACCATGCAGCCAGGTTGTGTTAGTGGAAGTGTGCAGGAAGGCATGCATTTTAAACTGTAATTTTACTTGCTTCAGACTGAACCTTGTATCATCAGATTTTACTGGTATAAAATACGTAGTCCATAATTTACTCATTTTGTATCATTGGTTTCTCATATCTCAGATGCTTGTGTAACAGGACCTCCCTGTATTACATTTTCTAATTAAGCCCAATAATTCTTTGACAGTTTGACACTTCCATTGGACGGGAAAAAAGCAGATGTAGGTGTAGAAACAACTTCCATCAACTCCACTCCTGCATCAGACACATTTTACACAGCTACATCCGTCCTCTCTCCAGACCCACATGATCTCACCTCACCCTTGTCACCTCTACCTCTTGATGTGCCTCGCTCAGGAAATGTGAAGAATACTGGAGACTCAAACACTGGTGCTTGTGGTGCCTTGGTTGATCAACAAAATGAACCAATTTCTGAAGTGCCTAATAATGATGCAAGAAAAATTCATCCCTCTCATTCTAAGTGTAATGAAATTAATGTAAGTGCTGTGCAGCCTAGATCTTTAGCAAATGAAATTGATACCTGTGTTCAGAATGCTTTAGGAACAAATGACAAAAGTACGAGCCACTTGGATCAAAATGACATTAAAAGTAAGATCATTCAAGTCCAGCAAGAGGTTCTCGGTGCTCTGCTCTTATCTCCCATTCCATCTCTTGATGATTCCACCCACCCACAAGACTGTCATGCCACAGAAGGGAAGACAGCCTCAACTCCTATTGAGGCTGAAAGTAACCATGATTTAAGGAAAAACGACTCCCAAAGTGTTAGATCTCGACTTCTTAATAAGAATATTAAGACTGTCTCCAGATCTTCCTCACCAGGGGCAGATGTTAGTGAGTCTTCTCCAGAAGTTAAGAAGGTACTGTCATTTTGTGATACTGAGAGCTCACATTCATACCCAAGTAATATAGATAATGGAGTCTCCAGATCACTTAATAATAATATGCTTCTTGATAATGGAAACACCAAAGAAAATACTCAAGATTTTGCAGATGTCCACATTGGTTCCCAGTATAACTCAGGAGATAATGATTTACAGAAAAATGTTACAGAAGCCTCCTCTGAATGGTATCCTGGACTCAGTATTAAGGAGAAGAGTGAACTGATACCACCAGAGGCTGATATTGAGAAAGCAGCAGAAGTGTTACTTAGACTTCGAGAGAAGAGTGATGAGGGCAATACCAGTATCAATGAGCAGGTATGTTTGTAGCTGACAATTTAACCCAAGTGTAATTCCTAGGATTATAACAGATATGAATGAAATAATCATCATCATTATCATCATCATCATCATTTAGACTAGCATGTTCCAAATCTGCATGCAGCAGTCTTTGTCAGTTTTGTCAGGCTGATATAATGTGATAGGTAAACCAGAAGGGCTTTGAGATGTTTGTAATGTAGAATAAGTAAGTTCAGATAAGTTAACAAGAGAACACATGCTCTGAATCAAGCTCTCTGATTATTTAGTTTTATTTAAGATTACTCCATCCATCTTTCAGATCCGTGAGCTTGAAGAACTGAAACAGCATTATGGTAACTTGGAAGACCAATTGATTGATAAACAATCTTCAGAGAGACAAGACTCTGCATACAATGGTTCTGAAGGTGATCAAGCACAGAATATTGAAAGACCTTCTGACCTTCCTCTTCCTCTTGACTCATCCCTTTTCCAGGAAGACAGGTAAGAATGAAAATGAAGTTGCAATTGTGACTCACAGAGATGAATTTTCTTATCAGAAGGAACAAGGACTTGTAAATAGATAACTTTGTTTTTTGGTGATGCTGATGATGATATATTTTTACAGGTTAGCTCTCCTAATAGAGCGAGAAGTGCAGAGACGAGTGCTGGAGGAAGTTGTGGCAAGAGAAAGTGCAGCCATAAGCTCAAAGTCTCAATACAGAAAAACATATCGGTCCATGAGTGCATCAATGGATCATTGGACTTCGTAAGTTTTTTATAAACCAGGGAGACTGACCAAGTGAGGAAAAAACAGTTATAGTGGCCAGGCAGAGGCATCCATGCATATGGTTTGCTCTCACAATCACATCTATAAGCATATCCTCACATCATAACCTCTGAGCCTTAAAGTAGAAAGATTAATCTTTGTTGGAAAAAAAAAAAAAACAATCATTGAGGAATCTGGATTACTTTTAGTTCAAAGCTTGCCAGATAAATGGTCCAGTACCTGTGTTTGCTTGTTCATATTTTGTGATTTTTTAAATTTAAATAGCATAGAAGTGTTTTGGGTGTATGATGTGTATGTTGGTAATGAATGAAATAAGAAATATTGTTAAATGTGTTATTGCCATAGGATATATTAACAAGAAAACATATTACTATAATATATATATATATATATATATATATATATATATATATATATATATATATATATATATATATATATATATATATATATATAATTGTGCATTACAGGGGAATAAGAGTGTTGACTCCATCAGAAGTGAGACCATATACTTCAATGAGTGTGAGTTTTGTTCTTGTTTTATAAGTTCATATAAATTTTATGTGTAGTGATAAATGAATGTGAAACTAATAACTTTAGGTGGAGGATATGTCATTGGTAAACACTTCAGTAATGCTTTGCCATTTTCCTTTTAAATTTAATGTTTTAATGACAACGTATAACACTTTCACCACCACTCCTGATTCCAGCATTGATATGTTATCAGCACTGTACTGCTCAAGGAACATACATTTAGCAATCTTAATAACCACTCAACAGTGACAATTCTTATACTTTATAAACATGTGACTGCACATTTAAACAACAATCATTCTTCTACTACAGTAGAATGTTGATATAATGCAAATCAATTTAAAATTGTCTGTTTAAAATGACACCTAAAAGAAAGACCAAAAATCTGTGTAAAACAAATAATTTGAATTTCAAGCTAATTGAAATTAGTGCATACTTTTCTTCCCATAAGAACCTTTCCATGAAAGCAATATTTCAATCTAGTGTAAAATTAATTCAAAGCAAAATCTCTTGGACCCTAATCCACATTAAATCAACATTCTACTGTTTGAACATATGACTGCACATTTATCCAACTTGCAACTTTATCACCTTTCATCCCCTTCACAGCATCCTGAACTTCCTCCTCACAATGAACAATTAATTTAGCTCTCCTAACATGAGCATTCCTTCTCCATTCCTGTTGTAATAATCTTACTCTCTATCTTATTTAACATATCTTTTCTTGTTTTTTATAAATTTTCAGGCAGGATATGAAATGGAGGGAGAAATTGGGAATCATCTGTACCAGAGTGCAACATCTGCTGATGACTTACTACTTACTCCCGGGCCTCTACAGTCTCCTTTAAGTAAATATTTGATCATTTCTTCTTTTCAGTGTTCATATCTATTTTCATCGACTTAATTCCCTTCTCTAGAATGACCGTAGTAAAGTCTCTCTCTCTCTCTCTCTCTCTCTCTCTCTCTCTCTCTCTCTCTCTCTCTCTCTCTCTCTCTCTCTCTCTCTCTCTCTCTCTCTCTCTCTCTCTGCTTTGATTTTCCTGCATTTTGATACTTTGAGGTTTTATAGCATTTTCATAAGATGAACCTTAATCTATGTATGCATACATATAGATATATACAAAAACAAAGAAGTTTTTGTGAATAATCTTTAAAGAAAAATTGCCTACAGGTTTGTGTATTAGTCACTTGTATTAAAAAGTAATAGATTATTTTAAAGAAAACATTGTTTTCAAAGAGAAATCAAATGAAAATTTAGAATCTTGATCTTTAATCATTTTCTTATTGTTTATGGTAATACACAATAAAGTTTTAGCAGATTGTGATGATTAAGTTTGATGTTTTATCTTTACAGCTGATTATGACATGTCGTGTGGGATTTGTGTGTGCATACCTGGGTATGAGATGAGAGGTGCTGGTTCAGGAGCTCACTGGGAATATGAGGTAAGCTGCTTCACACTTAAAAGAATTGTAGAGATTTAAAGAATCAGTGAGCAAATGTGCTAAAGAGTAGTCCACTGAAAAGCTGTGTCTTCTATGGCAAAAGTAATATATACAAGATGTACAAAAGAATGAAGCATTTCAAATAAAATATTTTATAGTTTGGCCAAAGACTAGACAAAGTGCATATTTTTAGTAAAAATCATATGGATGATACTGCAATTTAAGAGGAGATACAGCTGGAAAATATGTAATAGTGGTAACTAATGAGGATACTTGGCTGTAATTTACTGTATTTTTTTTTTATTACTGCACACACTTCATGGTTAGGAAGTATTTATCATGGCTATACA
Organism: Scylla paramamosain; assembly: GCF_035594125.1. NCBI lineage: Eukaryota > Metazoa > Arthropoda > Malacostraca > Decapoda > Portunidae > Scylla > Scylla paramamosain. Next base: position 10,563,297 of record NC_087157.1, on the reverse strand, counting down.
ACTTACTGTTTTCATTTGTATTTTCACATTATTATGCAATTTTTACATCATTGTCTGTCCTTGGTTACATACAAGCTATCTTTTCCTTGACAGGTGAAGATTGCTGCTGGCAGTGACTCCTGGATTGTGTTCAGAAGATACAGAAGATTTAGGGAGCTTCATATGTATATGTGTCATAAGTATGGCCAACTGGTAAGTTATTATAGGCCTTTTTGTTTCCATTGTGTTTGTGTGTGCTTTAGTTATTATTATTTCCTTTATTTTTTTATTTATCAAAATATTTCTACACTCATTCTCTGAAATACATTTTTTTTCATAACTCAGCATGTTTTTTTTTTTTTTTTTTTTTTTTTTTTTTTTTTCTTATCCTGACAAGAGTGGTCTCTTTAAATCTGTCTTTTGACATTCTTTGACAGCTTCCTTAAGTTTTTAGGTTCTTAAAAGTCAGCAAGTTTTGGCTGATAGTAAGATATATGAAGAATGTTACTGTAATTATTATTATTATTATTATTATTATTATTATTATTTTTTTTTTTTTTTTTTTTTTTTTTTTTTTTTTTTTTTTTTGTCAATTGATAATCTACCAATTGATAATCATCCTGGAAATTTCTCTGGGTTTACTATTGACCTAGAGGTGGCAGTTAGTGGAAGTGTGGGTGGTAGTGTTTCCTTGGTGACAGTGAAGCTGCTGTGGCACAGACTGGCAGAGAGGTAGAAGGAATACCAATCTTGCATGTTAGTATTGTTATAATTTAGGCAAGCTGAATGAAGACAAATGTTGCTGAAGGTCAGTATGAGTGAATACTTATCTAGTATTTCAAATTTTAAGGGAATTATCAAAGATTGATTCAAGAAGGGTGATAGGAATCAGTTAATTCATACAAAACTCCATTTTTTGTGTCTTTGATATTTAAATTTTCATTTTGCATTGTATTTGTGTAGAATTGTTGAATGGACATGTATTGCTGGCATGTGTGTGGTTTGATTTGACATGTTTGTATAGACCTGACTTCAAAATGAAGAAGATACAACCCAGAACAATAATTCATATGAATATATTTCAAAGACCATTCATTGTTTGATTCATTACTTCTCATCAGGTTGAAGACCTCTACTTCCCTCCACGACGTCTCTTTGGGAACTTTACTGAAAGAGTTGTGGCTGAACGACGTGGGCAGTTAGAGGTAAAACTGCTGAACTATATATGTTGTTAATCATCAGACCATTTAATTTTTGTATGAACTTTACTGCTGCTCTTTTATCATGTCCTTTCTGAAATAACAAACAACACATGAAAATTTTTGGATCCTTACCTTATCCCATTTCAGACAAAATCTTAATTGTAGCCTTAAAACAACTCATCCCTCTGCCCATCCATCACTCTGTCCTCCCTCTTCCCTGGTGCTTATTTCTTGTACCCCATCCTCCTCCTACCCTTTCAAAGCTTTTCTTCCTGTCCCTGTTCTAGAAATCAGTCTTGTAATGAACTGTAATATGTGGTGTGTTCCAGGTGTACTTGCAGCAGCTCATCGTGCTCTGTAGTGATTTGGAAGGGTCTCCTCTCTGTGGGGTGCCTCCTTCAAGAGCAGCACTGGCTGCATTCTCGCCATTCTTTCAGCGTGGTGTCTTTGAGACGTCAAGATACTCAACTAGTTAGTATATTGAATAATTTACCAGGTTTATTGTCTGGTATATTAATTCATCCAATTTGGGGCTTTAAAAATGAAAATGGTTGTTGAGAACAAGTTCAGAGAGAAAATTATACTCCATCAGCTGTATTATTGGACATTGCTTCCAACATAAAAACCTCTTCAAAGACGTAAGGTTAGTATTAGACATAATATAAACTGTATAATATCAAATTTATGTAGCATTTTATTTATAGATAGTTTTGTACATGTAAAAAAGAATATATAGATTTTTATAGTGTGACATCAGTATGCATAATTTAAGTAATAGTATTTTGCAGTACTGTATTAAAATGACAATAATTACACTCAGACAAAAAGCATTCCTTGTATGGTTAATGCTCTGAGATAGTCGATGCATTTTACTTGAATCTCAGACTAAGAATGTTTAACTGTGAAGTTATGTACGTACATTTTACTTTTTTTTTTTTTTTTTTTTTTTTTTTTTTTTTTCAATTTCTTTTCTTTTTGAGTGTTGTATAGCAGTTAGGAAATCATGCACTCCATAATCTGTCTTCATTTTCATCATCTTTGCAATGTGAAGATTTGTGTCCGTCGCTTTCACAATGTCATTGTAATTCTTCCTCTCTCGCTGTGTGTCCATCATGTTGTTGTAGAAGCTTACTCACCCCTCTCTCCGTACCTTGACTTCCATGTTGGTGAGGGGTGCATATCTGGAGTTAAGTGGCAGGTGAAGATCATGAGTGACAGATGGCATAGAATAATAAACAGAACCTTCAGAAATGCTTAGTGTGGCATGCATGGTTATTCAAGCTCATACAGTATTGTTCCACTAAATAATCTCTTATCAATAGTCTCCAAAAAGGGTAGATAATACAAGGCATCTACATGCACACATTCACCAAAGGACAACAACTAAGTAATCCCACAAGTAAGGCATTCAAGGTTTCTATAGCTTTACTGAGGTATTCACAGAGCTCTACCTCATCCACTGAGCTGCTGTTTTCATGTATTGATATGCTTTCACTGTGGCCATTAGCAGAGTATTGTACCTGTCAGTCACTTAACATTCATTGGTCTCTTGAGTATCCTGTGTCAGATGAATGCTGTTGCAGGATAAAGCAATGTTAAAGCTGAGTGTCAGGCCCTTGGTCCATGTAGGCTGGCTAGAGGTAGTTAATGTTGGGGAAACTTATTGGTGCAAAATTGGAATTCTTAAGAAATATCATGCTGTAGTCTTTACTTATCACTTATGGAACATTACTAGAAAACAACACTACAATCTCCGTCATCTCTTCTAAGCTGACTTTTGAATGGATCTGTTATTTGTTTGTGGATTTGTAAACTTCCCTTGACCAAAGGTTGTGTTCAGTGTGACTATGATATCACCCTTCATGACATTTTGAAGTACCAAGACATGATGAAGACGATATCAAAGTGTTCAGTGATGAACTGATTCTCCATGCTTATGGCTTGTCCCATCCTCACACACACACACACACACACACACACACACACACACACACACACACACACACACACACACACACACACACACACACACACACACACACACACACACACACACACACACACACACACACACACACACACACACACACACACACACACACACACACACACACACACACACACACACACACACACACACACACACACACACACACACACACACACACACACACACACACACACACACACACACACACACACACACACACACACACACACACACACACACACACACACACACACACACACACACACACACACACACACACACACACACACACACACACACACACACACACACACACACACACACACACACACACACACACACACACACACACACACACACACACACACACACACACACACACACACACACACACACACACACACACACACACACACACACACACACACACACACACACACACACACACACACACACACACACACACACACACACACACACACACACACACACACACACACACACACACACACACACACACACACACACACACACACACACACACACACACACACACACACACACACACACACACACACACACACACACACACACACACACACACACACACACACACACACACACACACACACACACACACACACACACACACACACACACACACACACACACACACACACACACACACACACACACACACACACACACACACACACACACACACACACACACACACACACACACACACACACACACACACACACACACACACACACACACACACACACACACACACACACACACACACACACACACACACACACACACACACACACACACACACACACACACACACACACACACACACACACACACACACACACACACACACACACACACACACACACACACACACACACACACACACACACACACACACACACACACACACACACACACACACACACACACACACACACACACACACACACACACACACACACACACACACACACACACACACACACACACACACACACACACACACACACACACACACACACACACACACACACACACACACACACACACACACACACACACACACACACACACACACACACACACACACACACACACACACACACACACACACACACACACACACACACACACACACACACACACACACACACACACACACACACACACACTCTCTCTCTCTCTCTCTCTCTCTCTCTCTCTCTCTCTCTCTCTCTCTCTCTCTCCTGTACACACACACAGAGACACACACACACAGAGACACTTGTCTCATTCAGCACCTAGGTCATATTATACTATAGAAGAGAAGGTTAGTAATTTAAGTAATAGATTGCACACTGTGTATAAGCAGAAAAGTTTGAGGCCTTCCCATTTATTTTACTTACTGGCTCACTCTAAAGCTTTCTGTTAAAGTGATCCTGGGCTGTTTTGGCTCTTTATGCTATAGCCATCCATTCTTTACCCAGCAGAGAGCATGTAGGGACTTGTATCAAGGAATTGTGACCCCCCCCCCCTATTGGCTGTGTGTGTGTGTGTGTGTGTGTGTGTGTGTGTGTGTGTGTGTGTGTGTGGAAGCTTACTACAAGAGATCAGAATGAGTACCAGTTACCATAGTCACTACAGTAATAGTAATGAATAATGATAATTTTGTTTAATGATCTCACCCATTAGTCCAGCAGGGTGTGATGTAGACCACTCCTGATTTCTTGTAGCAGGTAAACACACACACACACACACACACACACACACACACACACACACACACACACACACACACACAGATACGATTGTTGTTTTCTATCCATCACACATGTGCAGGAGGACCAGAGTGCTGGCCTTCCACTCTTGCTAGCCTGCAGCTTTAAAGCTCTTTGGCTTACATCCTGTGCCTGCTCTTTGCTAGGTGAACAGGAGTTACAGGGATGGAGGAGGAAAACTCAGATTGTCTCTGTTGTCCAGGGATGTGAATCTAGGACCCACTGGTTTGTGAGCTGAGTGAACTAACCACTGCAGCACGGGATCACAGCAGTAAAGATAACTATGGTGAAAATAATAATAATGATCATTATGGTCACATTAAATTTATCAGTAAAAATAAACTAAACCCAAAGTTATTCATCCCCTCAAAATGCTCCTAATTAACTACCAGCTGGTTTCACACACCTTCAATGAATTGCAGAATCATAGAAATTTTGGTTTGAGCATAGGAAAATTTTTTTAACAAAAACTTATTAGGCAAATGTGATCATTGGTAGCCTTAAAGTGAATTGAATACTATTAACCTTCCAGCATTTTTCATCCACATATACCCTTCCTTAATAAAATCAGAAAGACCCCTAGCAAAGAGTATTTGTGTCTTGCATGATGTATGTGCTCTCAGAGGAGTGTCCTTAATCTTTTGTCATGGCACAATCTACTCTTGTGATGTAATAATACTCAATGAAGTCGAAGTGTAGTATTATGCATATCAATAACGTAAGATACTTTTTCAAAGGTTGGAGAGGAACGTGGTGATCATTGCAGTACTGGCTTAGTCCCTTCTTTGTTTATCTGAAAAACTAGAGGAGCATGAGTAAATTCAATTAATAAATCAGTGATATAATGCAAATAAATGCTCAGGGCCTGAAACTTTTTTGTTGGCCACCTTATATATATCTAACTATCTATTTATTCATCTACATCTATCTGTGTGTGTGTGTGTGTGTGTGTGTGTGTAATATATATATATATATATATATATATATATATATATATATATATATATATATATATATATATATATATATATATATATATATATATATATATATATATATATATATATATATTACACACACACAAGGTATAGTCAAAAAGTATCCAACCCTGAAATTGTTAGCACAAAGTAATAATGCTTGAGCAAAATCCACAAGGGTATTAGGTGGCTGCATCCTTACTGAGCATGCACAGAAATTTTCATGTCTGTAGGTGGTGATAGTCACCCGCAGTGACATGTTGAGTCTTGATTCAAGATGACCAAGCACATTGATACTGTATTAAATTCTGCCAAAAACTTGGTGATACACAACCCCAAGCTATCAGGAAAATTCAGAAGGTCTTTGGAGATGATGCTATTAGAAAAACACAAATAAAGGAGTGGTGTAACTGGTTCAAAGATGGCTGCACTTCAATGGACAGTGAGCCACGTTGCGGCAGACCATCAACTAGCAGAAATGCCAAAATGATTGCAAAGGTTCGAGAAAAAGTCTATGAAGACCATGTAGCTATTGAGGAGATTGTTGCTGAAGATGGAATCAGTCATGGGTCAGTTTAGTCAATTATAATAGAAGATTTATTCATGAGGAAGATGTCAGCCAAATTTGTACCAGAGTTGCTGTCTGACCACCGGAAAGAAAACAGAAAGGAAATCTCCCACGACATGCTGGAGTGTGCTAGCCAAGATCAGAACTTTATGAACATTATCATCACTAGCAATGAGACATGGGCTATGACCCTGAAACAAAACTGCAGCCATCCCAATGGAAGCATTCATCCTTGCCAAGACCAAAGAAAGCAAGACAGGTGTGCAGCAATGTTAAACTAATGATGACTTTTTTTATACCACACCATGAATTTCCACCACAAGGTCAGACAGTTAACAAAGAATATTACCTGGGGGTTCATCACTGCCTTTGTGAAGCTGTGTGGCAAAAACAACCCGACCTATGGGCAGCAAAGAACCAGCAACTCCATCATAACAACACACCACTTGTTTGTCAGGCTTCCTACTCCCCATACTTGGCTCTGTGTGACTTTTGGCTATTCCCAAAGCTCAAAAATACACTCAAAGGGAGAAGATTTTAGTGAACAGAGGACATTAAGCATAATTTGATGGCACATCTCTACAGCATCCCTAAAAGTGACTTCCAGAAATGTTTACAGCAGTGGTAGGAATGCTGGCAGAAGTGTGTAGACTCCAAAGGCGAACACTTTGAAGGGGACTAAATAAAAATTGAGTTTTTTAGTATTATTTGTTTTTTGGCTAAAAGGTCAGATACTTTATGACTACACCTTGTGTGTGTGTGTGTGTGTGTGTGTAATAATAATAATAATAATAATAATAATAATATACGGTTTATTCTTTAGGCAGTCAACAAACTGAAAATGTACATTGGGGGTGTGTGTGTATATATATATATATATATATATATATATATATATATATATATATATATATATATATATATATATATATATATATATATATATATATATATATACACACACACACACACACACACACACACACACACACACACACACAGACACACTTCCCATTTTTAATGAATGGGTCATTGGCTGTGTATTTCAAAGTTGATGCAATTTTTTTAATGTATAATCCATATCACAAGTTCTAAATATCATTTATTATAACAAAATGGTTGCCTTTACATTAGTACTGTTGTTTTTATTCACAGATCTCAAAAAAAAACAAAACAAAAAAACTCAGAACCATAGAATGTACTTCTCATTTACATACTTTATTACATCACAGGTATTATTAATCAGTTTGGTATTTTTTTTTTTTTTCCCCATTATCAGATTCTCATGATGGATGTAATAATTATGAACTACAATGCTATTAAGTATATTCTATTTTTGACCTTGATGAAGTGTTGTATATTCTACTTTGGATTTTGATGGAGTATGCAGAAGATGGTGACAAGTTTGTACAAACTACGTAATTATATGGTTCTGTATTTTGGCTGAATGGTAAAGGCAGTTGCAGAAGATTGTGGTTTTTCTTAATGTTACACCTGGCACTTACCTGGGGCAGTGTTACATAAAATGCTTTGGAGGGAAATATAGACTGCACAACTTATAGTACTGGTGCACGGGCACAGCGACATAAATCCACTGGCCACATGAGTTCCATTTGTTACCATAAAACTTTTACTGATAGCTTGTTATAGTAATTATTTTCGAATCTACATTTTTCAGTTAAAGTTATTGACCATTTTGCACTAAACGATGAGGAGTTTATTCCCAGATTTGCCTTCATTACTGTAAAAAAAAATAAAATAAATAAAATAATAAAAAAATAA